>NW_027640675.1:0-497500 GCF_949752795.1 Hyperoodon ampullatus | reverse complement strand
GCCCTTGTGCTGCTCCTAAGCCTTTCCTGGACACTGTCCCTAGATAAGACCCTGACACTGCTTCTAAATAAGGCCCTGAGGCTCTAAATACATAACGCCTTCAAACTATCCCTTCCTCATTTACTGACATTATCCCTAGCCTGTAACCTGACTCTATCCATAGCTAATGTCCTGATTCTTATCCTACCAGAAGCCCTAGTGCTGTCCCTAACTAAGGCCCTAACTAGTCCAAAGTCAGACCCTGACACTGTCCTTAACCAAGGCCTTGACAATACTCCTAACTCAGGCCCTGACACTGTGCCTAACTAAAGCCCGGACATGATACCTAACTAAGGCCCTCAACCTACTCCTAACTCAGGCCCTGATCATGGCTTTAACTAAGACTGTAATGCTGATCCTACGGAGGCCCTTATGCTGCTCCTGAGTCATGCCCTGACAGTGTCCCCAGCTAAGGGACTGATGCTAGGCCTCAATCGGTCCCTGTAGCTCTCCCTACGTCAGGCTCTGATGCTGTCCCTACCTGAAGCCCTGACACTGGTTCTAAACAAGGCCCTGGTACTCTCAGTAACTAATGTCTTGACACTGTCCCTAGGTCATTTCCTGACACGATCCCTAGATATTAACCTGACCCTCTCACTAGCTAATGTCCTCCCTCTTAGGATAACTAAAGCCCTGATGCTGCGCCTAACTCAGGCCCTGT
The DNA here is from genome assembly GCF_949752795.1 of Hyperoodon ampullatus. Classification (NCBI taxonomy): domain Eukaryota; kingdom Metazoa; phylum Chordata; class Mammalia; order Artiodactyla; family Ziphiidae; genus Hyperoodon; species Hyperoodon ampullatus. The sequence continues at coordinate 496,800 of NW_027640675.1, read as the reverse complement.
ATTTAGTCCCAAGTCCTTGACACTGTCCTTAATTAAGGCCTAGATACTTGTCCTAGGTCAGGGCTTGATACTGTTCCTAAATAAGGCCCTAACACTATTCCTAACTCAGGCTCTGACACTGTACATAACAGAAGGCCCTGACGCTAGTCCTAACTAAGGCCCTGACACTGTCCCTAAAAAAGGCTCTCATGCTAGTCCTAACCAAGGCCCTGACACTACACCTAACACAGACCCTGACACTGACCCTAACTAAGGCCCTGACACTACTCCTAACTCAGGCTCTGACGCTAGTCCTAACTAAAGCCCTCCCACTGTCCCTAACTAAAGCCCTGACCCTACACCTAACTCAGGCCCTGACACTGGCCCTAACTAAAGAAACGACACTATTCGTAACTCAAGCCCTGACACTATCCCTAACTAGAGCCGTGACACTACTCCTAACATAGGCCCTCACACAATTCCTTTGAAGGCTCTGAAGCTAGTCCTAAGGCCCTGACACTGACCCTAACTGAGGCCCTGCTGCTGTCAATATCTAAAGTCCTGACACTATCCTGAGAATATATCCTAAAGAATGTCTTAATAACATCCAAAAACTCTCTTGATTTAAGCCTTGACACTGTCCCTAAGTGAGGCCCTGAGGCTGTCCCTAACAGAGGCCCTGAGAATGTCTTTAACAAAGACCCTGATGCTGATCCTACAGAGACAACTGTGCTGCTCATAAGCCTTGCCCAGACACTTTCCCTAGATAAGGCCCTGATGCTGGTCCTAAATAAGGCCCTGATGCTCTGAATAACTAAGGCCTTCAAACTATCCCTTGCTCATTTCCTAACATTTTCCCTAGCCCGTAACCTGACTCTGACTCGCTCTGTAGATAATGTCCTCTTATCCTACCTGAAGCCTTAATGCTGTCCCTAACTAAAGCCCTGACTAGTCATCACTAGGGCCCTGACACTGACCCTATCTAAAGCCTTCACACTACTCCTAACTCAGGTCCTGACACTGTCCCTAACAAATACCCTGACACTACTCATAACACAGGCCCAGACACGATACCTAACAAAGGCTCTGATGCTAGTCTTAACTAACGCCCTGACACTCTCCCTACCTAAGGCCCAGAACCTACTCCTAACTCAGGCCTTGATCATGTCTTTAGATGAGACACTAATGCTCATCCTACAAAGGCCCTGATGCTGCTCCTAACTCATGTCCTGAGAGTGTCCCTAGCTAGGGGACTGATGCTAGTCCTCACTCAGGCCCTGTTGCTCTCCCTACATCAGGCTCTGACACTGTCCCTACCTGAAGCGCTGACACTGGTTCTAAACAAGGCCCTGGTACTCTCAGTAACTATGGGATTGACATTATCCCCAGGTCATTTCTTGACACTATACCTAGACGTTAACCTAACATTGTCTTTAGCTAAATTCGAGCCTCTTTGCCAACTAAATTCTTGATGCTGTGCCTAACTCACGCCCTGAATTTAGCCCCAATGCCGTGACACTGTCCCAAACTAAGGCCTAGATGCTGGTCTTAACTCAATGCATCATACTCTCCCTAAGGCGCCAACACTACTCCTAACTCAGGCCCTGACAACTATCCCTAACTAAGGTCACGCTGCCATCAATATCTAAAATCCTGACACTATCCTGAGCTCATATCATGACCCATCTATTACTAAGTTCCTGAAACTGTCCCTAAGTGAAACTTGACATGGTCCCTAAGTGACTCCCTGAGACTATCCATAAGAGACACTGATAATGTCTTTAACAAACACCCTGATGCTGATCCTACAGAGGCCCTTAGACTATTCCTAAGCCTTACCCTGACACTGTCCCTGGCTAAGGTCCTCACAAGGGGCCTAAATAAGTCCCTGATACTCTCAATAACTAAGACCTTCAAACTATCTCTTGCTCATTTCCATACATTATCCCTACCCCGAAACATGACTTGGCCTATAGCTAATGTCCTGCCTCTTTTCCTAACTGAAGCCCTAATTTTGTCCCTAACTAAGGCCCTGACTATTCCTAAGACAATGGCACTGTCCCTAACTAAGGCCTTGACAATACTCCTAACTCAGGTATCACACAATACCTAGCAAAGGCTCTGATGCTAGTCCTAACTCAGGCCCTGACTCTGCCCCTAACAAAGACTCTACTTCCATCAATATCTAAAGTCCTGACAATATCCTGAGCATATATCCTGTTCCATCTCTTACTAAAGTACTGGAACTGTCCCTAAGTGAGGCCCTGAGTCTGACCCTAACAGACGCCCTGAGAATGTCTTTAACCAAGACCCTGATGCTGATCCTACAGAGGCCCTTCTGCTCCTCCTAAGCCTTGCCCTGGCACTGTCCCTAAGAAGGCCGTGACACTCGTCCTAAAGAAGGCCCAGGTACTCTCAGTAACTAAGGCTTTCAAACTGTCCCTTGCTCTTTTCCTGACCCTATCCCTAGCCCGTAAGCTGACTCGGTCCGTAGTTCATGTACTGCCTCTTATCCGACCTGAAGCCCTAATGCTGTCCCTACTTAAGTCCCTGGCTATTACTCGCTAAGGCGCTGACACTGTTTGTAACTAATGCCCGGAAGCTGACCCTGATGTAGGCCCTGCTGACGGCAATAACTAAAGGCCTGGCACTATCCTGAGTTCATATACTGACCCATCTCTAACCAACGTCCTGACACTATCCCTAAGGTAGCCCTGATGCTGTCCCTAAATAAAGCCCTGAAGCCGTCCCTAACATAGGCCCTGAAGCTATCCAGAACTGAGGCCCTGACGCTCTGCCTAACTCAGGCCCTGATCATGTCTTTAACTAAGACCGTAATGCTGAGCCTACAAAGGCCCTGATGCTGCTCCTGAGTCATGCCCTGACAGTGTCCCCAGCTAAGGGAATGATGCTAGGCCTCACTCGGTCCCTGTTGCTCTCCCTACGTCAGGCTCTGACGCTGTCCCTACCTGAAGCCCTGACACTAAAGGAGGCCCTAATTTCTCACTAACCAATGAGTTGACACTATACCTGGGTATACTTGATACTTCTGTTCTATAGACTGTTATGTACCCTATAAAAAGTGTGAGAGCTAAATTTGTTGTTCTACAGTGAGAAACGTGATGTTCCAGATGTAAGGAACACCTGGATAAAAAGAGAAAGCTATACATTATGCTGGTCTTTGCAGGAAGTGGGAAAGGATGGCAATTGGTAAAATATTATATTTTCCTTTAATCTTTTTAAATTTCATTTGTTACAAACAACTTGAATTATAATTGTACTTTTAAAAAGTAACAATGGAAATTTAAAAGAAAAAATATATATTGTCTTTAACTACATTTCATAGAATTATTATCCCTGAATCATAATTCTGTTAGTACACCAGTATAAAGATTATTTCTTAATATTTAGGTGAGAACCATTTCCTTCTGTTTTTCAAAATAATTCTGTAAACTCATTTCCAGTAATGGCACTCCTCCCCAAATCAAAGGTTTAACAAGGGAGATGCCAGCAGAATAATCATGAAAACACAAAGCAATACAACAGCAACAAAAAATTTCTAATTTCCAATAACAGGTCAATTTAGAAGAGGGTTTATATCTTCAGAACAAAAGCACTCCTCTTGAATTTCTAAGCAGTCAGGATCTGGATATTCTACAGAAAATTTGTGCTGTTATTCCCATAAAACTACCCTTTACTGCATCTGCCTCCATTAGATTTCCTAAGCACTAGTGTTTTTATGTACAGCTTAAAAACAAAACCCTAATGTGATTTATTTATAATATATGTGTTCTTTCTCTTATGCTAGTGTCTAAAGTCTTCTCCATGGCTGGACCCCAAATAATGTTCCTTTAAGTTCTAAGTAATATCTGGAGACTGGGAGAGGTTTAATAAATACCCAAACCCTGAAGCGTACACAGACCCATACCATAACCCTAACACGTACCCTAAACCTAACTCGTACCCTAACTGTAAGACAAACGCTAACCCATAACCTAAACCTAACCCAAAGCCATACCCTAAACTGTACCCTAAAAATAACCTTATACCTAACCCAGACCCTAACACTAAAGCTAAACCTAAACCCTAACCCTAACACTAAAGCTAAACCTAAACCCTAACCCTAACCTCAAACCCAAACCCAACCTCAACCACATCCCCAACCCTAAACCCAACCCCAACCACAACCATAACCGCTAAACCAAACCCAACCCTAACCAACCCCTTCCCTAATCCAATGTGTACACTAACACTAACCCATACCCTAACACTTACCCGAACACTAACATATTTTCGTACCTTCACCTTTACAATAAACCTTACCCGTTTGCTACACCTTACCGTAACACTTACCGTTGCAACCCAAAAGTTTAGAGCTGCTCTGTTTCCAAGAACCTTGACTTCAGTACACCTTAAAAACCCCAGGAAAGACAAAAGCGGATAAAGAAGTTGTGGTACTTACGTTCGATGGGATAACCCTCAACCTTGGAATCAATGTCATAAAGCCAGTAGCAACATAATGACTGGATTTAGATACGATGATTCAAAGTGAAATAAGTAACACAGAAAAAGAAACGTATCATAAGATATCACTTATGAAGGGAATGTAAACATGGCTACAAATGAACTGAATTAGAAAACAGAACAGAGTGTCACATTTACAAAAACAAAACAAAAAAAAAAACACTTAACGCCTACTTAAGGGGAAAGGAGAGGTGAACCGATGCATAAAACTAGAGTTTGATATTAGCACAGGTACCGTTCCAAAAACCAAATACGGAATACACAAGACCTACACCTTCCTCAGTGAAAGGGACTCAAAACCCCATATTCCCCGCAGAGGAATATATCTGACTAGCAAGAATCTTAAAACCTATGTATTGATATGTCTGTGTAAGGTAATAAAGTGGGCATAGAGTGACATAAACATGGCAGTGAAAATCAGCTCAAACCAATTATAAAAATAAATTTCAAAAACAAAACACAGAAACAGCGAAAATCTTACACAATTCCTTCAGGGTCTCTGATGCAACCCGGATTGACTGCATCTACACACACAGCTGGATGAGACATAAGCCTGGACACTTGGGACTGAGAGGATTGGTGAGGTTGGGTGAACAAATGCAGACGATTTAAAGCAATAATGCATGCAACCCTTTCCATGTGTCCCAACTCTCTAGGTGCAAGGGAATTTTATTTCAGGTAAAACATGCATGGGAAACGCAGAGAATGGGATGATTGATCTGGACAGGTTTCTAAAACGCTCCTCCTTTTTCTTCTCCTTGTGCTCGGGTTAGGTATTCCAGCCACTTTACTATCAATCTCCACTCTTGGAGAGTGAGCGCCTTTAACCTCCTATTTCACAAAGTTTACAATTTGTGCAGACAATAAAAGGGAAGATGGGGAAACAATGAGAGACATCCTGTAAGCATTTGGACGGGCACATATCACTCTAATTTCCTGTCATGCAGAAGAGTTATCCAAAGGCTCAGCCTGCCGCCCCACAACTAGGATAGGGCCTGAAGCAATCCTGCAGGTTTGCGAATATCTCACAAAAAAAGCGAGATGATAAGTGGAGCTCAGGTGCACAGGACTTCACAAACCTGCAGTATTATAATGGACAACTATCGTCCAAAAATATGTTGAGGGAAGACAACCAGGAGGATTTGAAATCGAGGCAGGATTGGAGGAAATATATTTCAAGAGTTAGATTGGAAAAAACTTCTAAGCACAGGAAATGCGGCACAATTTTGACAATGATGCACTTGGCCAAAAAGTGCTTATGCATATTTTCCTAAATATATTCAAGAAAACATGCATACTCCCCTTCTGGGCAACCAAGCAACTGGGCAACACAAATCCACACTACAAAGAAGTCTCATTTACGAACAGTCAAACAGACTATCCAAAAAAACTGTAAAAAATACAAAGGCAGCACAGCCGTGTGGAACAGGGAGCCTTGTTACGCTGATGGGAGGGATGTAAATTGCCAAGAGCCACTCTGGAGAAGTCCATGGTGCTTGCTAAAACATCTAGAAACAGAGCTACAGAGCATAGGGTACTTCCACTCATAGATGTATACAATGGGAAAATTGAAAATCAACAAGAATCAGCGACACCAAAGTTTAGGGCTGCACTGATCACAAGAAAATCGACTTCGCTACACCTTAAATATCCCAGGAAAGACAAAAGTGGATAAAGAAGTTGTGGTAGTTCTGTACGATGGGATATCCCTCAGCCATGGAATCAATGTCATAAAGACAGTAGCAGCATAATGACTGGATTTAGGTATGATGACTCTAAGTGAAATAAGTAACACAGAAATAGAAACTTATCATAAGATATCACTTATGAAAGGAATGTAAGCATGGCTACACATGAACTGAATTAGAAAACACAAAGGAGTCTCACATTTAGAAAAAAAAATAATCTTATCCCTGCTTCAGGGGAAGGGAGAGGTGAGGTGGTGCATAAAACCAGAGTTTGATATTAGCACAGGTTCCATTCCATAAACCAAATGTGTAATAGACAAGACCTACTCCGTGTTCAGTGAACTGGACTCAACATCCCCTATTCCATGCAGAGGAATATATCTGAATAGTAAGAATCTTAATACCTATGTATTGATATGTCTCCATAAGGGTGTCAAGCATGTATAGAGTGGCATAAACATGGCCGTGAAAATTACCTCAACCTCACTATAAAAGTAAATTTCAAAAACAAAACACACTAACGGCGAACTTCTTAGACAATTTGATCAAGGGCTCTGATGCAACCCGGATTGACCACATCTACACCCACAGCTGGATGAGACATAACACTGGACACTTGGGGCTGAGAGGATTGGTGAGGTTGTGTGAGCAAATGCAGGCCATTTAAAGCAATAATGCATGCAACCCATTCCATGGGGCCCAACTTTCTGTGTTCAATGGAACCTTATTACAGCTAAAACATGCATGGGAAACCCAGAAGATGGAAAAACGTGTGATCTGGACAACTTTCTAAAACGCTTCTCTTTTTCCTCTCCTTGTGCTCGGGTTCCCATTCCAGCCACTTTACTATATATCTCCCCTCTTGGAGAGTCAGCGCATTTAACCTCCTGTTTCACACAGTTTGCAATTTGTGTGGAGGATTAAAGGGAAGGGGGGGAACCAGTTAAACATTTGCTGTAAGCACTGGGACGAACACGTCACTCTAATTTCCCGTCACAAAGAAGAGTTAACCAAAGGCTCAGCATGCCGCCCCTGAAACAGAATAAGGAATGAAGCAATCCTGTGGGTTTGCGGCCAGCTCACAAAGAAGTGAAATGATAAGTGGAGGTCAGATGCTCAGGAATTCTCAAACCTGCAGAGTTATAATGGACAACTACCTTCCAAAAATCCATTGAGGGAAGGCAACGAGGAGGACTTGAAATCGAGGGAGGATGGCAGGAAACATATATCAAGATGTATATTGGAATCACCTTTTAAGGACAGGAAATGCTGCACAACTTTGACAACCATGCACTTGGCCAAAAACGGTGTACGCGTTATATCCTCAATATATTCAGGAATACATACATTTGCCATTTTCGGCCACCCAAGCAGGTGGGCAATGCAAATCCGCAGTAAAAAAAAAAAAAAAGTCTCATTTCCAACTGGTCAAACAGATCATCCAAAAAAATTGTAAAAATCTAGAAAGGCAGCACAGTGGTGTTGAACAGGGAGCCTTGTTACGCTGATGGGACGGATTTAAATTTCCAAGAGCCACTCTGGAGAATTCCATGGTGTTTCCTAAAATATCTAAAAACAGAGGTACATAGCCTAGGGTACTTCTACTAATGGGCATATATATTAGGAAAACTGAAAATCAAAAAGAAACAGCCACCCAAAAGTTTACGGCTCCACTGTTTACAGGAAAACTGACTTCGGTGCAACTTAAATATTCCAGGAAAAAAAAAGTGGATAAAAATGTTGTGGTACTTATGTACTATGGGAAATCCCTCAGGCTTGGAATCAATGTCATAAAGCCAGTAGCAACGTAATGACTGGATTAAGGTACAATGATTCCAAGGGAAATAAGTAACACAGATAAAGAAACTTATCATAAGACAGCACTTATGAAGGGAATGTAAACATGGCTACACATGAGCTGAATTAGAAAACAGAACAGAGTCTCACATTAAGAAAAATAAACTCTTATATCTGCTTAAAGGGAAAGGTGAGGTGGGGTGATGCATAAAACCAGAGTTTGATATTAGCACAGGTACAATTGCATAAACCAAACGTGTAATAGACAAGACCTACTCCTTGCTCAGTGAACTGGACTCAACATCCCCTATTCCCTGCAGAGGAATATATCTGACTAATAAGAATTTTAATTCCTATGTATTCAAATATTACCGTAAGGGAATCAAGCGTCTATAGAGTGGCATAACCACGGCAGTGAAAATCAGCTCAACCCCATTATAAAAATTAATCACAAAAACAATACACAAAACAGCAAAATTGTTACAAAATTCAATCAGGGGCTCTGAAGCAACCTGGATTGACGCCATCTACACACACAGCTGGATGAGATATAAGGCTGGACAATTGGGACTGAGAGCATTGGTGAGGTTGTGTGAGCAAATGGAGAACATTTAAAGCAATAATGTGTGCAACCCATTCCAAGGGTCGCAACACTCAAGATTCAAGAAAATCTTATTACACTTAAAACATGCATGGGAAACCCAGAGGATGGGGCAATGTGTGATCTGGACAGCTTTCTAAAACGCTCACTCTTTTTCCTCTCAATGTGCACGAGTTGGCCATTCCAGTCACTTTACTATTAATTTCCCCTCTTAGAGAGTCAGCACATTTAACCTCATGTTTCAAACAGTTTGCAAATTGTGTGGAGGATGAAAGGGAAGAGGTGGCAACAATGAGAGATTTGCTGTAAGCATTTAAACGGGCACATGTCACTCTAATTTCCTTTCACAAAAAAGAGTTTACCCAAACCTCAGCCTGCCGCCCCAGAACCCAGATAGGGCCTGAAGCAATTCTGCGGATTAATGGCAAGCTCAAAAAAAAAGTGAGTTGAAAATTGGAGCTCAGGTTCTAAGGAATTCACAATCTTTCAGAGGTATAATGGACAGCTATCGTCCAAAAATCTGTCGAGGGAAGGAAACGAGGAGGACCGGAAATCGAATCAGGACTGCAGGAAACATATTGGAGGATGTAGATAGGAATCGCGTTTTAAGCACAGGAAATGTGGCACAACTTCAAAAATAATGCACTTGGCCAAAATGGCGTATGCATTTATTCATTAATATATTCGAGAAAATATGCATACGCACTTTTTGGCCAATGAAGCAAGTGGGCAATGCAAATCCTGACTACAAATAAGTCTCATTTCCCAATGGTCAAACAGAACATCCAAAAAAAATTGTAAAATATAGAAACGCAGCACATCCCTTTGGAACAGTGAGCTTTGTTATGCTGATGGGAGGGATGTAATTTGTTAAGAGACACTATGGAAAACTACATGGTGTTTCCTAAAACATCTAAAAACTGAGCTACAGAGCTTAGGGTACTTCCACTCATGGGCGTATACATTGGGAAAACTGAAAATCAACAAGAAACACCCACACCAAAGTTTAGGGCTGCCGTGTTTACAAAAAAATCGACTTCAGTACACCTCAAATATCCCAGGAAAGACAAAAGTGGATAAAGAAGTTGTGGTACTTAGATACTATGGGATAACCCTCAGCAATGGAATCAATGTCATAAAGCCAGTAGCAGCATAATGACTGGATTTAGGTACGATGATTCTAAGTGAAATAAGTAACAAAGAAAAAGAAACTTATCATAAGATATCACTTATGAAGGGAATGTAAACAAGGCTACACATGAACTGAATTACAAAACAGAACAGAGTCTCACATTTAGAAAAAAAAACTATTATGCCTGCTTAAGGAGAAACATGAGGTGGGGTAATGTATAAAACCAGAGTTTGACATTAGCACAGGTATCATTCTATAAAACAAATGTGTAATAGAAAAGATCTACTCCTTGCTCAGTGAACTGGACTCAAGATCCCCTAATCCGTGAAGATTAATATATCTGACTAGTAAGAATCTTAATATGTATGTATTGATATGTCTCCATAAGGGAATCAATGGTGTATAGTGTGGCATAAACACGGCAGTGAAAATCAGCTCAACCCCATTATAAAAATTAATTTCAAAAACAATACACAAAAACAACAAAATTCTTACAGAATTCATTCAGGTGCTCTGAAGCAACCTGGATTGACAACATCTACACCCACAGGTGGATGAGACATAACGCTGGACACTTGGGTCTGAGAGTATTGGTGAGGTTGTGACCAAATGCAGACCATTTAAAGCAATAATGTGTGCAACCCATTCCATGGGTCCAACACTCTAGATTGAAGGGAATCTTATGACAGCTAAAACATGCATGGGAATCCCAGAGGATGGGACAACATGTGATCTGGACAGCTTTCTAAAACGCTCCTCCTTTTTCCTCTCCTTGTGCTCGGGTTTGCCATTCCAGTCACTTTACTATTAATCTCGCCTCTTGGAGAGTCAGCACATTTAACCTCATGTTTCACACAGTTTGCAAATAGTGTGGAGTATGAAAGGGAAGAGGTGGAACCAATGAGAGATTTGCTCTAAGCATTTGGACGGATACATGTCACTCTAATTTCCCATCATGAAGAAGAGTTAACCAAATGCTCCGCATGCCTAACCAGAATTCGGATATGCCCTGATGCAATCTTGCAGGTTTGCGGCCAGCTCACAAACAAAGCGACTTGAAAAATTGAGCTCAGGTTCTCAGGAATTCACAAACCTGCAGAGTTATAATGGACAACTATCGTCCAAAAATCTCGTGAAGAAAGGAAACGAGGAGGACTTGAAATTGAGGCGTGATTGCAGAAATCATATTTCAAGAGGTAGATTGGAATCGCATTTTAAGCACAGGAAATGCGGCCCAATTTTGACAATGATGCACTTGGCCAAAAATGGCGTATGTGTTTTCCCTCAATATATTCAAGAAAACACGCATATACCCTTTTTGGACAACCAAGCAAGTGGGCAATGCAAATCCACACTACAAAGAAGTAACATTTCCCACCGGTCAAACAGAATATCTGAAAAAATTGTAAAACCTAGAAAGGCAGCACAGCCGTGTGGAACACTGAGTCTTCTGACACTGATGGGCCGTATTTAAATTGAAAAGAGCCACTCTGTAGAAGACCATGGTGTTTGGTAAAACATCTAAAAACTGAGCTACAGAGCCTAGGGTACATCTACTCATGGGCTAATACATTGGGCCAACAGACAATCAACAAGAAACAGCCACCCCAAAGTTTAGGGCCGATCTGTTTACAAGAAATTCGACTTCAGACACCTTACATATCCCAGGACAGAAAAAAGTTGATAAAAAAGTTGTGGTACTTACATACTATGGGATATCCTTAAGCCATGGAACCAATGTCATAAAGCCAGTAGCAGCATAATGCTTGGATTTAGGTACGAAGTTTCTAAGTGAAATAAGTAACACAGAAAAGAAACTTAACATAAGATATCACTTATGAAGGGTATGTAAACATGGCTACACATGAGCTGAATTAGAAAGCAGAACAGAGTCTCACATTTAGAAAATAACACTCTCATATCTGCTAAAGGGAAAGGTGAGGTGGGGTGATGCATAAAACCAGAGTTTAATATTAGCACAGGTACAATTTGATAAACCAAACGTGTAAAACACAAATCCTACTCCTTGCTCAGTGAACTGGATTCAACATCCCTTATTCCCTGCAGAGGAATATATCTGACTAATAAGAATTTTAATTCCTATGTATTCAAATATCTAGGTAAGGGAATCATGCGTCTATAGAGTGGCATAAACACGGCAGTGAAAATCAGCTCAACCCCATTATAAAAATTAATCTCAAAAACAATACACAAAACAGCAAAATTCTTACAAAATTCATTCAGGGCCTCTAAAGCAACCTGACTTGACCCCATGTACACCCCGACCTGGATGAGATATAAGGCTGGACACTTGAGGCTGAAAGTATTTGTTAGGTTGTGTGAGCAAATGCAAAACATTTAAAGCAATTATGTGTGCAACCCGTTCCATGGGTCCAACACTCTATTTTCAAGGGAATCTTATGACAGCTAAAACATGCATGGGAAACCCAGAGGATGGGACAACGTGTGATCCAGACAGCTTTCTAAAATGCTCCTCCTTTTTCCTCCCCTTGTGCTCGGGTTTGCCATTCCAGTCACTTTAATCTCCGCTCTTGAAGAGTCACCACATTTAACCTCATGTTTCACAAAGTTTGCTAATTGTGTGGAGTATGAAAGGGAAGAGGTGGAACCAATGATAGATTTTCTGTAAGCATTTGGATGGGCACATGTCACTCTAATTTCCCATCACGAAGAAGAGTTAAGCCAAACCTCAGCCTGCAGCCCCAGAAACCAGATAGGGCCTGAAGCAGTCCTCCGGGTTCGTGGCAAGCTCAGAAAAAAAGCGAGTTGAAACATGGAGCTAAGGTCCTCAGGAATTCAAAAATTTTCAGAGTTATAATGGACAACTATCGTCCAAAAATCTGTTGAGGGAGTAAACGAGGAGGACGAGAAATTGAGGCAGGACTGCAGGAAACATATTTTAAGAGGTAGATAGGAATCGCCTTTTAAGCACAAGAAATGTGGCACAACTTCGACAATGATGCACTTGGCCAAAAGGACGTATGTGTTTTTTCCTCAAAATATTCAAGAAAACACGCATATGCACTTTTTGCACAATGAAGCAAGTGGGCAATGCAAATCCGTACTTCAAATAAATCTCATTTAACACTGGTCACAAAGAACATCAAAAAAATTGTAAAATCTACAAATGCAGCACAGCCGTGTGGAACAGTGAGCCTTCCTGCGCTGATGGGAGGGATGTAAATTGCTAAGAGCCACTCTGTAGAAGTCCATGGTGTTTCCTAAAACATCTGAAAACTGAGCTACAGAGCTTAGGGTACTTCCATTCATGGGTGTATACTTTGCGAAAAATGAAAATCAACAAGAAAGAGCCACCCCAAATGTTAGGGCTGCCTTGTTTACAAAAAAATCGACTTCAGTACACCTTAAATATCCCAGGAAAGACAAAAGTGGATAAAGAAGTTGTGGTACTTACGTACTATGGGATATCCCTCAGCCATGGAATCAATGTCATAAAGACAGTAGCAGCATAATGACTGGATCAAGGTACGACGATTCTAAGGGAAATAAGTAACACAGAAAAAGAAACTTATCATGAGATACCACATATGAAGGAAATGTGAAGATGGCTACACTTGAGCTGAATTAGAAAACAGAACAGAGTCTCACATTTAGAAAAAAAATAACAAAAACTTTTATGCCTGCTTAAGGGGAAAGGTGAGGTGGGTTGATGCATAAAACCAGAGTTTGATATTAGCACAGGTACCGTTCCACAAAACAAATGTGTAATAGACAAGACCTACTCCTTGCTCAGTGAACTGAACTCAACATTCCCTATTCCCTGCAGATTAATATATCTGACTAGTAAGAATCTTAATACCTATGTATTGATATGTCTCCGTAAGGGAATCAAGGGTGTAGGTTCTCTGATGCAATCAGGCCTGACCACATCTACACCCACACCTGGATGAGGCATAAGGCTGGACACTTGGGGCTGAGAGGATTGGTGAGGTTGTGTGAGCAAATGCAGACCATTTAAAACAATAATGCGTGCAACCCATTCCATGGGTCCCAAAACTCTGGGGTCCAGGGAATCTTAATACAGCTAAAACATGCATGGGAAACGCAGAGGATGGGACAATGTGTGATCCGGACAGGTTTCTAAAATAAACCTCTTTATCCTCTCCTTATGCTCGGGTTCACCATTCCAGGCACTTTACTATAAATCTCCCCGCTTAGTGAGTCAGTGCCTTTAACCTCCTGTTTCACACAGTTTGCAATTTGGGCAGAGATTAAAAGGGAATAGGGGTAACCAATGAGAGACATGCTGTAAGCATTTGCACGGGCACACACACTCTAATTTCCCATCAAGAAGAATATTTAACCAAATGCTCAGCCTGCTGCACCAGAACACAGATATGGCATGACGCAATCCTGTGGGTTTGTGGCCAGGTCCCAAACAAAGCGAGTTGAAAAACTGAGCTCAGGTTTTCTGGAATTCACAAACCTGCAGAGTTGTAATGGACAACTATCGTCCAAAAATCTTTTGAAGGAAGGAAACGAGGAGGACTTTAATTCGAGGCAGGATTTCAGGAAACATATTTCAAGAGGTAGATTGGAATCGCATTTGAAGCACAGGAAGTGCCCCCAATTTTGACAATGATGCACTTGGCTAAAAATGGTGTATGTGTTTTCACGCAACATATTCAAGGAAACATGCATATGCCCTTTTTGGCCAACCAAGCAAGGGGTCAATGCAAACCCTCACTACAAAGTAGTCTCATTTCCAACCGGTTAAAGAGAACATCCAAAAAATTTTAAAAACTAGAAAGGCAGCACAGCTGTGTGGAACAGGGAGTCTTGTGACAATGATGGGCGGGATGGAAATTGACAAGAGCCACTCTGGAGAAGTCCATGGTGTTTCCTAAAACATCCGAAAGTGGAGTTACACAGCCTACGGTACTTCCACTCATGGGCTAATACATTGGGCAAACAGAAAATCAACAAGAAACAGCCACACCAAAGTTTAGGGTTGCTCTGTTTACAAGAAAATCGAGTTCAGTACACCTTAAATATCCCAGGAAAGAAAAAAGTTGATAAAGAAGTTGTGGTAATTACATACTATGGGATATCACTCAGACATGGAATCAATGTCATAAAGCCAGTAGCAGCATAATAACTGGATTTAGGTACGATGTTTCTAAGTGAAATAAGTAACACAGAAAAAGAAACTTATCATAAGATATCACTTATGAAGGGTATGTAAACATGGCTACAAATGAGCTGAATTAGAAAACAGAACAGAGTCTCACGTTTAGAAAAAAAAAATCTTATATCTGCTTAAGGCGAAAGGTGAGGTGGGGTGATGCATAAAACCAGAGTTTGATATTAGCACAGGTACAATTCCATAAACCAAACGTGTAATAGACAAGACTTACTCCTAGCTCAGTGAACTGGACTCAAAATTCTCTATTCCCTGCAGAGGAATAAATCTAACTAGTATAAATTTTAACTCCTCTGTATTCAAATATGTCCATAAGGGAATCAAGAGTGTATAGAGTGGCATAAACAAGGCAGTGAAAATCAGCTCAACCACATTATAAAAATTCATTTCAAAAACAATACACAAAAATAACAAAATTCTTACAAAATTCATTCAGGGGCTCTGAAGAAAACTGGATTGACCCCATCTACACCCACAGGTGGATGAGACATAACACTGGACACTTGGGGCTGAGAGCATTGGTCAGGTTGTGAGCAAATGCAGACCATTTAAAGCAATAATGCATGCAACCCATTCCATGGGTCCCAACACTCTAGGATCAAGGGAATCTTATTACAGCTAAAACATGCATAGGAAACAAAGAGGATGGGAAAACGTGTGATCCGGTCAGCTTTATAAAACCCTCCTCCTTTTTCGTATCCTTGTGCTCTGGTTTGCCATTCCAGTCACTTTATTATTAATCTCCCATCTTGGAGAATCAGCACATTTAACCTCATGTTTCACACTGTACACAAATTGTGTGGAGGATGAAAGGGAAGAGGTGGCAACAATGAGAGATTTGCTGTAAGCATTTGGACGGGCACATGGCACTCTAATTTCCCATCACGAAGAAGAGTTAACCCAAACCTCATTCTGCCGCACAAGAACCCAGATAGGGACTGAAGCAATCCTACGGGTCTGTGGCAGGCTCAGAAATAAGCAAGTTGAAAAATGGAGCTGAGGGTCTTAGGAATTCACAAACTTTCAGAGTTATAACGGACAACTATAGTCCAGAAATCTGTTGAGGGAAGGAAACGAGGAGGACAGGAAATTGAGGCAGGACTGCAGGAAACATATTTGAAGAGGTAGATAGGAATCGCGTTTAAGCACAGGAAATGTGGCACAACTTCGACAATGATGCACTTGGCCAAAAGGGCGGATGGGTTTTTTTCCCTCAATATATTCAAGAAAACACGCATACGCACTTTTTGGCCAAGGAATCAAGTGGGCAATGCAAAGCCGGACTAAGAATAAGTCTCATTTCCCACTGGTCAAACAAAATATCCAAAAAAAATTTTGTAAAATCTAGAAATGCAGCACAGCCGTGTGGAACAGTGAGCCTTGTTACGCTGATGGGAGGGATGTAAATTGCCAAGAGCCACTCTGGACCAGTCCATGGTGTTTCCTAAAACATCTGAAAACTGAGCTACAGAGCTTAGGGTACTTCCACTCATGGGCGGATACATTGGGAAAACTGAAAATCAACAAGAAACAGCCACCCCAAAGTTTAGGGCTGCCTTGTTTACAACAAAACCCACTTCAGTACACCTTAAATATCCCAGGAAAGACAAAAGTGGATAAAGAAGTTGTGGTACTTATGTACTATGGGATATCCCTCAGCCATGGAATCAATGTCATAAAGACAGTAGCAGCATAATGACTGGATCAAGGTACGACGATTCTAAGGGAAATAAGTAACACAGAAAAAGAAACTTATCATAAGATAACACATATGAAGGAAATGTGAAGATAGCTACACTTGAGCTGAATTAGAAAACAGAACAGAGTCTCACATTTAGAAAAAAAAAAAAACTTTTATGCCTGCTTAAGGGGAAAGGTGAGGTGGGTTGATGCATAAAACCAGAGTTTGATATTAGCACAGGTACCGTTCCATAAAACAAATGTGTAATAGACAAGACCTACTCCTTGCTCAGTGAACTGAACTCAACATTCCCTATTCCCTGCAGATTAATATATCTGACTAGTAAGAATCTTAATACCTATGTATTGATATGTCTCCGTAAGGGAATCAAGGGTGTATACAGTGGCATAAACGCGGCAGTGAAAATCAGCTCAACCTCATTATAAAAATAAATTTCAAAAACAAAACACAAAATCAGTGAAATTCTTGCAGAATTCGTTAAGGTTCTCTGATGCAATCAGGCCTGACCACATCTACACCCACACCTGGATGAGGCATAAGGCTGGACACTTGGGGCTGAGAGGATTGGTGAGGTTGTGTGAGCAAATGCAGACCATTTAAAACAATAATGCGTGCAACCCATTCCATGGGTCCCAAAACTCTGGGGTCCAGGGAATCTTAATACAGCTAAAACATGCATGGGAAACGCAGAGGATGGGACAATGTGTGATCCGGACAGGTTTCTAAAATAAACCTCTTTATCCTCTCCTTATGCTCGGGTTCACCATTCCAGCCACATTACTATAAATCTCCCCGCTTAGTGAGTCAGTGCCTTTAACCTCCTGTTTCACACAGTTTGCAATTTGGGCAGAGATTAAAAGGGAATAAGGGTAACCAATGACAGACATTCTGTAAGCATTTGCAAGGGCACACACACTCTAAATTCCCATCAAGAAGAATATTTAACCAAATGCTCAGCCTGCTGCACCAGAACACAGATATGGCCTGACGCAATCCTGTGGGTTTGTGGCCAGGTCGCAAACAAAGCGAGTTGAAAAACTGAGCTCAGGTTTTCTGGAATTCACAAACCTGCAGAGTTATAATGGACAACTATCGTCCAAAAATCTTTTGAAGGAAGGAAACGAGGAGGATTTTAATTCGAGGCAGGATTTCAGGAAACATATTTCAAGAGGTAGATTGGAATCGCATTTGAAGCACAGGAAGTGCCCCCAATTTTGACAATGATGCACTTGGCTAAAAATGGTGTATGTGTTTTCACGCAACATATTCAAGGAAACATGCATATGCCCTTTTTGGCCAACCAAGCAAGGGGTCAATGCAAACCCTCACTACAAAGTAGTCTCATTTCCAACCGGTTAAAGAGAACATCCAAAAAATTTTAAAAACTAGAAAGGCAGCACAGCTGTGTGGAACAGGGAGTCTTGTGACAATGGTGGGCGGGATGGAAATTGACAAGAGCCACTCTGGAGAAGTCCATGGTGTTTCCTAAAACATCCAAAAGTGGAGTTACAAAGCCTACGGTACTTCCACTCATGGGCTAATACATTGGGCAAACAGAAAATCAACAAGAAACAGCCACACCAAAGTTTAGGGTTGCTCTGTTTACAAGAAAATCGAGTTCAGTACACCTTAAATATCCCAGGAAAGAAAAAAGTTGATAAACAAGTTGTGGTAATTACATGCTATGGGATATCCCTCAGACATGGAATCAATGTCATAAAGCCAGTAGCAGCATAATAACTGGATTTAGGTACGATGTTTCTAAGTGAAATAAGTAACACAGAAAAAGAAACTTATCATAAGATATCACTTATGAAGGGTATGTAAACATGGCTACAAATGAGCTGAATTAGAAAACAGAACAGAGTCTCACGTTTAGAATAAAAAATCTTATATCTGCTTAAGGCGAAAGGTGAGGTGGGGTGATGCATAAAACCAGAGTTTGATATTAGCACAGGTACAATTCCATAAAACAAACGTGTAAAAGACAAGACCTACTCCTTGCTCAGTGAACTGGACTCAACATCCCCTATTTCCTGCATATTAATATATCTGACTAGAAAGAATCTTAATACCTATGTATTGATATGTCTCCGTAAGGGAATCAAGAGTGGTATAAACATGGCAGTGAAAATCAGCTCAACCCCATTATAAAAATTAATTTCAAAAACAATATACAGAAACAGCAAAATTCTTACAGAATTCATTGAGCAGATCTGAAGCAACCTCCATTGACCTCATCTACACCAACAGCTGGATGAGAAATAACGCTGGACACTTGGGGATGAGAACATTGGTGAGGTTTTGTGAGCAAATGCAGACCATTTAAAGCAATAATGCATGCAACCCATTTCATGGGTCCCAGCACTCTAGATTCAAGGGAATCTTATGACAGCCAAAACATCCATGGGAAACCCAGAGGATGGGACAATGTGTTATCCGGACAGCTTTCTAAAATGCTCCTCCTTTTTCCTCTCCTTGTACTCGGGTTTGACATTCCAATCACTTTACTATTAATCTCCACTCATGGAGAGTCAGCACATTTAACATCATGTTTCACACACTTTGCAAACTGTGTGGAGGATGAATGGGAAGAGGTAGAACCAATGAGATTTGCTGTAAGATTTGGACGGGCACATGTCACTCTAATTTCCCGTCAAGAAGAAGAGTTAACCCAAACAGCATTCCACCGCCTCAGAATCCAGATAGGGCCTGAAGCAATCCTGGGGGGTTGTGGCAAGCTCAGAAAAAAAGCGAGTTTAAAAATGGAGCTCAGGGTCTTAGGAATTGACAAACTTTCAGAGTTATAATGGACAACTATCATACAAAAATCTGTTGAGGGAAGGAAACGATGAGGACCTGAAATTGAGGCAGGACTGCAGGAAACATATTTGAAGAGGTAGATAGGAATCGCCTTTTAAGCACAGGAAATGTGGCACAACTTCGACACTGATTCACCTGCCCAAAAGGGCGGATGCGTTTTTTCCTCAGTATATTCAAGGAAACATGTATACACATTTTTTGGCCAAAGAAGCAAATTGGCAATGCAAATCTGGACTACAAATAAGTCTCATTTCCCACTGGTCAAACAGAATATCCAAATTAAATTGTAAAAACAAGGAACGCTGCACAGCTGTGTGGAACAGTGAGCCTTGTTACACTGATTGGAGGGATGTAAATTGCTAAAAGCCACTCTGGACAAGTCCATGGTGTGCCCTAAAACATCTGAAAACTGAGCTACAGAGATTAAGGTACTTCCAATCATGGGTGTATATATTGGGAAAACAGAAAATTAACAAGAAAGAGACACCCCAAAGTTCAGGGCTGCTGTGTTTACAAAAAAATCAACTTCGGTACACCTTAAATATCCCAGAACAGACAAAAGTGGATAAAGAAGTTGTGGTACTTACATACTATGGGATAACCCTCAGCCATGGAATCAATGTCATAAAGCCAGTAGCAGCCTAATAACTGGATTTAGGTACGATGTTTCTAAAAGAAACAAGTAACAAAGAAAACTAAACTTATCGTAAGATATCACTTATGAAGGGAATGTAAACATGGCTACACATGAACTGAATTAGAAAACAGAACAGATTCTCACATTTAGAAAAAAAAATGTCTTATACCTGCTTAAGGGGAAAGGTGAGGTGAGGTGATGCATAAAATCAGAGTTTGATATTAGCACAGGTACCGTTCCATAAAACAAATGTGTAATAGACAAGACCTACTCCTTGCTCACTGAACTGAACTCAACGTCCCCTATTCCCTGCAGATTAATATATCTGACTAGTAAGAATCTTAATACCTATACATTGATATGTCTCCATAAGGGAATAAAAGGTGTATAGAGTGGCATCAACACATCAGTGAAAATCAGCTCAACCCCATTATAAAATTAAATTTCAAAAAGAAAACACGAAAACAGTGAAATCCTTACAGAATTCGTTAAGGGGCTCTGATGCAATCTGGACTGACCACATCTACACCCACAGCTGGATGAGATATAATGCTGGACACTTGAAGCTGAGAGGATTGGTGAGATTTTGTGAGCAAATGCAGACCATTTAAAGCAATAATGCGTGCAACCCATTCCATGGGTCCCAACTCTCTGGGTTCCGGGGAATCTTATTACAGCTAAAACATGCATGGGAGACCTAGAGTATGGGGCAACGTGTGATCCAGACAGGTTTCTAAAATACACCTCCTTTATCCTCTCCTTGTGCTCGATTTCACCATTCCAGCCACTTTACTATAAGTCTCCCGGCTTAGAGAGTCAGCCCCTTTAACCTCCTGTTTCACACAGTTTGCAAATTGTGCAGACATTAAAAGGGAATAAGTCATACCAATGAGACACATGCCTTAAGCATCTGTATGGGCAAATGACACTCTAATTTCCCATCACAATGTAGAGTTAACCAAATGCTCAGCCTGGCACACCAGAACATGTATATGGCCTGACCCAATGCTGCGGGTATGTGGTCAGCTCACAAACAAAGTGAGTTGAAAAATGGAGGTCAGGTTCTCAGGAATTCACAAACATGCAGAGTTATAATGGACAACTGTCGTCCAAAAATCTGTTGAAGGAAGGAAACGAGGAGGACATGAAATTGAGGCACGATTGTAGGAAATATATCTCAAGAAGCAGATTGGAATCGCATTTTAAGCACAGGAAATTCGCCCCAATTTTGACAATGATGCACTTGGCCAAAAATGGCGTATATGGTTTCCCGCAATATATTCAAGAAAACACGCATATGCCCTTTTTGGCCAACCAAGCAAGTGGGCAATGCAAATCCGCATTAAAAAGAAGTCTCATTTCCAACCGGTCAAACAGAACATCCAAAAAAAATTGTAAAATCTAGAAAGGCAGCACAGCTCTGTGGAACAGGTAGCCTTGTGATGCTGATGGGAGGTACGTAAACTGACAAGAGCCACTCTGGAGAAGTCCATGGTGTTTCCTAAAACATCTAAAAACCAAGCTACACAGCCTAGGGTACTTCCACTCATGGGCGAATACATTGGGCAAAGAGAGAATCAACTAAAAATAGCCACACCAAAAAAAGGGCTGCTCTGTTTACAAGAAAATCGACTTCAGTACACTTTAAATATCCCAGGAAAGAAAAAAGTTGATAAAGAAGTTGTGGTAGTTACAAATTATGGGATATCCCTCAGCCTTGGAATAAATGTCATAAAGCCAGTAGCAGCCAAATGACTGGATTTAGGTACGATGTTTCTAAGTGATATAAGTAACACAGAAAAAGAAGCTTATCATAAGATATCACTTATGAAGGGATTGGAAACATGGCTGCACATGAGCTGAATTAGAAAACCGAACAGTGTCTAACATTTAGAATAAAAATACACTTATATCTGCTTAAAGGGAAAGGTGAGGTGGGTTGATGCATAAAACCAGAGTTTGATATTAGCACAGGTACAATTCCATAAATCAAACGTGTAATAAACAAGACCTACTCCTTGCTCAGTGAACTGGACTCAAAATCCCCTATTCCCTGCAGAGGAATATATCTGACTAGTATGAATTTTAATTCCTATGTATTCAAATATGTCCGTAAGGGAATCAAATGTGTATAGAGTGGCATAAACACGGCAGTGAAAATCAGCTCAACCCCATTATAAAAATTAATTTCCAAAACAATAAACAAAAACAGCAAGATTCTTACAAAATTCGTTCAGGGCCTCTGAGGCACCCTCGATTGACCCCATCTACAACCCCTGATGGATGAGATATAATGATGGACACTTGGGGCTGAGAGCATTGGTGAGGTTGTGTGAGCAAATGCAGAATATTTTAAGCCATAATGCATGCAACCCATTCCATGGGTCCCAACACTCTAGATTCAAGGGAAACTTATTACAGCTAAAACATGCAAGGGAAATGCAGAGGATGGGGTACCATGTGACCGGACAGCTTTCTAAAATGCTCTTCCATTTTCCTCTCCTTGTGCTAGGGTTTGCCATTCCAGTCACTTTACTATTAATCTCCCCTCTTGGAGAGTCAGAACATTTAACCTCATGTTTCACATAGTTTGCAAATTTTGTGGAGGATTAAAGGGAAGAGGTGGAACCAATGAGAGATTTGCTGTAAGCATTTGGATGGGCACATGTCACTCTAATTGCCCATCACAAAGAAGAGTTAACCCAAACTTTAGCCTGCCGCCCCAGAACCCAGATAGGGCCTGAAGCAATCCTTGGGTTCGTGGCAAGCTCAGAAAAAAAGCGAGTTGAAAAATGGAGCTCAGTGTCTAGGAATTCACAGACTTTCAGAGTTATAATGGCACACTATCGTCCCATATTGGGTTGAGGGAAGGAAATGAGGAGGACCGGAAATCGACGCAGGGCATCAGGAAACATATTTGAAAAGGTAGATACGTATCGCCTTTTAAGCACATGTAATGTGGCACAACTTCAACAATGATGCACTTGGCCAAAAGGGTGTATCCGTTGTTTCCTCAATATATTCAAGAAAACAGGCATACACACTTTTTGGCCCAAGAAGCAAATGGGTAATGCAAATCCAGACTACAAATAAGTCTCATTTCCCACCGGTCAAACAGAACATCCAAAAAAAAAAAAAAATTGGAAAATCTAGAAACGCAGCACAGCTGTGTGGAACAGTGAGAATTGGTACGCTGATGGGAGGGATGTCAATTGCCAAGAGCCACTCTGGAGAAGTCCATGGTGTTTCCTAAAACATGTGAAAACTGAGCTACAGAGCTTAGGGTACTTCTACTCATGGGCGTATACATTGGGAAAATTGAAAATTAACAAGAAACAGCCACACCAAAGTTTAGGGCTGCTCTGTTTCCAAAATAATAGACTTTGTTAAACCTTAAATATCCCAGGAAAGAGAAAAGTGGATAAAGAAGTTGTGGTACATAAGTAGGATGGGAAATCTCTAAGCCATGGAATCAATATTATAAAGCCAATAGCAGCATAATGACGGGATTTAGGTACAATGTTTCTATGGGAAATAAGTAACACAGAAAAAGAAACTAATCATAAGATATCACTTATGAATTGCATGTAAACATGGCTACACTTGAACTGAATTAGAAACCAGAACAGAGTCTCACATTTAGAAAAAAAAAAAAAAAACAACTCTTATGCCTCCTTAAGGGGAAAGGTGAGGTGGGTTGATGCATAAATCCAGAGTTTGATATTAGCTCAGGTACCTTTCCATAAAACAAATGTGTATTAGACAAGACCTACTCCTGGCTCAGTGAACTGAACTCAACATCCCCTATTCCCTGCAGATTAATATATCTGACTAGTAAGAATCTTAATACCTATGTATTGATATGTTTCCATAGGGGAATCAAGGGTGTATAGAGTGGCGTAAACACGGCAGTGAACATCAGCTCAACCCAATTATAAAAATAAATTTCAAAAGCAAAACACAAAAACAGTAAAGTCCTTAGAGAATTCATTAAGGGGCTCTGATGCAATCAGGACTGACCACATCTACACCCACAGCTGAATAAGACATAAGACTGGACACTTGTGGCTGAGAGGATTGGTGAGGTTGTGTGAGCAAATGCAGAACATTTAAAGGAATAATTAATGCATGCAACCCATTCCATGGGTCCCAACTCTCTGGGATCCAAGAATCTTATTACAGATAAAACATGCAGGGGAATCCCACAGGATGGGACAACGTGTGATCCGGACATGTTTCTAAAATGCACCTCCGTTTTCCTCTCCTTTTTCTCGGGTTCACCATTCCAGACACTTTACTATAAATCTCCCCACTGAGAGAGTCAGCGCCTTTAACCTCCTGTTTCAAACAGTTTGCAATTTCTGCGGAGGATAAAAGGGAATAGGGTGAACCAATGAGAGACATACTATAAGCATTTGAATGGTCACATGTCACTTTAATTTCCCATCACGAAGAAAAATTAACCAAATGATCAGCCTGCCGCACCAGATCCGGGATATGGCCTGACGCAATCCTGCGGGTTTGCGGCCAGCTCACAAACAAAGCGAGTTGAAAAATGGAGCTCAGGTTCTCAGGAATTCACAAACCTGCAGAGTTATAATGGACAACTATCGCCCAAAAATCTTTTGCAGGAAGGAAACGAGGAGAACTTTAATTCGTGGAACGATTGCAGAAAACATACTTCAAGAAGTATATTGGAATCACATTTTAAGCACAGGAAATTTGGCCCAATATTGAGAATGATGCACTTGTCCAAAAGAGTGTATGCGTTTTTTCCTCAATATTTTCAAGAACAACTGCATAGGCACTTTTTGGCCAACGAAGCAACTGTGCAATGCAAATCTGGACTACAAATAAGTCTCATTTCCCACTGGTCAAACAGAACATCCAAAAAAGATTGTAAAATCTAGAAACGCAGCACAGCCGTGTGGAACAGTGTGCCTTGTTACGCTGATTAGAGGGATGTCAATTGCCAAGAGCCACTCTGGGGAAGTCCATCATGTTACCTAAAAAATCTGAAAAACTTAGCTACAGAGCTTAGCGTACTTCCACTCATGGGCGTATACACTGGGAAATCTGAAATTCAACAAGAATCAGCCCCCAAAAGTTTAGGGGTGTTCTGTTTACTAAACAATCAAATTAGGTGCACCTTAAATATCCCAGGAAAGACAAAAGTGGACAAAGAAGGTGTGGTAGTTATGTAGAATGGGAAATACCTCAGGCATGGAAGCAATATTATAAAGCTAGTAGCAGCATAACGACTGGATTAAGGTACGATGATTCTAAGGGAAATAAGTAACACAGAAAAAGAAAATTATCATAAGATATCACTTATGAAGGGAATGTAAACACGGCTACACATGAGCTGAATTAGAAAACAGAACAGTGTCTCACATTTAGAAAAAAAAAAAACTCTTATGTCTGCTTCAGGGGAAAGGTGAGGTGGGGTGATGCATAAAACCAGCGTTTGATATTAGCACAGGTACAATTCCAGAAACAAAACGTGTAAATGACAAGACCTACTCCTTGCTCAGTGAACTGAACTCAACATCCCCTATTTCCTGCATATTAATATATCTGACTAGAAAGAATCTTAATAACTATGTATTGATATGTCTCTGTAAGGGAATCAAGAGTGTATAGAGTGGCATAAACATGGCAGTGAAAATCAGATCAACCCCATTATAAAAATTAATTTCAAAAACAATACGCAAAAACAGCAAAATTCTTACAGAATTCGTTCAGGGATTCGGAAGCAACCTGGATTGACCCCATCTACACCCACAGCTGGAAGAGACATAACGCTGGACACTTGGGGCTGAGAGGATTGGTGAGGTTGTGTGAGCAAATGCAGACCATTTAAAGCAATACTGCGTGCAACCCATTCCATGGGTCCCAACTCTCTGGGGTCCAGGGTGTCTTATTACACCTAAAACATGCATGGGAATCCTAGAGGATGGGACAACGTGTGATCTGGGCAGCTTTCTAAAATGTTCCTCGTTTTTCAACTCCTTGTGCTCGGGTTCGCCATTCCACTCCCTTTACTATTAATCTCCCATTTTGGAGAGTCAGCACATTTTACCTCCTGCTTCACACAGTTTGAAAATTATGTGGAGGATGAAAGGGAAGAGGTGGAACCAATGAGAGACTTGCTGTAAGCATTTGGAGGGGCACATGTCACTCTACTCGCAAGTCAGGAAAAAGAGGAAAGCAAAAGCTCAACCTGACGCCCCAGAAACCAGATATGGCCTGAAGCAATCCTGCGGGTTTGGGGCAAGCTCACAAGAAAAGCGAGTTGAAAGATGGAGCTCAGGATCTCCGGAATACACAACCTTTCAGAGTTATAATGGACAACTATCATCCAAAAATCTGTAGAGGGAAGGAAACGAGGAGGGCCAGAAATCGAGGCAGGAAAGCAGGAAACATATTTGAAGAGGTAGATAGGAATCGCCTTTTAAGCACAGAAATGTGGCACAACTTTGACTATGATGCACTTGGCCAAAAGGGTATATGGGTTTTTTCCTCAATATTTTCACGAAAACACGCATACACACTTTTTGGCCAATGATGCAAGTGGGCAATGCAAATCTGGACTAAAAATAAGTCTCAATTGCCACTGGTGAAACAGAATACCCCCAAAAAATTGTAAAATCTAGAAACACACCACAGCCATGTGGAAAAGTGAGCCTTGTTACGATGATGGGAGGGATATAAATTGCCAAGGGCCAAGCTGGAGAAGTCTATGGTGTTTCCTAAAACATGTGAAAACTGAGCTACAGAGCTTAGGGTACTTCCACTCATGGGAGTATACATTGGGAAAATTGAAAATCAAAAGAAACAGCCACCCCAAAGTTTAGGGCTGCTCTGTTTACAAGAAAATCGACTTCACAACACTTAAATATCCCAGGAAAGACAAAAGTGGATAAAGAAGTTGTGTTATTACGTAGGGCGGGAAATCGCTCAGCCATATAATCAATGTCATAAAGCCAGTAGCAGCATAATGACTGGATTAAAGTACGATGATTCTAAGGTAAATAAGTAACACAGAAAAGGAAACTTATCATAAGATATCACTTATGAAGGGAATGTAAACATGGCTACACAGGAGCTGAATTAGAAAACAGAACAGAGTCTCACATTTAGAAAAAAATATACTGCTATGCCAGCTAAAGGGGAAAGGTGAGGTGGGGAGATGCATAAAACCAGAGTTTGAGATTAACACAGTTACTGGTCCATATAACAAACGTGTAATAGACAAGACTTAATCCTTGCTCAGTGAACTGTACTCAACATCCCCTATTCCCTGCAGATTAATATATCTGACTAGTAAGAATCTTAATACCTATGTATTGATATGTCTCCATAAGGTAATCAAGGATGCATAGAGTGGCAGAAACACGGCAGTGCAAATCAGCTCAACATCATTATAAACATAAATTTCAAAAACAAAACAGAACAACAGCGAAATCCTTACAGAATTTGTTAACGGTCTCTGATGCAATCTGGACTGACCACATCTACACCCACAGCTGGATGACGCATAAGGCTGGACACTTGGGGCTGAGAGGATTGTTGAGGTTGTGTGAGCAAATGCAGACCATTTAATGCAATAATGTGTGATACCCATTCCATGGGTCCCAACTCTCTGGGGTCCAGGGAATCTTATGATAGCTAAAACATGAATGGGAAACCCAGAGGATGGGACAACATGTGATTCGGATAGGTTTGTAAAACGCTCCTCCTTTTTCCTCTCCTTGTGCTCGGGTTCGCCATTCCAGTCACCTTACTATTAATCACCCCTCTTGGAGACTCACCACCTTTAACCTCATGTTTCACAAAGATTGCAAATTCTGTGGAGGATGAAAAGGAAGAGGTGGAACCAATGAGAGATTTGCTGTAAGCATATGGACGGGCACATGTCACACTAATTTCCCGTAACGAAGAAGATTTAACCAAAAGCTCAGTCTGCCGCACCAGAACCCGGATAGGTCCTGAAGCAATCCTGCGGGTTTACAGCCAGCTCACAAAAAAAGTGAGTTGAAAAATGGAGCTCAGGGGCTCAGGAATTCACAAACCTGCTTAGTTAAAATGGACAACCAACGTCCAAAATTCTGTTGAGGGAAGGAAACGAGGAGTACAGGAAATCGAGGCAGGATGGCAGGAAACATATTTCAAGAGGTAGACAGGAATCGCCTTTTAAGCACAAGAAATGCGGCACAAAATTGACAATGATGAACTAGGCCAAAAGGGCGTATGCCATTTTCGCTCAATATATTCAAAAAACCATGCATACGCACTTTTTGGCTAACCAAGCAAGTGGGCAATGCAAATCCACACTACAAAGAAGGCTCACTTCAAACCGGTCAAAAGGGACATCAGAAAAATGTGTAAAAACCAGATAGGCAAGACTGGACCTGGAGAACAGGGAGCCTCGTTATGCTGATGGGCGGGATGTATGCTGCCAACAGCCACTCTGGTGGAGTGCACTGTGTCCCCTAAAAGAAGTAAACAACAGAGCTTCAGAACCTAGCGCACTTCCAGTCATGGGAATATACCTCGGGAAAACTGAAAATCAATAATTCACAGCCACCCCAAATTTAGGGCTGCGCTGCTTAGAAGAACCTCGACTTCGGTACACCTTAAATATTCCAGGAAATACGAAAGTGGGTAAAGAAGTTGTGGTACTTACGTACGATGGAATATCCCTCAGCCACGAAATCAGTGTCATAAGGCCAGTATCAGCATAATGAGTGGATTTAGGTTTGATGATTCTAAGTGAAATAAGTCACACAGAAAAACAAACTTACCATACGATATCAAGTAAGAAGGGAATGTAAACATGGTTACACATGAACTGAATTAGGAAAGAGAAGAGAGTCTCACAATTAGAAAACACTCTTATGCCTGTTTAAGGGGAAAGGAGAGGTGGGGTGATGCATAAAACCAGAGTTGGATATTAGCACAGGTACTATTCCATAAACCATATATGTAATAGACACGACCTACTCCTTCCACAGTGAGCGGAACTCAAAACCCCAGATTCCCCACAGAGGAATATATCTGACTAGTAAGAATCTTATAACCTATGTATTGATATGTCTCCGTAAGGGAATCAAGTGTGTCTAGACCGGCATAGACACGGCAGTAAAAATCAGCTCAACACCATTAAAAAAATGAATTTCAAACACAAAAGAAAAAACAGCGAAATTCTTACACAATTCCTTCTGGGGCTCTGGTGAAACGTGGAATGACCCTATCTACACCGACAGCTGGATGAGACATAAGCCTGGACACTTGGAACTGTGAGGACTGGTGAGATTAGGTGACTAAATGCAGACCCGTTAAAGCAATAATGCTTGCCACCCATTCCATGGGTCCCAACTCTCCAGGTTGAAGGGAATATTACTACAGCTATAACATGTATGGGAAACCTAGAGAATGGTTATCCTGTGATGGCAAAATGTTTCTAAAACTTTCCTAATTTTTCCTCTCCTTGTGCTCTGGTGTGACATTCCAACTGCTTTACTATCAATCTCCCAACTTGGAGAGTCATCCCCTTTAACCTCCTGGTTCGACAGTTTGCAAATTTTGCAGAGGATGAAAGGGAAGAGGGAGAACCAATGAGATCATAGCTGAGGACATTTGGACGGACACATCTCACTCTAATTTGCAATCAGCAAAAAGAATTAACCAAACTCTCAGCCTGCCCCCCAAGCAACAGTATAGGTCCTGAAGCAAAATTGTGAAATTGCAGTCAGCTCACAAAAAAGCGAGTTGAAAATGGAGCTTAGGGTCACAGCATTTCACAAACCTGTAGAGTTATAAAGGAGAAATACCATCCAAAAATCTGTTGAGGGAAGGCAAAGAGGTGGACCTGAATGTGAGGAAGGATTTCAGGAAACAGATTTCAAGATGTAGATTGGAATCCCCTTTATACCACAGGAAAAGCACCACAACTTCGACAATGATGCACTTGCCCAAAAAGTGCATATGCATTTTTCCCTGAATATATTCAGGAAAAAACACATACGCCCTTTTAGGCCAACCAAGCAAGCAGGCAATGCAAATCAGCACTACACAGAAGTATCACTTGCCACCAGTCAAAAGGAACATCCGAAATATGTGTAAACACCAAAAAGGCAAGACAGGCCCTGGAGAACAGGGAGCCTTGTTATGCTGATGGGCGGCATGTATACTGCCAACAGCCACTCTGGAGGAGTGCATTCTGTTCACTAAAAGAAGTAAACAACAAAGCTACAGAGCCTAGGGCACTTCCAGTCATAAGAATATACCTTGGGAAAACAGAAAATCAATAAGACACTGCCACCCCAACATTTACGGCTGCACTGCTTACAAGAACCTCGATTTCAGTACACCTTAACTATCTCAGGAAAGACAAAAATGGGTAAATAAATTGTGGAACTTACATATGATGGAATATCCCTCAGCCATTAATTCAATGTCATAAGGCCAGTGGCAGCATAATGAGAGGATTTAGGTACAATGATTCTAAGTGAAATAAGTGACAGAGAAAAAGAGACCTGTCATAAGATACCACTTATGAAGGGAATGTAAACATGGCTACACATGAACTGAATTATGAAAGAGAACAGAGTCTCACATTTAGAAAACACTCTTATGCCTGCTTAAGGGGAGAAGAGAGGTGGGGTGATGCATAAAACCAGAGTTTAATATTAGCACAGATACTGTTCCATAAAAAATATGTAATAGTCCGGACCTAATCCTTGCTGAGTGAATGGGACCCAACACCACCTATTCCCCACCAAAGAATATATCTGACTAGTAAGAATCTTAAAACTTATGTATTGATATGTCTCTGTAAGGGAATCAAGTGTGTCTAGACCGGCATAGACACGGCAGTAAAAATCAGCTCAACACCATTATAAAAATGAATTTCAAAAACAAAAGAAAAAACAGCAAAATTCTTACACAATTCCTTCTGGGGCTCTGGTGAAACGTGGAATGACCCTATCTACACCGACAGCTGGATGAGACAAAAGGCTGGACACTTGGAACTGAGAGGATTGGTGAGATTAGGTGACTAAATGCAGACCCGTTAAAGCAATAATGCTTGCAACCCATTCCATGGGTCCCAACTCTCCAGGTTGAAGGGAATATTACTATAGCTATAACATATACGGGAAACCTAGAGAATGGATACCCTGTGATGGCAAAATGTTTCTAAAACTTTCCTAATTTTTCCTCTCCTTGTGCTCTGGTGTGACATTCCAACTGCTTTACTATCAATCTCCCAACTTGGTGAGTCAGCCCCTTTAACCTCCTGGTTCGACAGTTTGCAAATTTTGCAGAGGTTGAAAGGGAAGAGAGAGAACCAAGGAGATCATAGCTGAAGACATTTGGACGGACACATTTCACTCTAATTTGCTGTCAGCAAAAAGAATTAACCAAACTCTCAGCCTGCCACCCCCAGAAACAGTATAGGTCCAGAAGCAAAATTGTGAATTTGCTGTCAGCTCACAAAAAAGTTAGTTGAAAAATGGAGCTTAGGGTCACAGCATTTCACAAACCTGTAGAGTTATAAAGGAGAAATATCATCCAAAAGTCTGTTGAGGGAAGGCAAAGAGGTGGACCTGAATGTGAGGAAGGATTTCAGGAAACAGATTTCAAGAGGTAGATTGGAATCCCCTTTATACCACAGGAAAAGCACCACAACTTCGACAATGATGCACTTGCCCAAAAAGTGTGTATGCATTTTTCCCTGAATATATTCAGAAAAAAACACATACGCCCTTTTAGGCCAACCAAGCAAGCAGGCAATGCAAATCAGCACTACACAGAAGTATCACTTCCCACCGGTCAAAAGGAACATCCGAAATATATGTAAACACCAGAAAGGCAAGACAGGCCCTGGAGAACAGGGAGACTTGTTATTCTGATGGGCGGGATGTAAATTGATAACAGCCACTCTGGAGGAGTGCATTCTGTTCACTAAAAGAAGTAAACAACAAAGCTACAGAGCCTAGGGCACTTCCAGTCATAGGAATATACCTTGGGAAAACAGAAAATCAATAAGACACTGCCACCCCAACATTTACGGCTGCACTGCTTACAAGAACTTCCATTTCGGTACACCTTAAATATCCCAGGAAAGACAAAAATGGGTAAAGAAATTGTGGAACTTATGTACGATGGAATATCCCTCAGCCATTAATTCAATGTCATAAGGCCAGTGGCAGCATAATGAGTGGATTTAGGTACAATGATTCTAAGTGAAATAAGTGACAGATAAAAAGAGACCTGTCATAAGATACCACTTATGAAGGAAATGTAAACATGGCTACACATGAACTGAATTATGAAAGAGAACAGAGTCTCACATTTAGAAAACACTCTTATGCCTGCTTAAGGGGAGAAGAGAGGTGGGGTGATGCATAAAACCAGATTTTAATATTAGCACAGGTACTGTTCCATAAAAAAATATATAATAGTCAGGACCTACGCCTTGCTGAGTGAATAGGACTCAACACCCCCTATTCCCCACAGAAGAATATATCTGAATAGTAATTATCTTAAAACATATGTACTGATATGTCTCCATAAGGGAATCAAGTGTTTTTAGACCGGCGTCAACACAGCAGGGAAAATCAGCTCAACCCCATTATAAAAAGGAGTTTCAAACACAGAACAAAGAAAACTGCGAAATTCTTACACAATTCCTTCAGGGTCTCTGATGAAACCTGGAATGACCCTATCTACACCGACAGCTTGATGAGACATAAGGCTGGACACCTGGGACTGAGAGGATTGGTGAGATTGGGTGAGCAAATGCAGACCATTTAAAGCAATAATGCCTGCCATCCATAACTTGGGTCCCAACTCTCCAGGTTTAAGGGAATATTACTACAGTTATAACATGTATGGGAAACATAGAGAATGGACACCCTGTATTCGCCAATAGTTTTTAAAGCTTTCCTAATTTTTCCTCTCCTGTTTCTCTGGTTTGCCATTCCAACTGCTTTGCTATCAATCTCCCATCTTGTAGAGTCAGCCCCTTTAACCTCCTGTTTCACACAGTTTGCAAATTGTGCAGAGAATGAAAGGGAAGAGGGAGAACCAATGAGAGAGTAGCTGTAGGAATTTGGACGGGCATATGTCACTCTAATTTCCCGTCAGGAAAAATAATTAACCAATGTTTCATCCTGTTCCCCCCCCCCAGAACCAGTATAGGTACTCAAGAAAACTTGTGGAAAAAACTAAAAATAGAATTACCATATAATCCAGCAATCCCACTACTGGGCATATACCCAGAGAAAACCATAAATCAAAAAGACACATTCACCACACTGTTTATTGCAGCACTATTTACAATACCCAGGTAATGAAAGCAACCTAAGTGCCCACAGACAGACGAATGGATAAAGATGTGGTACATATATACAATGGAATATTACTCAGCCATACATAGGAATGAAATTGGGTCATTTCTACAGACGTTGATGGACCTAGAGACTGTCATACAGCGTGAATTATGTCAAAAACAGAAAAAACAAATATTGTATATTAATGCATATATGTGGAACCTAGAAAAATGGTACAGATGAACCGGTTTGCAGGTCAGAGATAGAGACACAGATGTAGAGAACAAACATATGGACACCAAGGAGGGAACGCCATGTGAGGTTGGTGGTGGTATGAATTGGGAGACTGGGATTCACATGTGCACACTTATATGTATAAAATAGATATCCAATAAGAACCTGCTGTATAAAAGTAATAAATCAATTTTAAAAAATTAAAAATAAATAAATAACATTTAATAAAATAAAACAGAAAAAAAGTTTTCCCTTCACATAGATGTATTTATATGAATGTATTTTTCCATGCTTATATCTCTAAATAAAAAAGATAATAAATAAAATCTACCTTGAACCAAAAAGAAAAAATAAAAAAATAAATAAAACAGAATCCCCCCCAGTTATACAGAGGAAAATCGTATCAGGGCACTTGCTCCAGTTATAAAAAATTCTTAAGTTTGTCAGTGTTGGGAAATCATCTCCCATGCAGCCAGCAGCCCACCCCCGACAAGGAGCATCCTCACTGCAAAGCTGGGGGACTGTGCCGAGGTGTCTGTGAGTAAATGTGAGATGAGCCCTAGGCCTGCTGCAGCTGAACTGTTCCCACCCTTCCCAGGTAATACTCCTGAATATGTATAAAAACTTGCAAGCCTAGAGGAAGGGACGTGGAGCCACACCAGTGACAGCACGCAGGACGACTTGGCACCTGCAGGCCAGCCAGGATGGTCCTGGCCCCAGACGCTCTTCTGGAAGCTTTCCAATTCCCTGCCTGAGATACCCTTCCTGCCACGGCCCCCACTGCTTTTTTACTTCCTCACCTCTGCCCAGGGAGAAATTCCAGCGGCAGGTATGGGTGACACATCCTCTTCTTTAGCAGGTGGCAGCCTGGCAACTCCTGCAGAAAGTCCAGCAGAGCCCCACTCACACTGGGCCACCCACAAAGCCGAGGCCCCTCACTCCCTCCCACCACCCCAGCCCCGACACTGCTGACGGGGCAGAGAATATGGCGTCAGGCACAGCTGCAGGGACTCTTGCTGACTGGAGAGGTGTTTCTATTGACCTCAACCCAGGCACACCTGGGGAGGCCAGGCATGCAGTGTCAGGCTGCCCAAATCAGCCAATCCTCACCCCTCAGGGGTTCACAGTTGCAGAAAATGAACCTTGCTAAATGGGCCAGGACCAAGGAACAGGTGTGTGCTCCTGAGAGTCAGGATAGACAAGGGGCTGCAGCTCCGGCTAGTTTTCTTATCATATTATCTGGCCCATGAGTGGGAAACAACATCAAGAAGACCCTATCCTAATAAGAGGAACCAAGGAGTCAGGGAAAGGAGTGATGGTGGGTGGAGACAGAGGCTTGGTGCCCTGGCTGCAGTGGAAGTGTCTGGAAGACCAGGCAGAGAGAGGCCACACAGAGTGCTACCCAGGGTCCCAGACCTATCAGAGCTGTTGTTTGTTAGTGCAAGTCCTGCTCTGAGGAGGTCTGTGTCAGCTGTGAGTGACAGGTGTGCTGGGGGTTCTCTGCAAGGCGGGATATGTGAACGGTTACTGTGAGCCCAGCCCTGCCGGGATACCTGCCCAGGGGAGCTCCGTATCCTGGGAAGGGCCTGACTATGAGAGCCCCATGGGCTGCTTGGTAGCTGCACAGGTGAGGCCCATACCCTGAGAGGGACTTGACCACAAGAGCCCCGTGGTCTGTGGGGGTGGAGTGGACCAGCCCAGGTGAGCTCCATATTCTGGGATTGGACTGACCACGAGAGCCCCGTGTGCTGCTGGAGACCTGGTAAAGGATATCAGGACAGTCAGTGAAGCAACAGAGGTTATCCATCCAGGAGCTCCTATTTCCCACACCCTGCTGGTCATTCTACCATCCACCAGGTCATGGCATTCTCTATTAGTCTTCAATGATGCCTTCCTCTGTATTCCATTCGTTTTAAGAGTCACAAGAGTTTTTGGCTTGTGAGTGGCAGGACACAACATGCAACAAAAGCAATAATGCTGGGCCGTCCTGCTGCAATGGTTCAAAAATCTCCACACCATCATTGGGAAAACATTATCTAAAGACCTAAAAGTTCTACCTCTGTAAAAGGGAACCCTCCTTCAATATGCAGATGACATTCTGATCGCCAGCCCTACTAAAGACGCCTCTGAACTACCTAGGCAAGAAAGGATAGAAGGTGTGTAAGAAAAATAATCAAATATCCCAGGCTAATGTGACTTGCCTGGGCTTCATTCTCAAAGATGTTTGGAGAAGCGCATCCCAGGAAAGGGAAGAAGCCATTTGCAGCCTTACCTCTTCTAAAACTAGAAGACAGCTTAGGGGTTCCTGGGGAGGCCAAGGTTTTCTGCATCTAGATCCCTAACTACAGTCTAATAGCTGGGCCTCTATATGAAACACTGACGCGAAAAGATGATGATCCTTTTGAATAGAATCCAGAAGCAGCCTTTCAAGAATGGAAAGAGCAGTCAATTCAGACCCTTGCCCAGGAACTCCCTAATTTAGCTAAACCCTTTGACCTTTACATACACGGTCAAAGGTTATTCACCCTTGGAGCATTAGTGCATAAACTGGTACCACTTCAAATGGAGCAACAAAAGAATGCCCTTCAGGTATGATAAACTATGGTCACCAAGGCCTTTGCCTGCCGCCCCATCAGGCCAGGATACTGTGGTATCTAAAAACCTGGAAATCAGCAGCCTGCAAGGCCAGCTCACTGCTAAGGGAAAAGGAACCCATTTGGTGATCCTAACCACCCATCATGCCCTGAAGTTGCAGGGGTCACTCCATGGACACACTGGACTCGAGTCTGGTAGCCCTCCAACTCCAACTTCCATAGAGACAAACGGGGTCAACGGGCCCTATTGATGACTTGTGTGACCATCACTTGACCTGGAGTTTCTCTCAGGAAACAACAAGATTGTGCCACGGAAGAGCAGACTAGTGCTTGCAGGACTTACTGCACCCAGAGGGGAGCTAGTAAGCTTAGCGGGGGAAAGGTATATCACACTTTCACCATAGGAAACCCTACAGACTCCATGGAGACAGTGGACAATATGACCGGCTGGACTCCTGGCTACTTCAAAAGGCCTTTGACTCAGTGGCCGTCATGGTCCTGGATCACCACTGTCCGTGGAATGTCTGGCAGTTAAGCGGGCAGAGTTCTGACACCTGGTGCTGTTTGTACGTTAATTCAGGGACCTAATTAAAGAAAGCACAGACTACTGGTCAGAGCATCTACGCTGGTGGAATCCGTCAGCTTAAGGTCGCCGAACAAATGTGGGGTGTGGTGAATACGGCCACCACAGCGTCTCTGTGCATCTCTTTGCTGGACCTTTAAAGGTCATTAGAATCTATAACACTTCCAATTCTGGTGTGAGCAGGCAGACGAGCAGTGAAGCAGGAGACCTGGGGAGAATCAACCTAACCTGGAGGCTGCTGGGGAGAAGTTTTGTCCCTCCCCCCGTGTATGAGAACTCCCAATTCAGCATGAAGCAGTTACCGAAGAGGGGTCTGCACACTCAGCACCACAAGAATGAGGAACGGGACAAAAAGCAGAGGAGGTGTTCATCTCCGGCAAAGTTCATTAAAAATTCCTGGGAGATAAAAACAGAATCTGGGCAATAAAATAATGTCTAACCCTTTTTTTCCTTTGTGCTTTGTCTAATTTCAGGTGCTCCTATGGCTCCGCATACAGAGGTCCCACACCCGGCACTTCAGACCCAATTTCCTAGTGCAGAATGGCTGGGTCGACACCTCAGCTAACGGGACCCCATGCAGACTCCGCGACATAGAGCCTGAGCTGAAGCCAACCCGGCCCTCGAGAGCTCCATCCCCTCCCTCCCACTGATGGTACTGGGATCCCTACACAGCAGCCCAGCACACAGCCCGTGGGGTAGTGCATGCTCTCACCTCTCCATTCTGTTTTCAAAATATAAAGTTTCCTTTGCTCCTGAACCAAACTCAGTCTTTTTTTTTTTTTTTTTTTTTTTTTTTTGTGGTACGCGGGCCTCTCACTGTTGTGGCCTCTCCCGTTGCGGAGCACAGGCTCCGGACGCGCAGGCTCAGCAGCCATGGCTCACGGGCCCAGCCACTCCGCGGCATATGGGATCCTCCCAGACCGGGGCACGAACCCGTATCCCCTGCATCAGCAGGCGGACTCTCAACCACTGCGCCACCAGGGAGGCCCTCCAAACTCAGTCTTGATCTGTTGGCTCCAATGACACTGGGCAGAGGGACCCCTATTGGGGTCCACTCTGGAGGATCAATAACAGAAATTGAGAACATTGTAACGTCAATGAACAGATGTGTGAGCCATAGTGTAGTTAACATAGAGCAGTGTGTAAGTCTCAGGTAAAATAAGATGTTTCAAAGACTTACATTTGATATTTCCATCACATTATTATAAGCAAGTTCAGTGAAGACGTGTGTCTTATTTTTCAGGTCAACATTAGAGAAATTAAGTGATTTATTTCCAAGGATGTACATCAAATACTCTTGGCTGAAGCTTCAATCTTGTTTTGAATGCTTTTCCATTGAAAATGATACCTCTCTTTCATCTCCCCCATTTATGAGAAGTATAAAACCTTATAATTTATTATTACCAAAGGGGAAAAGTAGGAGGAGGGATAAATTAACAGTTTGGGATTAACACATACACACTGCTATGTATAAAATAGATCATCAACAAAGAACTAAAGTATAGCACAGGGAACTACACTGAATATTTTGCAATAACCTATAAAGGGAAATAATCTGAAAAAGAATAGATATTTTTATCGACATCATCTATAAATGACAGATAAAATGTAACCTAAGCGAGGCCGATGGTGAGCGTTTCTGAACCTGAAGACTTCAATCATCTAAAGTTCGGTCTCTGCCTATTTCACAAGGCCCTTAATGGACATACGTGTAGCCATAGCTTACAAATTCCCCAGTTTGGGGTTCGGGGAGGCACTGATTTGGAAAAATCCCCTTACATGCACGGGACCCTTCCTACTGTTAAAACAGGCCTGTCACACCAAGAGGATGGTACACCATTTGATCGGAAAGAGTTTGGAAAAGGCACCTCATCTCCTCGTCGCCTGGTACTCGTGTTCACCCCCCCCAGCATCTTTCCTAACAATCTCCTCACTTGGGGATATCAGCACTGTCAATAACCTGTTGAACACAGTTTGCAATTTGTCCAGAGGATGAAGCGGAAGGATGAGAAAAAATTAGAGACAAGTCCTAGGTGTTTGGACAGGTACATGCCACTCTAATTTCCAATCCGGAAAACAAATTCATCAAAGGCTAGAATTGACCACGGAAACAGAATAGGGCTAGAAGAAATCCCACTGTTTTGTGGCCAGTTTCCAAAAACACAAGTTGAAAAATGGAACTCAGGGGCACTAAGGTTCATGAAACTGCAGAGTTGAAAATATCTATCTTCGAAAAATGTCTTGAGGTAAGTCACAGAAAAGGACTTGTAAGCAAGGGAGAGTGGCAGGAAAGAGATTTGAAGAGGTAGAAAGGACTCCCCATTAAAGCACAAGAAAAGGGGCTGAACATCACCCATGATGCAGTTGGCCAAAAAAGGCGTATGCAGTTTTTTCTGAATATATTCAAGTAAAGGCCATACACACTTTTTATCCAACCAAACAGGTGGACACTGGAAATCAATACTACAAAATGTATCACTTCACATCGGTCAGAAGGGCCATCCACATAAAGTGTAAATACCAGAAATGCAGGATGGGGCGAGGAGAAAAGGCAGCCCTGTGAGGCTGATAGTGGAAATGTAATTTGCCAATGGCCACTCTGAAGAAGTGTATTGTTTTTGCTAAAACATGTAAAAAATGAGCTACAGAGCATAGAGCACTTGCACTCATGGGCATATACCTTGGGAAAAAGAAAAATCAACAGGAAACAGGCCCCCCAACGTTTACCACTACTTTGTTAAAAAGAGCCTCGACTTGGATATAACCTAAATGTCCCTGGAAGGATAAAATGGATAAAAGAGATGTGGTACTTATGTAGAGTGGAATATTACTCAGCCAGAAATCAATTGAATAAGGTCAGTTGTAACAACTCTGGAGGAGTGACATACGATCATTCTAAGTGACATATGTCAGAAAGAAAAAGACACATATCATAAGATGTCACTTAATGGTGGAATGAAAAATGGCTACACGTGAAATAAATGACAAAACAGAAACATAGTCAAATATGTAAAAAACAGACATAAGGCTGCTAAATGGGAAAGGTGGAGAAGGGTGAGGCATTATCCAGGAGGTTAAAATTAGCAACGATACTGTTCCAAGTACCAAATTGAGTAATCGACAGGGCATAAAGGGTACCTCAAAGAACTGCACTCAGCACACTCAAGTCACTGGAAAATAATATATATATATGACTGGTAAGAATCTGAAAAAGAATTTATTGATGTCTCACAGTACGTGAATCAAGTGGATGTACAGCAGCAAAAAAACAGAGCTTTGAAAATTAGCTGTAACCAATATAATAATAAATATGAAACTATTTGTAAAAAGAGTGAGACAGACAAACATTTTTACAACTTTTCTTGAAGGGCTACGATGTAACATGGATTGAACATATCTAGACACACAGCAGGATGATATATAAGGCTGGAAGCTATGCACGCTAAGAGATGTTAGAGAGGCTGGGTGAGGAAATGCAGACCTTTTAAAGTAATAATTCCTGGTACCCATTCCATGGGTCCCAAATCTGCAGGTTCAAGGGAATCTTCCTACAGTGAAAACATGCATGGGAAACCGAGACTAATGTACACCATGTGATCAGGAAAGGTGTCTAAAATGCACCTCATTCTTGATCTCCTGGTGCTGGGGTTCGCCATTCC
The DNA here is from genome assembly GCF_949752795.1 of Hyperoodon ampullatus. Taxonomy (NCBI): domain Eukaryota; kingdom Metazoa; phylum Chordata; class Mammalia; order Artiodactyla; family Ziphiidae; genus Hyperoodon; species Hyperoodon ampullatus. Next base: position 456,322 of record NW_027640675.1, on the reverse strand, counting down.
AGCCTTGTTACTAACAATCTCCCCACTTGGAGAATCAGCACTTTTAACCTCCTGTTTCACACAGTTTGCAATTTGTGCAGTGGATAAACGGGAAGAGGGGGAACCAGTGAGAGACTAGCTGTAGGAGTTTCGACAGGCACATGTCACTCTAATTTCCCATTTGGAAGAAGAATTAACCAAAAGCTCAGCCTGCCTCCCCAGAACCAGAATAGGTTCTGAAGCAACACAGTGGTTTGGCGGCCAGCTCAACTAAAAAGTGAGTTGAAAAATGGAGTTCAGGAAGGTAATTCAAAGACCTGCAAAAATATAAATGATAACCAACGTCCAAAAATATATTCAGGTAAAGCAACGAAGAGGACCTGAGTGAGAGGCAGAATTGCAGGAAACAGATTTCAAGAGATAGATTGGACTCACATTTAAAGCACATGAAAAGCAGAATTTCTAAAATGATGCAGTTGGGCAAAAGGGTGTCTGCGTTTTTGCTGAATATCTTAAGGAAAAAACACATACACAGATTTTGGCCAACCAAGCAAGCGAGAAATGCAAATCTGCACAACAAAGAAGTATCAAATTCCACTGCTCAGAAGGGCCTCCGAAAAAAGTGTACAAACCAGAAATGCACAAGGGGACATGGAGAAAAGAGAGCCCAGTCACGCTGATGGGTGGGCTATAAATATCCAAGAGCCGCTCTGGAGAAGAGTATGGTGTTTCCGAAAACATCTAAAAAACAAAGCTACGGAGCATACGGGACTTCCACTCACGGGCATATGACTTCAGAAGACTAAATATCTACAAGAAACAGCCACACCAAAGTTTAGGGCTGCTTTGTTTACAAAATAATCGACTTCAGTACACCTTAAATATCCCAGGAAAGACAAAAGTGGATAAAGAAGTTGTGGTACTTATGCACTATGCTATATCCCTCAGTCATGGAATCAATGTCATAAAGACAGTAGCAGCATAATAACTGGATTAAGTTACGATGAATCTAAGGGAAATAAGTAACACAGAAAAAGAAACTTATCATAAGATTTCACTTATGAAGGGAATGTAAACATGGCTAAACATGAGATGAATTAGAAAACAGAACAGAGTCTCACATTTAGAAAAAAAAAGCTCTTATGCCTGCTTAAGGGGAAAGGTGAGGTGGGTTGATGCATAAAACCAGAGTTTGATATTAGCACAGATACCATTCCATAAAACAAATGTGTAATAGACAAGACCTACTCCTTACTCAGTGAACTGAACACAGCATCCTCTATTCCCTGCAGATTAATACATCTGACTAGTAAGAATCTTAATACCTCTGTATTGATATGTCTCCGTAAGGGAATCAAGGGTGTACAGAGTGGCATAAACACGGCAGTGAAAATCAGCTCAAACCAATTATAAAAATAAATTTCAAAAAGAAAACACAAAAACAGCGAAATACTTACAGAATTCGTTAAGGGGCTCTGATACAATCTGGACTGACCACATCTACACCCACAGCTGTATGAGACATAAGGCTGTACACTTGGGGCTGAGAGGATTGGTGAGGTTGTGTGAGCAAATGCAGACCATTTAAAGCAATAATGCGTGCAACCCATTCCCTGGGTCACAAATCTCTGGGGTCCAGGGAATGTTTTTACAGCTAAAACATGCATGGGAGACCCAGAGGATGGGAAAACGTGTGAGCTGGACATTTTCCTGAAACACACTTCTTTTTCCTCTCCTTGGGCTCGGGTTCAACATTCCAGCAACTTTACTATAAATCTCCCTGCTTAGAGAGTCAGTGCCTTTAACCTCCTGTTTCACACTGTTTGCAATGTATGCGGAGATTAAAAGGGAATAGGGGGAACCAATGAGAGACATGCTGTAAGCATTTGGACGGACACATGCCACTCTAATTTCCCATCATGTAGAAGAGCTAACCAAATGCTCAGCCTGCCGCACCAGAACACGGATATGGCCTGACGCCATCCTGCAGGTTTGTGGACAGCTCACAAACAAAGCGAGTTGAAAAATTGAGCTCAGGTTCTCAGGAATTCACAAACCTGCAGAGTTATAATGGACCAATAGAGTCCAAAATTCCTTGAAGGAAAGAAACGAGGAGGACTTGAAATAGAGGCAAGATTGCAGGAAACATATTTCAAGTAGATTGGAATAGCAATTTAAGCACAGGAAATGCAGCCCAACTTGGACAATGATGAACTTGGCCAAAAATGGCGTATGTGTTTTCCAGCAATATATTCAAGAAAACACGCATATGTCCTTTTGGGCCAACCAAGCAAGTGGGCAATGCAAATCTGCACTACAAAGAAGTCTCATTTCCCTCCGGTCAAACAGAACATCCAAAAAAATTGTAAAAACTAGAAAGGCAGCACAGCTGTGTGGAACAGGGAGTCTTGTGACGCTGATGGGCGGGAAGAAAATGAACAGGAGCCATTCTGGAGAAGTCCATGGTGTTTCCTAAAACATCTAAAAACTGAGCTACAGAGCCTAGGGTACTTCCACTCATTGGCTACTAAATTTGGCAAAAGGAAAATCAACAAGAAACAGCCACTCCATAGTTTAGGGCTGTTCTGTTTACAAGAAAATCGACTTCAGTACACCTTAAATATCCTAGGAAAGAAAAAAGTGGATAAAGAAATTGTGGTACTTACATACTATGGGATATCCGTCAGCCATGGAAACAATGTCGTAAAGCCAGTAGCAGCATAATGCCTGGATTTAAGTACGATGTTTCTAAGTGAAATAAGTAACACAGAAAAAGAAACTTATCATAAGATATCACTTATGAAGTGTATGTAAACATGGCTACACATGAGCTGAATTAGAAAACAGAACAGAGTCTCACATTTAGAAAAAAAATCTCTTATATCTGCTTAAAGGGAAAGGTGAGGTGGGGTGATGCATAAAACCAGAGTTTAATATTTGCTGAGGTACAATTCCATAAACCAAACGTGTAATAGACAAACCTACTCCTTGCTCAGTGAACTGGACTCAACATTCCCTATTCACTGCAGAAGAATACTTCTGACTAGCAAGAATTTTAATTCCTATGTACTCAAATATCTCCATTAGGGAATCAAGCGTATATAGAGTGGCATAAGTACGACAGTGAAAATCAGCTCAACCCCACTATAAAAATTAATTTCAAAACCAATACACAAAAACAACAAAATTCTTACAAAATTGATGCAGGGGCTCTGAAGCAACCTGGATTGACTCCACGTACACCCACAGCTGGATAAGACATACGCTGGACACTTGGGGCTTAGAGCATTGGTGAGGTTGTAAGCAAATGCATACCATTTAAAGGAATGATGCATGCAACCTGTTCCATGCATCCCAACACTCTAGATTCAAGGGAATCTTATGACAGCTAAAACATGCCTGGGAAACCCAGAGGATGGGACAATGTGTGATCAGGACCGCATTCTAAAACGCTCCTCCTTTTTCCTCCCTTTGTGCTCGGGTTTGCCATTCCAGTCACTTTACTATTAATCTCCCCTCTTGGAGTCAGCACATTTAACCTCATGTTTCAAACTCTTCACAAATTGTTTGGAGGATGAAAGGGAAGAGATGTAACCAATGAGAGATTTGCTGTAACCATTTGGATGGGCACATGGCACTCCAATTTCCAATCACGAAGAAGAGTTAACCCAAACCTCAGCCTGCCATCCCAAAACCAAGATAGGGCCTGAAGTAATCCTGCGGGTTTGTGGCAAGATCAGAAAAAAAGCGAGTTGAAAAATGGAGCTCAGGGTGTCAGGAATTCACAAACATTCAGAGTTATAATGGACAAATATCGCCCAAAAATCTGTTGAGGGAATGAAAAGAGGAGGACAGGAAATTGAGTCTGGACTGCAGGAAACACATTTGAAGAGGTAGATAGGAATCCCCTTTTAAGCAAAGGAAATGTGACACAACTTCAACAATGATGCACTTGGCCAAAAGGGCATATGCATTTTTTCCTCAATATATTCAAGAAAACAGGCATACGCACATTTTGGCCAGCGAAGCAAGTGAAAAATGCAAATCCGTACTACAAATATGTCTCATTTACCACTGGTCAAACACAACATCCAAAAAAAAATTGTAAAATCTAGAAAGGCAGCACAGTCGTGTGGAACAGTGATCCTTGTTACACTGATGGGAGGGATGTAAATTGACAAGAGCCACTGTGGAGAAGTCCATGCTGTTTCTGGAAAAAAATGTAAAAACAGAGCTACAGAGCCTAGGGTACTTCCACTCATGGGCTAATACATTGGGCAAAAAGAAAATCAACAGGAAAAAGCCACACCAAAGTTTAGGGCAGCTCTGTTTACAAGAAAATCGACTTCAGTACACCTTAAATATCCCAGGACAAAAAAAAAGAGTAGATGAAGAAGATGTGGTACTTACATACTATGGGATATTCCTCAGTAATGGAATCAATGTCATAAAGCCAGTAGCAGCATAATGACTGGATTTACATACGAAGTTTCTAAGTGAAATAAGTAACAGATAAAGAAACTTATCATAAGATATCACATATTAAGGGTATGTAAACACGGCTAAACATAGGCTGAATTACAAAACCGAACAGAGTCTCACATTTAGAAAAAAAACTCTTATGCCTGCTTAAGGGGAAAGGTGAGGTGGGTTGATGCATAAAACCAGAGTTTGATATTAGCACAGGTAGTGTTCCATAAAACAAATGTGTATTAGACAAGACCTACTCCTGGCTCAGTGAACTGAACTCAACATCCCCTATGCCCTGCAGATTAATATATCTGACTAGTAAGAATCTTAATACCTATGTATTGATATGTCTCCGTAAGGGAATCAAGGGTGTATACAGTGGCATAAACACGGCAGTGAAAATCAGCTCATCCCCATTATAAAAATAAATTTCAAACTAAAACACAAAAACAGCAAAATACTTAGAGAATTCATTAAGGGTTTCTGATGCAATTGGGACTGACCACATCTACATCCACAGCTGGATGAGACATAAGGCTGGACACTTGTGGTTGAGAGGATTAGTGAGGTTGTGTGAGCAAATGCAGACCATTTAAAGCAACAATGCGTGCAACCCATTCCTTGGGTCCCAACTCTCTGGGGTCCAGGGAATCTTATTACAGCTAAAACATGCATGGGAAACCCAGAAGATGGGACAACGTGTGATCCGGACAGCTTTATAAAACCCTCCTCCTTTTTCCTCTCCTTGTGCTCGGGTTTGCCATTCCAGTCACTTTACTATTAATCTCCCATCTTGGAGCATCAGCACATTTAACCTCATGTTTCACACTGTTCACAAATTGTGTGAAGAATGAATGGGAAGAGGTGGAACGAATGAGAGATTTGCTGTAAGCATTTGGACAGGCACATGGCACTCTAATTTCCCATCATGAAGAAGAGTTAACCCAAACCTCATTCTGCCTCCAGAGAACCGAGATCGGGCCTGAAGCAAGCCTACGGGTCTGTGGAAAGCTTAGAAAAAAAGCGAGTTGGAAAATGGAGCTCAGGGTCTCAGGAATTCACAAACTTTCAGAGTTATAATGGACAATTATCATCCAAAAATCTGTTGAAGGAAGGAAACGAGGAGGACCGGAAATTGAGGCAGGACTGCAGGAAACATATTTGAAGAGGTAGATGGGAATCGTCTTTAAGCACAGGAAATGTGGCACAACTTCGACAATGATGCACTTGGCCAAAAGGGCGTATGGGTTTTTTCCTCAATATATTCAAGAAAACACGCATACGCACTTTTTGGCCAACGAATCAAGTGGGCAATGCAAAGCCGGACTAAAAGTAAGTCTCATTTCCCACTGGTCAAACAGAACATCCGAAAAAAAAATTGTAAAATCTAGAAATGCAGCACAGCCGTGTGGAACAGTGAGCCTTCTTACGCTAATGGGAGGGATGTAAATTGCCAAGAACCACTCTGGACAAGTCCATGGGGTTTCCTAAAACATCTGAAAACTGAGCTACAGAGCTTAGGGTACTTCCACTCATGGGCGTATACGTTGAGAAAACTGAAAATCAACAAGGAACAGCCACCCCAAAGTTTACAGCTGCTTTGTTTACAATAAAATCGACTTCAGTACACCTTAAATTTCCCAGGAAAGACAAAAGTGGATAAAGAAGTTGTGGTACTTACGTACAATGGGATATCCCTCAGCCATGGAATCAATGTCATAAAGACAGTAGCAGCATAATGACTGGATTTACGTACGAAGTTTCTAAGTGAAAGAAGTAACAGATAAAGAAACTTATCATAAGATATCACATATTAAAGGTATGTAAACTTGGCTACACATAGGCTGAATTACAAATCCGAACAGAGTCTCACATTTAGAAAAAAAATAACTCTTATGCCTGCTTAAGGGGAAAGGTGAGGTGGGTTGATGCATAAATCCAGAGTTTGATATTAGCCCAGGTACCTTTCCATAAAACAAATGTGTATTAGACAAGACCTACTCCTGGCTCAGTTAACTGATCTCAACATCCCCTATTCCCTGCAGATTAATATATCTGATTGTAAGAATCTTAATACCTATGTATTGATGTCTCCGTAAGGGAATTAAGGGTGTATAGAGTGGCATTAACACGGCAGGGAAAATCAGCTCAACCCCATTACAAAAATAAATTTCAGACTAAAACACAAAAACAGCGAAATCCTTAGAGAATTCATTAAGGGTTTCTGATGCAATTGGGACTGACCACATCTACATCCACAGCTGGATGAGACATAAGGCTGGACACTTGTGGCTGAGAGGATTTGTGAGGTGGTGTGAGCAAACGCAGACCATTTAAAGCAATAATGCATGCAACCCATTCCTTGGGTCCCAACTCTCTGGGGTCCAGGGAATCTTATTACAGCTAAAACATGCATGGGAGACCCAGAGGATGGGACAACGTGTGATGCGGACAGGTTTCTAAAATACACCTCCTTTATCCTCTACTTGTGCACGGGTTCAACATTCCAGCCACTTTACTATAAATCTCCCCGCTTAGAGAATCAGTGCCCTTAACCTCCTGTTTCTCACAGTTTGCAAATTGTGCGGAGATTAAAAGGGAATAGGGGGAACCAATGAGAGACATGCTGTAAGCATTTGGACGGGCACACGCCACTCTAATTTCCCATCATGAAGAATATTTAACCAAATGCTCAGCCTGCTGCACCAGAACACTGATATAGCCTGACGCAATCCTGCGGGTTTGTGGCCAGCTCACAAACAAAGCGAGCTGAAAAACTGAGTTCAGGTTCTCTGGAATTCACAAACCTGCAGAGTTATAATGGACAACTATCGTCCAAAAATCTGGTGAAGGAAGGAAACAAGGAGGACTTTAATTCGAGGCAGGATTTCAGGAAACATATTAAGAAGTAGATTGGAATCGCATTTTAAGCAGAGGAAATGTGGCACAATTTTGACAGTGATGCACTTTGCCAAAAATGGCATATGTGTTTTCCCGCAATATATTCAAGGAAACACGCATATGCCCTTTTTGCCCAACCAAGCAAGTGGGCAATGCAAATCCTCACTACAAAGTAGTCTCATTTCCAACCGGTTAAACAGAACATCCAAAAAAATTGTAAAAACTAGAAAGGCAGCACAGATGTGTGGAACAGGGAGTCTTGTGACAATGATGGGCGGGATGTAAATTGACAAGAGCCACTCTGGAGAAGTCCATGGTGTTTCCTAAAACATCTAAAAACTGAGCTACAGAGCTTGGGTACCTCCAATCATGGCCTAATACATAGGGCAAACAGAAAATCAACAAGAAACAGCCACACAAAAGTTTAGGACTGCTATGATTACAAGAAAATCGACTTCAGTACACCTTAAATATCAAAGGAAAGACAAAAGTTGATAAAGATGTTGTGGTACTTACATACTATGGGATATCCCTCAGCCATGGAATCAATGTCATAAAGCCAGTAGCAGCATAATGACTGGATTTAGGTGTGATGTTTCTAAGTGAAATATGTGACACAGAAAAAGAAACTTATCATAAGATATCACTTATGAAGGGATTTTAAATGTGCCTACACATGAGCTGAATTAGAAAACAGAACAGAGTCTCACATTTAGAAAAAATACTCTTATATCTGCTTAAAGTGAAAGGTGAGGTGGGGTGATGCATAAAACCAGAGTTTGATATGAGCACAGGTACAATTCCATAAACCAAACGTGTAATAGACAAGACCTTCTCCTTGCTCAGTGAACTGAACTCAACATCCCCTATTCCATGCAGAGGAATATATCTGACTCGTATGAATTTTAATTCCTATGTATTCAAATATGTCCGTAAGGGAATCAAACGTGTATAGAGTGGCATAAACACGGCAGTGAAAATCAGCTCAACCCCATTATAAAAATTAATTTCAAAAACAATACACAAAAACAACAAAATTCTTATGAAATTCATTCAGGGGCTCTTAAGCAAACTGTATTGACCCAATCTACACCCACAGCTGGATGAGACATAAGGCTGGACACTTGTGGCTGAGAGGATTGGTGAGGATGTGTGAGCAAATGCAGACCATTTAAAACAATAATGCATGCAACCCATCCCATGGGTCCCCACACTCTAGATTCAAGGGAATCTTATTACAGCTAAAACATGCATGGGAAACCCAGAAGATGGGACAATGTGTGATCCAGACAGCTTTATAAAACCCTCCTCCTTTTTCCTCTCCTTGTGCTCTGGTTTGCCATTCCAGTCACTTTACTATTAATCTCCCGTCTTGGAGCATCAGCACATTTAACCTCATGTTTCACACTGTTCACAAATTGTGTGGAGAATGAATGGGAAGAGGTGGAACGAATGAGAGATTTGCTGTAAGCATGTGGACTGGCACATGTCACTCTAATTTCCCATCATGAATTAGAGTTAACCCAAACCTGATTCTGCCTCCAGAGGACCGAGCTCGGGCCTGAAGCAATCCTACGGGGGTGGAAAGCTTAGAAAAAAAGCGATTTGGAAAATGGAGCTCAGGGTCTCAGGAATTCACAAACTTTCAGAGTTACAATGGACAACTATCATCCAAAAATCTGTTGAGGGAAAGAAACGAGGAGTACCGGTAATTGAGGCAGAACTGCAGGAAACATATTTGAAGAGGTAGATAGGAATCGTCTTTAAGCACAGAAAATGTGGCACAACTTCGACAATGATGCGCTTGGCCAAAAGGGCGTATGGGTATTTTCCTCAATATATTCAAGAAAACACGCATACACACTTTTTGGCCAACGAATCAAGTGGGCAATGCAAAGCCGGACTAAAAGTAAGTCTCATTTCCCACTGGTCAAACAGATCATCCAAAAAAAATATTGTAAAATCTAGAAATGCAGCACAGCCGTGTGGAACAGTGAGCCTTCTTACGCTGATGGGAGGGATGTAAATTGCCAAGAACCACTCTGGACAAGTCCATGGTGTTTCCTAAAACATCTGAAAACTGAGCTACAGAGCTTAGGGTACTTCAACTCATGGGCGTACACTTCGAGAAAACTGAAAATCAACAAGGAAGAGCCACCCAAAAGTTTACGGCTGCTTTGTTTACAATAAAATCGACTTCAGTACACCTTAAATTTCCCAGGAAAGACAAAGTGGATAAAGAAGTTGCGGTACCTACGTACTATGGGATATCCCTCAGCCATGGAATCAATGTCATAAAGCCAGTAGCAGCATAATGACTGCATTTAGGTATGATGTTTCTAAGTGAAATATGTAACACAGATAAAGAAACTTATCATAAGATATCACTTATGAAGGGACTGTAAACGTGGCTACACATGAGCTGAATTAGAAAACAGAACAGAGTCTCACATTTAGAAAAAATACTCTTATATCTGCTTAAAGTGAAAGGTGAGGTGGGGTGATGCATAAAACCAGAGTTTTATATGAGTACAGGTACAATTCCATAACCCAAACGTGTAATAGACAAGACCTACTCCTTGCTCAGTGAACTGAACTCTACATCCCCTATTCCCTGCAGAGGAATATATCTGACTCGTATGAATTTTAATTCCTATGTATTCAAATATGTCCGTAAGGGAATCAAACGTGTATAGAGTGGCATAAACACGGCAGTGAAAATCAGCTCAACCCCATGATAAAAATTCATTTCAAAAACAATACACAAAAACAACAAAATTCTTACGAAATTCTTTCAGCGGCTCTTAAGCAAACTGTATTGACCCAATCTACACCCACAGCTGGATGAGACATAACGCTGGACACTTGGGGCTGAGAGCATTTGTGAGCTTGTGATCAAATGCAGACCATTTAAAACAATAATGCATGCAACCCATCCCATGGGTCCCCACACTCTAGATTCAAGGGAATCTTATTACAGCTAAAACATGCATGGGAAACCCAGAAGATGGGACAACGTGTGATCCGGACAGCTTTATAAAACCCTCCTCCTTTTTCCTCTCCTTGTGCTCGGGTTTGCCATTCCAGTCACTTTACTATTAATCTCCCATCTTGGAGCATCAGCACATTTAACCTCATGTTTCACACAGTTCACAAATTGTGTGGAGAATGAATGGGAAGAGGTGGAACGAATGAGAGATTTGCTGTAAGCATTTGGACTGGCACATGGCACTCTAATTTCCCATCATGAAGAAGAGTTAACCCAAACCTCATTTTGCGTCCAGAGAACCGTTATCGGGCCTAAATCAATCCTACGGGTCTGTGGAAAGCTTAGAAAAAAAGCGAGTTGGAAAATGGAGCTCAGGGTCTCAGGAATTCACAAACTTTCAGAGTTATAATGGACAATTATCATCCAAAAATCTGTTGAAGGAAGGAAACGAGGAGGACCGGAAATTGAGGCAGGACTGCAGGAAACATATTTGAAGAGGTAGATGGGAATCGTCTTTAAGCACAGGAAATGTGGCACAACTTCGACAATGATGCACTTGGCCAAAAGGGCGTATGGGTTTTTTCCTCAATATATTCAAGAAAACACGCATACGCACTTTTTGGCCAACGAATCAAGTGGGCAATGCAAAGCCGGACTAAAAGTAAGTCTCATTTCCCACTGGTCAAACAGAACATCCGAAAAAAAAATTGTAAAATCTAGAAATGCAGCACAGCCGTGTGGAACAGTGAGCCTTCTTACGCTAATGGGAGGGATGTAAATTGCCAAGAACCACTCTGGACAAGTCCATGGGGTTTCCTAAAACATCTGAAAACTGAGCTACAGAGCTTAGGGTACTTCCACTCATGGGCGTATACGTTGAGAAAACTGAAAATCAACAAGGAACAGCCACCCCAAAGTTTACAGCTGCTTTGTTTACAATAAAATCGACTTCAGTACACCTTAAATTTCCCAGGAGAGACAAAGTGGATAAAGAAGTTGCGGTACTTACGTACTATGGGATATCCCTCAGCCATGGAATCAATGTCATAAAGACAGTAGCAGCATAATGACTGGATTTACGTAAGAAGTTTCTATGTGAAATAAATAAAAGTTAAAGAAACTTATCATAAGATATTGCATATTAAGGGTATGTAAACTTGGCTACACATAGGCTGAATTACAAATCCGAACAGAGTCTCATATTTAGAAAAAAAAATAACTCTTATGCCTGCTTAAGGGGAAAGGTGAGGTGGGTTGATGCATAAAACCAGAGTTTGATATTAGCCCAGGTACCTTTCCATAAAACAAATGTGTATTAGACAAGACCTACTCCTGGCTCAGTGAACTGAACTCAACATCCCCTATTCCCTGCAGATTAATATATCTGACTAGTAAGAATCTTAATACCTATGTATTGATATGTCTCCATAAGGGAATCAAGGGTGTATACAGTGGCATAAACACGGCAGTGAAAATCAGCCCAACCCCATTATAAAAATAAATTTCAAACTAAAAGAGAAAAACAGCAAAATCTTAGAGAATTCATTAAGGGTTTCTGATGCAACTGGGACTGACCACATCTACATCCACAGCTGGATGAGACATAAGGCTGGACACTTGTGGCTGAGAGGATTGGTGAGGTTGTGTGAGCAAATGCAGACCATTTAAAGCAATAATGCGTGCAACCCATTCCTTGGGTCCCAACTCTCTGGGGTCCAGGGAATCTTATTACAGCTAAAACATGCATGGGAAACCCAGAGGATGGGACAACGTGTGATGCGGACAGGTTTCTAAAATACACCTCCTTTATCCTCTCTTTGTTCTCGGATTCAACATTCCAGCCACTTTACTATAAATCTCCCGGCTTAGAGAGTCAGTGCCCTTAACCTCCTGTTTCTTACAGTTTGCAATTTGTGTGGAGATTAAAAGGGAATAGGGGGAACCAATGAGAGACATGCTGTAAGCATTTGGACGGGCACACGCCACTCTGATTTCCCATCACGAAGAATATTTAACCAAATGCTCAGCCTGCTGCACCAGAACACGGATATGGCCTGCCACAATCCTGTGGGTTTGAGGCAAGCTCACAAACAAATCGAGCTGAAAAACTGAGTTCAGGTTCTCTGGAATTCACAAACCTGCGGAGATATAATGGACAACTATCTTCCAAAAATCTGTTGAAGGAAGGAAACGAGGAGGACTTTAATTCGAAGCAGGATTTCAGGAAACATATTTCAAGAAGTAGTTTGGAATCGTATTTTAAGCAGAGGAAATGTGGCCCAATTTTGACAGTGATGCACTTGGCCATAAATGGCGTATGTGTTTTCCCGCAATATATTCAAGTAAACACGCATATGCCCTTTTTGCCCAACGAAGCAAGTGGGCAATACAAATCCTCACTACAAAGTAGTCTCATTTCCAACCGGTTAAACAGAACATGCAAAAAAATTGTAAAAACTAGAAAGGCAGCACAGCTGTGTGGAACAGGGAGTCTTGTGACAATGATGGGCGGGATGTAAATTGACAAGAGCCACTCTGGAGAAGTCCATGGTGTTTCCTGAAACATCTAAAAACTGAGCTACAGAGCCTAGGGTACTTCCAATCATGGCCTAATACATAGGGCAAACAGAAAATCAACAAGAAACAGCCACACCAAAGTTTAGGACTGCTATGTTTACAAGAAAATCGACTTCAGTACACCTTAAATATCAAAGGAAAGACAAAAGTTGATAAACATGTTGTGGTACTTACATACTATGGGATATCCCTCAGCCATGGAATCAATGTCATAAAGCCAGTAGCAGCATAATGACTGGATTTAGATGTGATGTTTCTGAGTGAAATATGTAACACAGAAAAAGAATCTTAGCATAAGATATCACTTATGAAGGGACTGTAAACGTGGCTACACATGAGCTGAATTAGAAAACAGAACAGAGTCGCACATTAAGAAAAAATACTCTTATATCTGCTTAAAGTGAAAGGTGAGGTGGGGTGATGCATAAAACCAGAGTTTGATATGAGCACAGGTACAATTCCATAAACCAAACGTGTAATAGACAAGACCTACTCCTTCCTCAGTGAAATGAACTCAACATCCCCTATTCCCTGCAGAGGAATATATCTGACTCGTATGAATTTTAATTCCTATGTATTCAAATATGTCTGTAAGGGAATCAAACGTGTATAGAGTGGCATAAACACGGCAGTGAAAATCAGTTCAACCCCATTATAAAAATTCATTTCAAAAACAATACACAAAAACAACAAAATTCTTACGAAATTCATTCAGGGGCTCTTAAGCAAACTGTATTGACCCAATCTACACCCACAGCTGGATGAGACATAACGCTGGACACTTGGGGCTGAGAGCATTGGTGAGGTTGTGAGCAAATGCAGACCATTTAAAGCAATAATGCATGCAACCCATCCCATGGGTCCCCACACACTATATTCAAGGGAATCTTATTACAGCTAAAACATGCATGGGAAACCCAGAAGATGGGACAACGTGTGATCCGGACAGCTTTATAACACCCTCCTCCTTTTTCCTCTCCGTGTGCTCGGGTTTGCCATTCCAGTCACTTTACTATTAATCTCCCATCTTGGAGCATCAGCACATTTAACCTCATGTTTCACACTGTTCACAAATTGTGTGGAGAATGAATGGGAAGAGGTGGAACGAATGAGAGATATGCTGTAAGCATTCGGACTGGCACATGGCACTCTAATTTCCCATCATGAAGAAGAGTTAACCCAAACCTCATTCTGCCTACAGAGAACCGAGATCGGGCCTGAAGCAATCCTACGGGTCTGTGGAAAGCTTAGAAAAAAAGCGATTTGGAAAATGGAGCTCATGGTCTCAGGAATTCACAAACTTTCAGAGTTATAATGGACAACTATCAACCAAAAATCTGTTGAGGGAAGGAAACGAGGAGGACCGGAAATTGAGGCAGGACTGCAGGAAACATATTTGAAGAGGTAGATGGGAATCGTCTTTAAGCACAAGTAATGTGGAACAACTTCGACAATGATGCACTTGGCCAAAAGGGCGTATGGGTTTTTTCCTCAATATATTCAAGAAAACACGCATACGCACTTTTTGGCCAACGAATCAAGTGGGCAATGCAAAGCCGGACTAAAAGTAAGTCTCATTTCCCACTGCTCAAACAGGACATCCAAAAAAAAAATTGTAAAATCTAGAAATGCAGCACAGCCGTGTGGAACACTGAGCCTTGTTACGCTGATGGGAGGGATGTAAATTGCCAAGAACCACTCTGGACAAGTCCATGGTGTTTCCTAAAACATCTGAAAACTGAGCTACAGAGCTTAGGGTACTTCCACTCATGGGCGTATACTTTGAGAAAACTAAAAATCAACAAGGAACAGCCACCCCAAAGTTTACGGCTGCTTTGTTTACAATAAACTCGACTTCAGTACACTTTAAATATCCCAGGAAAGACAAAAGTGGATAAAGAAGTTGCGGTCCTTCGTACTATGGGATATCCCTCAGCCATGGAATCAATGTCATAAAGACAGTAGCACCATAATGACTGGATTAAGGTACGATGCTTCTAAGGGAAATAAGTAACACAGAAAAATAAATTTATCATAAGATATCACATATGAAGGGAATATAAACATGGCTACACATGAGCTGAATTAGAAAACAGAACAGAGCCTCACATTTAGAAAAAAAAATCTCTTATGCCTGCTTAAGGGGAAATGTGAGGTGGGTTGATGCATAAAACCAGAGTTTGATGTTAGCACAGGTACCTTTCCATAAAACAAATGTGTAATAGACAAGACCTACCCCTTGCTCAGTGAACTGAACTCAACATCCCCTCTCCCCTGAAGATTAATATATCTGACTAGTAAGAATCTTAATACCTATGTATTGATATGTCTCTGTAAGGGAATCAAGGGTGTATAGAGTGGCATAAACACAGCAGTGAAAATCAGCTCAACCCCATTATAAAAATAAATTTCAACAACAAAACACAAAAGACAGCAAAATCCTTACACAATTTGTTAAGGGTCTCTGATGCAATCGGGACTGACCACGTCTACACCCACAGCTGGATGAGACATAAGGCTGGACACTTGTGGCTGAGAGGATTGGTGAGGTGGTGTAAGCAAATGGAGACCAATTAAAGCAATAATGCTTGCAACCCATTCCATGGTTCACAACTCTCTGGGGTCCAGGGAATCTTATTACAGCTAAAACATGCATGGGAGACCCAGAGGATGGAACAACGTGTGATGCGGACAGGTTTCTAAAACACACCTTCTTTTTCCTCTCCTTGTGCTCGGGTTCACCATTCCAGCCACTTTACTATAAATCTCCCTGCTTAGAGAGTCAGTGCCCTTAACCTCCTGTTTCACACAGTTTGCAATTTGTGCGGAGATTAAAAGGCAAGATGAGAATCAATGAGAGACATGCTGTAAGCGTTTGGAAGGGCACACACCACTCTAATTTGCCATCACGAAGAATATTTAACCAAATGCTCAGCCTGCTGCACCAGAACACGGATATGGTCTGACGCAGTCCTGCGGGTTTTTGGCCAGCTCACAAACAAAGCGATTTGAAAAACTGAGCTCAGGTTCTCTGGAATTCACAAACCTGCAGAGTTATAATGGACAACTATCGTCCAAAAATCTGTTGAAGGAAGGAAACGAGGAGGACTTTAATTCGAGGCAGGATTTCGGGAAACATATTTCAATAAGTAGATTGGAATACCATTTTAAGCACAGGAAATGCGGCACAATTTTGACAGTGATGCACTTGGCCAAAAATGGTGTATGTGTTTTCTCACAATGTATTCAAGTCAACACGCATTTGCCGTTTTTGGTCAACCAAGCAAGTGGGCAATGCAAAGCCTCACTACAAAGTAGTCTCATTTCCAACCGGTTAAACAGAACATCCAAAAAAATTGTAAAACCTAGAAAGGCAGGATAGCTGTGTGGAAGAGGGAGTCTTGTGACAATGATGGGCGGGATGTAAATTGACAAGAGCCACTTTGGAGAAGTCCATGCTGTTTCCGGAAAAAATCTAAAAACAGAGCTACAGAACTTAGGGTACTTCCACTCATGGGCTAATACTTTGGGCAAACAGAAAATCAACAAGAAACAGCCACACCAAAATATAGGGCTCCTCTGTTCACAAGAAAATCGACTTCAGTACACCTTAAATATCCCAGGACAAAAAAAAATATTAGATAAAGAAGGTGTGGTACTTACATACTATGGGATATTCCTCAGTCATGGAATCAATATCATAAAGCCAGTAGCAGCATAATGACTGGATTTACGTACAAAGTTTCTAAGTAAAATAAGTAACAGATAAAGAAACTTATCATAAGATATCACATATTAAGGGTATGTAAACATGGCTGCACATAGGCTGAATTACAAAACCGAACAGAGTCTTACATTTAGAAAAGAAAATCTCTTATGCCTGCTTAATGGGAAAGGTGAGGTGGGTTGATGCATAAAACAAGAGTATGATATTATCACAGGTAGCGTTCCATAAAACAAATGTGTATTAGACAAGACCTACTCCTGGCTCAGTGAACTGAACTCAACATCCCCTATTCCCTGCAAATTAATATATCTGACTAGTAAGAATCTTAATACCTATGTATTGATATGTCTCAGTAAGGGAATCAAGGGTGTATAGAGTGGCATAAGCACGGCAGTGAAAATCACCTCAACCCCATTACAAAAATAAATTTCAAACTAAAACACAAAAACAGCGAAATCCTTAGAGAATTCATTAAAGGGTTTCTGATGCAATTGGGACTGACCACATCCACATCCACAGCTGGATGAGACATAAGGCTGGACACTTGTGGCTGAGAGGATTGGTGAGGTTGTGTGAGCAAATGCAGACCATTTAAAGCAATAATGCAGGCAACCCATTCCTTGGGTCCCAACTCTCTGGGGTCCAGGGAATCTTATTACAGCTAAAACATGCATGGGAGACCCAGAGGATGGGACAACGTGTGATGCGGACAGGTTTCTAAAATACACCTCCTTTATCCTCTCCTTGTGCTCGGGTTCAACATTCCAGCCACTTTACTATAAATCTCCCCGCTTAAGGAGTCAGTGCCCTTAACTTCCTGTTTCTCACAGTTTGCAATTTGTGTGGAGATTAAAAGGGAATAGAGGGAACCAATGAGAGACATGCTGTAAGCATTTGGACGGGCACACGCCACTCTAATTTCCCATCACGAAGAATATTTAACCAAATGCTCAGCCTGCTGCACCAGAACACGGATATGGCCTGACGCAATCCTGCAGGTTTGTGGCCAGCTCACAAACAAAGCGAGTTGAAAAACTGAGCTCAGGTTCTCTGGAATTCACAAACCTGCAGAGTTATAATGGACAACTATCGTCCAAAAATCTGTTGAAGGAAGGAAACGAGGAGGACTTTAATTCGAGGCAGGATTTCAGGAAACATATTTCAAGAAGTAGATTGGAATCGTATTTTAAGCCGAGGAAATGTGGCCCAATTTTGACAGTGATGCACTTGGCCATAAATGGCGTAAGTGTTTTGCCACAATATATTCAAGGAAACACGCATAGGCCCTTTTTGCCCAACCAAGCAAGGGGGCAATGCAAATCCTCACTACAAAATAGTCTCATTTCTAACCGGTTAAACAGAACATCCAAAAAAATTGAAAAACTACAAAGGCAGCACAGCTGTGTGGAACAGGGAGTCTTTTGACAATGATGGGGGGGATGGAAATTGACATGGGCCACTCTGGAGAAGTCCATGGTGTTTCCTAAAATATCTAAAAACAGAGCTAAAGAGCCTAGGGTACTTCCAATCATGGCCTAATACATAGGGCAAACAGAAAATCAACAAGAAACAGCCACACCAAAGTTTAGGACTGCTATGTTTACAAGAAAATCGACTTCAGTACACCTTACATATCAAAGGAAAGAAAAAAGTTGATAAAGATGTTGTGGTACATACATACTATGGGATATCCCTCAGCCATGGAATCAATGTCATAAAGCCAGTAGCAGCATAATGACTGGATTTAGGTACGATGTTTCTAAGTGAAATATGTAACACAGAAAAAGAAACTTAGCATAAGATATCACTTATGAAGGGACTGTAAACGTGGCTACGCATGAGCTGAATTAGAAAACAGAACAGAGTCGCACATTTAGAAAAAATACTCTTATATCTGCTTAAAGTGAAAGGTGAGGTGGGGTGATGCATAAAACAAGGGTTTGATATGAGCACAGTTACAATTCTATAAACCAAACGTGTAATAGACAAGACCTACTCCTTGCTCAGTGAACTGAACTCAACATCCCCTATTCCCTGCAGAGGAATATATCTGCCTCGTATGAATTTTAATTCCTATGTATTCAAATATGTCCGTAAGGGAATCAAACGTGTATAGAGTGGCATAAACACGGCAGTGAAAATCAGCTCAACCCCATTATAAAAATTCATTTCAAAAACAATACACAAAAACAACAAAATTCTTACGAAATTCATTCAGCGGCTCTTAAGCAAACTGTATTGACCCAATCTACACCCACAGCTGGATGAGACATAACGCTGGACACTTGGGGCTGAGAGCATTGGTGAGGTTGTGAGCAAATGCAGACCATTTAAAGCAATAATGCATGCAACCCATCCCATGGGTCCCCACACTCTAGATTCAAGGGAATCTTATTACAGCTAAAACATGCATGGGAAACCCAGAAGATGGGACAACGTGTAATCCGGACAGCTTTATAAAACCCTCCTCCTTATTCCTCTCCTTGTGCTCGGGTTTGCCATTCCAGTCACTTTACTATTAATCTCCCATCTTGGAGCATCAGCACACTTAACCTCATGTTTCACACTGTTCACAAATTGTGTGGAGAATGAATGGGAAGAGGTGGAACGAATGAGAGATTTGCTGTAAGCATTTGGACTGGCACATGGCACTCTAATTTCCCATCATGAAGAAGAGTTAACCCAAACCTCATTCTGCCTCCAGAGAACCGAGATCGGGCCTGAAGCAATCCTACGGGTCTGTGGAAAGCTTAGAAAAAAAGCGAGTTGGAAAATGGAGCTCAGGGTCTCAGTAACTCGCAAACTTTCAGAGTTATAATGGACAACTATCATCCAAAAATCTGTTGAGGGAAGGAAACGAGGAGGACCGGAAATTGAGGCAGGACTGCAGGAAACATATTTGAAGAGGTAGATGGGAATCGTCTTTAAGCACAAGAAATGTGGCAAAACTTCAACAATGATGCACTTGGCCAAAAGGGGGTTTGGGTTTTTTCCTCAATATATTCAAGAAAACACGCATACGCACTTTTTGGCCAACGAATCAAGTGGGCAATGCAAAGCCGGACTAAAAGTAAGTCTCATTTCCCACTGGTCAAACAGAACATCCGAAAAAAAAATTGTAAAATCTAGAAATGCAGCACAGCCGTGTGGAACAGTGAGCCTTCTTACGCTGATGGGAGGGATATAAATGGCCAAGAGCCGCTCTGGACAAGTCCATGCTGTTTCCTAAAACATCTAAAAACTGAGCTACAGAGCTTAGGGTACTTCCACTCATGGGCGTATACGTTGAGAAAACTGAAAATCAACAAGGAACAGCCACCCCAAAGTTTACAGCTGCTTTGTTTACAAAAAAATCGACTTCAGTACACCTTAAATATCCCAGGAAAGACAAAAGTGGATAAAGAAGTTGCGGTACTTACGTACTATGGGATATCCCTCAGCCATGGAATCAATGTCATAAAGACAGTAGCAGCATAATGACTGGATTAAGGTACGATGATTCTAAGGGAAATAAGTAACACAGAAAAATAAATATATCATAAGATATCACATATGAAGGGAATGTAAACATGGCTACACATGAGCTGAATTAGAAAACAGAACAGAGTCTCACATTTAGAAAAAAAAATCTCTTATGCCTGCTTAAGGGGAAATGTGAGGTGGGTTGATGCATAAAACCAGAGTTTGATATTAGCACAGGTACCTTTCCATAAAACAAATGTGTAATAGTCAAGACCTACTCCTTGCTCAGTGAACTGAACTCAACATCCCCTATGCCCTGAAGATTAATATATCTGACTAGTAAGAATCTTAATACCTATGTATTGATATGTCTCCGTAAGGGAATCAAGGGTGTATAGAGTGGCATAAACACGGCAGTGAAAATCAGCTCAACCCCATTACAAAAATAAGTTTCAAAAACAAAACAAAAAAACAGCGAAATCCTTACACAATTCATTAAGGGTCTCTGATGCAATCGGGAGTGACCACGTCTACACCCACAGCTGGATGAGACATAAGGCTGGACACTTGTGGCTGAGAGGATTGGTGAGGTGGTGTGAGTAAATGGAGACCATTTAAAGCAATAATGCTTGCAACCCATTCCATGGTTCACAACTCTCTGGGGTCCAGGGAATCTTATTACAGCTAAAACATGCATGGGAGACCTAGAGAATGGGACAACGTGTGATCCGGACAGGTTTCTAAAACACACCTTCTTTTTCCTCTCCTTGTGCTCGGGTTCACCATTCCAGCCACTTTACTATAAATCTCCCTGCTTAGAAAGTCAGTGGCCTTAACCTCCTGTTTCACACAGTTTGCAAATTGTGTGGAGATTAAAAGGCAAGATGGGAATCAATGAGAGACATGCTGTAAGCATTTGGAAGGGCACACACCACTCTAATTTGCCATCACGAAGAATATTTAACCAAATGCTCAGCCTGCTGCACCAGAACACGGATATGGCCTGACACAATCCTGCGGGTTTGTGGCCAGCTCACAAAGCGATTTGAAAAACTGGGCTCAGGTTCTCTGGAATTCACAAACCTGCAGAGTTATAATGGACATCTGTCATTCAAAAATGCGTTGAAGGAAGGAAACGAGGAGGACTTTAATTCGAGGCAGGATTTCGGGAAACATATTTCAAGAAGTAGATTGGAATAGCATTTCATGCACAGGAAATGCGGACCAATTTTGACAATGATGCACTTGGCCAAAAATGGTGTATGTGTTTTCTCACAATATATTCAAGTCAACACGCATATGCCGTTTTTGGTCAACCAAACAAGTGGGCAATGCAAAACCTCACTACAAAGTAGTCTCATTTCCAACCGGTTAAACAGAACATCCAAAAAAATTGTAAAACCTAGAAAGGCAGCACAGCTGTGTGGAACAGGGAGACTTGTGACAATGATGGGCGGGATGGAAATTGACAAGAGCCACTCTAGAGAAGTATATGCTGTTTCCGGAAAAAATCTAAAAACAGAGCTACAGAGCCTAGGGTACTTCCACTCATGGGCTAATACATTGGGCAAACAGAAAATCAACAAGAAACAGCCACACCAAAGTTTAGAGCTGCTCTGTTTACAAGAAAATCGACTTCAGTACACCTTAAATATCCCAGGACAAAAAAATAAAGTAGATAAAGAAGGTGAGGTATTTACATACTATGGGATATTCCTCAGTCATGGAATCAATGTCATAAAGCCAGTAGCAGCATAATGACTGGATTTATGTACGAAGTTTCTAAGTGAAATAAGTAACAGATAAAGAAACTTATCATAAGATATCACATATTAAGGGTATGTAAACATGGCTACACATAGGCTGAATTACAAAATCGAACAGAGTCTCACATTTAGAAAAAAAAATCTCTTATGCCTGCTTAAGGGGAAAGGTGAGGTGGGTTGATGCATAAAACCAGAGTCTGATATTAGCACAGGTAGCGTTCCATGAAACAAATGTGTATTAGGCAAGACCTACTCCTGGCTCAGTGAACTGAACTCAACATCCCCTATTCCCTGCAGATTAATATATCTGACTAGTAAGAATCTTAATACCTATGTATTGATATGTCTCCGTAAGGGAATCAAGGGTGTATAGAGTGGCATAAACAAGGCAGTGAAAATCACCTCAACTACATTACAAAAATAAATTTCAAACTAAAACACAAAAACAGCGAAATCCTTAGAGAATTCATTAAGGGGTTTCTGATGCAATTGGGACTGACCACATCTACATCCACAGCTGGATGAGACATAAGGCTGGACACTTGTGGCTGAGAGGATTGGTGAGGTTGTGTGAGCAAATGCAGACCATTTAAAACAATAATGCGTGCAACCCATTCCTTGGGTCCCAACTCTCTGGGGTCCAGGGAATCTTATTACAGCTAAAACATGCATGGGAAACCCAGAGGATGGGACTACGCGTGATGCGGACCGG
Source organism: Hyperoodon ampullatus (assembly GCF_949752795.1). NCBI lineage: Eukaryota > Metazoa > Chordata > Mammalia > Artiodactyla > Ziphiidae > Hyperoodon > Hyperoodon ampullatus. The sequence continues at coordinate 433,739 of NW_027640675.1, read as the reverse complement.
TTTCTAAAATACACCTCCTTTATCCTCTCCTTGTGCTCGGGTTCAACTTTCCAGCCACTTTACTATAAATCTCCCCGCTTAGAGAGTCAGTGCCCTTAACCTCCTGTTTCTCACAGTTTGCAATTTGTGTGGAGATTAAAAGGGAATAGGGGGAACCAATGAGAGACATGCTGTAAGCATTTGGACGGGCACACGCCACTCTAATTTGCCATCACGAAGAATATTTAACCAAATGCTCAGCCTGCTGTACCAGAACACGGATATGGCCTGACGCAATCCTGCGGGTTTGTGGCCAGATCACAAACAAAGCAAGTTGAAAAACTGAGTTCAGGTTCTCTGGAATTCACAAATCTGCAGAGTTATAATGGACAACTATCGTCCAAAAATCTTTTGAAGGAAGGAAACGAGGAGGACTTTAATTCGAGGCAGGATTTCAGGAAACATATTTCAAGAAGTAGATTGGAATAGTATTTTAAGCAGAGGAAATGTGGCCCAATTTTGACAGTGATGCACTTGGCCATAAATGGCGTAAGTGTTTTGCCACAATATATTCAAGGAAACACGCATAGGCCCTTTTTGCCCAACCAAGCAAGGGGGCAATGCAAATCCTCACTACAAAATAGTCTCATTTCCAACCAGTTAAACAGAACATCCAAAAAAATTGAAAAACTACAAAGGCAGCACAGCTGTGTGGAACAGGGAGTCTTGTGACAATGATGGGCGGGATGGAAATTGACAAGGGCCACTCTGGAGAAGTCCATGGTGTTTCCTAAAACATCTGAAAAGTGAGATACAGAGCTTAGGGTACTTCCACTCATGGGTGTATACATTGGGAAAACTGAAAATCAACAAGAAACAGCCGCCCCAAAGTTTTGGGATGCTCCATTTACAAAAAAATCTTCTTTGCTACACCTTAAATATCCCAGGAAAGACAAAAGTAGATAAAGAAGTTGTGGTACTTACATACTATGGGATATCCCTCAGCCATGGAATCAAAGTCATAAAGCCAGTAGCAGCATAATGACTGGATTTAGGTACAATGTTTCTAAGTGAAATAAGTAACACAGAAAAAGAAACTTATTATAAGATATCACTGGGCTGGAGCTGCTGCTGTTGACGGCAGCGGCGGAGTGGGAATAGGCGACCGGTGGTGGTTTCCCTCCTTGGTGCGGGGTGGGGAGCGGGCAACACCCCCCAGGAGTCCGGAAGGGTCCTGGCCTTTTTTTTTTCTTTTTTAAAAGCGATTCTAGAGTTTTTAGCTCCGAGCACTGCTCTCCTCCTCCTCTCCCTCCTCTCACCGCTCCTCTGTCCTCCATCAGGATCCGATTGTGTTTCAAAAAATTTTCCCCCCAATCGTGCAGTGGCTTGGGTCACCTAGTGTTTTTTTTATTTGTTTGTTTTTGTTTTTATGTTTTCTCGTGGTTTCCCCCCCTCTTGTTTGTGTTGTGTGTGGAAATGGCGAACTCGGCAAATAAAAACACCGTTGTAAGGACGTGGTTTGGTGGTCGGCGGGGGCTTCGTTCAGGCGGCAGCAATGGCCCGACCAGGCAGGGGCGGGGACGGCCGCGACTCCCGGCCTCCGCTCTCCTCAGTCGCCCGCGTGGCCTCCGCCGCCGCTTCCCGCCTCAGGCGGAGCGGGTCGGTGCGCCGGGGGGCGGGCGCGGGGGGTAGGTGCCGAGGCTCGGGGCCGCCGAGGCGGGGAGGGCGGGGCCGCCGCGGGGCGGTTGGGCCGGGGCGAGCGCACGGGCCCGGCCCCAGACCCCGGCTGCCAGGAGGGAGGGCGGGAGGGGCGCCGCTGCTTCTCCCCGAAGCGGTCCCCGCCGCGCCGGCTGGAGAAGGGCTCCCGGAGCAGCCTCAAAACAAAAACCGTGTTTGGGGAGCTGGGCGAATCCCCAAGACCCACCGCGATCCACTTTAACGCAGTGAAAGTTTAATGGCTACATTGGGGGTTACTTTGGGCGTTTTGGCGGTTGTGCTTAAAGAGCCTTCAGTGGGGCCATTTTATGTTAAAAAAAAAAAAAAGACGAAGGTTGAAAAGCACTTATCTCGGTTCCTTCCGAATCGGTAAAATGGCGAAGGGGAAGCAAAACCCCCATCGTATCTTTGACTAGCAAATGCACCAAAACAAACAAAGCTTACAGGAGTGGTCAAAGTGCCCCGCTTTCGCCTTGAAATTTGCCTACTACTCACCGTTTGTCCCTTTTTTCTTACTTGTGATCACGTAGGTTTGCAAAAAGCAGTCACATAAATAACCTTTTCAGTCACCAACGCAAAATGTGATCACTAGTCCACCCCACTCTCTTGTTTGTATTATGACAATTAAACACTTTTTTGCCCGGTCCCAAATGCAGACAAGCCCACGGCAGCCCGGCTCCCTACCCTTGACGACTGGGGTCGATCCATCATGGCTGCGGCCGCTTACCCTGCTTTTCAGTCCCTGAGCCTTGTGGTCCTCCTCCCTTTGGCTGCCCTTTTTATATAGAGCCATTGCCGATCTCTAATATGGACTCTGCCAGGATGGGAAGGTGCTTTTCAGGTCTACGTCACCGCCTCTCCATTTAAACACCAGATCCGGCTTTAAATAGTGAGAGCTGCTGAGAGTGGGGCATGGAGGTGCCTGCTCCCAAGGTGAGAGGCTGGCGCGTGCAGAGCTCAGTTTATTCTTAAGTCCTTTCCTTACACTGTAATTTCGTGCACAACCGGGTCTGCTTTTAGAGCCCCAAGTTTTTGTTTTCATACAGCAGCTGGGATTTGCGGTCTTTGATAGGGGAAACCAGACTTGCCATCCTTTTTTTATTTTATTTTTATTTTTTAAAGAGAATTTAAGCTCAGATGTCTAATCGTTCTTGTATTCAGAAGATGCATGCATTATTGTCGGTAGTTTTTTTTTTTTGAAAAGTTTTCTACATTAATTGTTAGCTGTGGAGGATTTGATTTTGGTAGTATTTTGTTTATCACATATTCAGGAAATGTTAGAAATATAGCTCCTAATATTTCATTATGTTTTCCTATAATATTTGAGATATGAAGCTTTTCAAAGAAATAGTAAGTGCCTAAAGCTTCGACGCAGGACCTATATCTACAGTACATTTATGGATCGGGGAATTGTGAGTAATTTGCTTAGTGCAAACTGGGTATTAAAAAATTAAAATTCTAAGTAGACGGTGTTTTGCGGCATTGGATGTTAATATGATATCCAATATAGAAATTAATCCCACTTATTTTCCAATATTGTACCAGAGACTAACACTTTTGAAAGAAATCCTTTAATTAATCATTAGATAATGGCACTAATGGCCCTTTAATTTACGAGTTTTAAATTTTGGAATATCCGGTTTCTGAAAACCAGGACAAACCTAAATTACTGTGTATTTCATAAAAGGCAAAAACTTTGGCTTAAGTACAGTTTAGTGTTTTAAATAATAATTAAGAAATTGCTTATTTCAAATAATGCCTGTGTACTCACATACTTTGAAAAACGTCAGTATTTTGTGCACTTTTTAACACTTGAACAATATTAAATTGCATATACTTCATGAATAATACACATTTCCCTTTCTTTAACTATAGTGCATATGAATCCATTAAGTGGCCAAGTTGTGGGTTAATTAAATTACAAAAGCAAAATCTTAAAGCAAGATTGAATCATTAAGTAGGGAGTGCCAGAAAAAAGGACATTGTACCTATAAATGTGTGGATATATCCAAGCAGAGTATTTTTAGGGATGACCGACTTCAGAAACACCAGAACAACAACTATTTTGCTGAAAAAATTATTTATATCATCAATTTGAGATTTATACTACCACTTTAAAATTACACTGTATCTTTATAATGCCTCAAGTCATTGGTTTAAAAAAAAACTTTATCAATCTATTTTTGTAATACAGTAGTCAAATTGCCATAGATAAGGTGATACCCATAGTCAGATAGACTTTCCTTATGTATAGAATCAGAATGCTAGCATAAGGAGGCACTGTAGAGATGCAGAAATCACATGAAAAAATTTAGTTCACAGAGGTAGATTTGGAAAAATAAAAAGGAGGTGAGTGAGTGGAACGGCAAAAGTGAGAACCTAGACACATGAATAGTTCCTCTGGTCATAATGAAAAGGAAAAAAGAGTTTAAAAAAAAAGATATCACTTATGAAGGGTATGGAAACATGGCTACACATGAGCTGGATTAGAAAACAGAACAGAGTCTCACATTTAGAAAAAAATATCTCTTATATTTGCTTAAAGGGAAAGGTGAGTTGGGGTGATGCATAAAACCAGAGTTTGATATTAGCACAGGTACAATTCCATAAAACAAACGTGTAATAGACAAGACCTACTCCTTGCTCAGTGAACGGGATTCAACATCCCCAATTCCCTGCAGAGGAATATATCTGACTAGTAAGAATTTTAATTCCTATGTATTCACATATCTCTCTAAGGGAATCAAGCGTCTAGAGAGTGGCATAAACACGGCAGTGAAAATCAGCTCAACCCCATTATAAAAATTAATTTCAAAAACAATACTCAAAAACAGCAAGATTCTTTCAAAATTCATTCAGGGGCTCTGAAGCAACCTGGATTGACCCCTTCTACACCCACAGCTGGATGAGACATAATGCTGGACACTTGGTTCTGAGAGCATTGGTGAGGTTGTGTGAGCAAATGCGGACCATTTAAAGCAATAATGCATGCAACTCGTTCCATGGGTGACAACACTCTAGATTCAAGGTAATCTTAATACAGCTAAAACATGCATGGGAAACCCAGAGGATGGGAAAACGTGTGATCTGGACAGCTTTCTAAAACGCTCCACCTTCTTCCTCTCCTTGTGCTCGGGTTTGCCATACCAGTCACTTTACTATTAATCTCCACTCATGGAGAGTCAGCACATTTAACCTCATGTTTCACACAGTTTGCAAATTGTGTGGAGGATGAAAGGGAAGACGTGGAAGCAATGAGAGATTTGCTGTAAGCATTTGGATGGGCACATGTCACTCTAATTTCCCGTCATGAAGAAGAGTTAACCCAAACCTCAGCCTGCCGCGGCAGAACCCAGATAGGGCCTGAAGCAATCCTGTGGGTCCGTGGCAATCTCAGAAAAAAAAGCGAGATGAAAAATGGAGCTCAGGGTCTCAGGAATGCACAAACTTTCAGAGTTATAATGGACAACTAACGTCCAAAAATCCGTTGAGGGAAGGAAATGAGGAGGACCGGATATCGAGGCAGGACCGCAGGAAACATATTTGAAGAGGTAGATAGGAATTGCCTTTTAAGCACAGGAAATGTGGCACAACTTCGACAATGATGCACTTGGCCAAAAGGGTGGATGCGTTTTTTCCACAATATATACAAGACAACAAGTATACACAGTTTTTGGCCAACGAAGCAAGAGGGCAATGCAAATCCGGACTACAAATAAGTGTCATTTCCCACTGGTCAAACAGAACATCAAAAAAAATTTGTAAAATCTAGGAAGGCTGCACAGCCCTGTGGAACAGTGAGCCTTGTGACGCCGATGCGAGGGCTGTAAATTGCTAAGAGACACTCTGGACAAGTCCATGGTGTTTCCTAAAACATCTGAAAACTGAGCTACAGAGCTTAGGGTACTTCGACTCATGGGCGTATACATTGGGAAAACTGAACATCAACAAGAAACAGCCACCCCAATGTTTAGGGCTGCTCTGTTTACAAAAAAATCGACTTCGGTACACCTTAAATATCCCAGGAAAGACAAAATTGGAAAAAGAAATTGTGGTACTTACATACCATGGGATATCCCTCAGCCATGGAATCAATGTCATAAAGCCAGTGGCAGCATAATGACTGGATTTAGGTACGATGTTTCTAAGTGAAATAAGTAACACAGAAAAAGAAACTTATCATAAGATATCACTTATGAAGGTTATATAAACATGGCTACACATGAGCTGAATTAGAAAACAGAACAGAGTCTCTCATTTACAAAAAATACTGTTATATCTGCTTAAAGGGAATGGTGAGATGCGGTGATGCGTAAAACCAGAGTTTGATATAAGCACAGGTACAATTCCTTAAAGCAAACGTGTAATAGACAAGACCTACTCCTTGCTCAGTTAACTTGACTCAACATCCCCGATTCCCTGCAGAGGAATATATCTGACTAGTAAGAATTTTAACTCCTACGTATTCAAATATCTCCATAAGGGAGTCAAGCGTGTATAGAGTGGCATAAACACGGCAGTGAAAATCAGCTCAACCCCATTATAAAAATAAATTTCAAAAACAATACACAAAAACAGCAAAATGTTTACAAAAGTCATTCAGGGTCTCTGAAGCAACATAGATTGACCAAATCAACAGCCAAAGCTGGATGAGACATAACGCTGGACACTTTGGACTGAGAACATTGGTGAGGTTGTGTGATCAAATGCAGACCATTTAAACCAATAATGGGTTCAACCCGTTCCATGGCTCCCAACACTCTAGATTCAAGGGAATCTTATTACAGCTAAAACATGCATGGGAAACCCAGAGAATGGGACTACAAGTGATCTGGACAGGTTTCTAAAACACACCTCATTTTTCCTCTCCTTGTGCTCAGGTTCACTTTTCCAGCCACTTTACATTAATCTCCCCGCTTAGAGAGTCAGTGCCTTTAACCTCCTGTTTCACACAGCTTGCAATTTGTGCGGAGATTAAAAGGGTTTAGGGGGAACCAATGAGAGACATACTGTAAGCATTTGGACGGGCACATGCCACTCTAATTTCCCATCATGAAGAAGAGTTAACCAAAGGCTCAGCCTGCCGTACCAGAACAAGGATATGGCCTGACGCAATCCTGCGATTTTGTGGCCAGCTCCCCAAAAAAGCGAGTTGAAAAATGGAGCTCAGGTTTTCAGGAACTCACAAACCTGCAGAGTTATAATGGACAACTATCGGCCAAAAATCTGTTGAAGGAAGAAACGAGGAGGACTTGAAATCGAGGCACGATTGCAGGAAACATATTTCAAGAAGTAGATTGGAATCGCATTTTAAACACAGAAAATGGGTCCCAATGTTGACAATGATGCACTTGACCAAAAATGGCATATGTGAGTTCCCTGAATATATTCAAGAAAACACGCATATAACGTTTCTGGCCAACCAAGCAAGTGGGCAACGCAAATCAGCAGTACAAAGAAGTCTCATTTCCCACCAGTCAAACAGAACATCCAAAAAAATGGTAAAAACTAGAAAGGCAGCAGAGCCGTGTGGAACAGGGAGTCCTGTGATGCTGATGGGCGGGATCTAAATTGCTAAGAGCCACTCTGGAGAAGTCAATGGTGTTTCCTAAAACCTCTAAAAACATAGCTACCGAGCCTATGGTACTTCCACTCATGGGCGAATAGATTGGGCAAACAGAAAATCAACAAGAAACAGCCACCCCAAAGTTTAGGGCTGCTCTGTTTACAAGAAAATCGACTTCAGTACACCTTAAATATCCCAGGAAAGAAAAAAAGTTCATAAAGAAGTTGTGGTACTTACATACTATGGGATATCCCTCCGCCATGGAATCAATGTCATAAAGCCAGTAGCAGCATAATGACTGGATTTAGGTACGATGTTTCTAAGTGAAATAAGTAACACAGAAAAAGAAACTTATCATAAGATATCACTTATGAAGGGAATGTAAACGTGGCTAAACATGAGCTGAATTAGAAAACAGAACAGAGTCTTACATTTAGAAAAAACACGCTTATATCTGATTAAAGTGAAAGGTGAGTTGGGGTGATGCATAAAACCAGAGTTTGATATACGCACAGGTACAATTCTATAAACCAAACGTGTAATAGACAAGACCTACTCCTTGCTCAGTGAACGGGATTCAACATCCCCAATTCCCTGCAGAGGAATATATCTGACTAGTAAGAATTTTAATTCCTATGTATTCAAATATCTCTGTAAGGGAATCAAGCGTGTAGAGAGTGGCATAAACACAGCAGTGAAAATCAGCTCAACCCCATTATAAAAATTAATTTCAAAACAATACTCAAAAACAGCAAGATTCTTTCAAAATTCATTCAGGGGCTCTGAAGCAACCTGGATTGACCCCATCTACACCCACAGCTGGATGAGACATAATGCTGGACACTTGGTTCTGAGAGCATTGGTGAGGTTGTGTGAGCAAATGCGGACCATTTAAAGCAATAATGCATGCAACTCGTTCCATGGGTGACAACACTCTAGATTCAAGGTAATCTTAATACAGCTAAAACATGCATGGGAAACCCAGAGGATGGGAAAACGTGTGATCTGGACAGCTTTCTAAAACGCTCCACCTTCTTCCTCTCCTTGTGCTCGGGTTTGCCATACCAGTCACTTTACTATTAATCTCCACTCATGGAGAGTCAGCACATTTAACCTCATGTTTCACACAGTTTGCAAATTGTGTGGAGGATGAAAGGGAAGACGTGGAAGCAATGAGAGATTTGCTGTAAGCATTTGGATGGGCACATGTCACTCTAATTTCCCGTCATGAAGAAGAGTTAACCCAAACCTCAGCCTGCCGCCGCAGAACCCAGATAGGGCCTGAAGCAATCCTGTGTGTTCATCGCAATCTCAGAAAAAAAAAGCGAGTTGAAAAATGGAGCTCAGGGTCTCAGGAATTCACAAACTTTCAGAGTTATAATGGACAACTAACGTCCAAAAATCCGTTGAGGGAAGGAAATGAGGAGGACCGGAAATCGAGGCAGGACCGCAGGAAATATATTTGAAGAGGTAGATAGGAATTGCCTTTTAAGCACAGGAAATGTGGCACAACTTCGACAATGATGCACTTGGCCAAAAGGGCGGATGCGTTTTTTCCGCAATATATACTAGACAACAATCATACACACTTTTTGGCCAACGAAGCAAGAGGGCAATGCAAATCCGGAATAGAAATAAGTGTCAGTTCCCACTGGTCAAACAGAACATCAAAAAAAATTTGTAAAATCTAGAAAGGCTGCACAGCCCTGTGGAACAGTGAGCCTTGTGACGCTGATGGGAGGGATGCAAATTGCTAAGAGCCAATCTGGACAAGTCCATGGTGTTTCCTAAAACATCTGAAAACTGAGCTACAGAGCTTAGGGTACTTCCACTCATGGGCGTATACATTGGGAAAACTGAACATCAACAAGAAACAGCCACCCCAATGTTTAGGGCTGCTCTGTTTACAAAAAAATCGACTTCGGTACACCTTAAATATCCCAGGAAAGACAAAAGTGGAAAAAGAACTTGTGGTACTTACATACTATGGGATATCCCTCAGCCATGGAATCAATGTCATAAAGCCAGTGGCAGCATAATGACTGGATTTAGGTACGATGTTTCTAAGTGAAATAAGTAACACAGAAAAAGAAACTTATCATAAGATATCACTTATGAAGGTTATATAAACATGGCTAAACATGAGCTGAATTAGAAAACAGAACAGAGTCTCTCATTTACAAAAAATACTCTTATATCTGCTTAAAGGGAATGGTGAGATGCGGTGATGTGTAAAACCAGAGTTTGATATAAGCACAGGTACAATTCCTTAAAGCAAACGTGTAACAGACAAGACCTACTCCTTGCTCAGTTAACTGGACTCAACATCCCCGATTCCCTGCAGAGGGATATATCTGACTAGTAAGAATTTTAATTCCTACGTATTCAAATATCTCCATAAGGGAGTCAAGCGTGTATAGAGTGGCATAAACACGGCAGTGAAAATCAGCTCAACCCCATTATAAAAATAAATTTCAAAAACAATAAACAAAAAAAGCAAAATTTTTACAAAAGTCATTCAGGGTCTCTGAAGCAACATAGATTGACCAAATCAACACCCAAAGCTGGATGAGACATAACGCTGGACACTTTGGACTGAGAACATTGGTGAGGTTGTGTGATCAAATGCAGACCATTTAAACCAATAATGGGTTCAACCCGTTCCATGGCTCCCAACACTCTAGATTCAAGGGAATCTTATTACAGCTAAAACATGCATGAGAAACCCAGAGAATGGGACTACCTGTGATCTGGACAGGTTTCTAAAACACACCTCATTTTTCCTCTCCTTGTGCTCAGGTTCACTTTTCCAGCCACTTTACATTAATCTCCCCGCTTAGAGAGTCAGTGCCTTTAACCTCCTGTTTCACACAGCTTGCAATTTGTGCGGAGATTAAAAGGGTTTAGGGGGAACCAATGAAAGACATGCTGTAAGCATTTGGACGGGCACATGCCACTCTAATTTCCTATCATGTAGAAGAGTTAACCAAAGGCTCAGCCTGCCGTACCAGAAAAAGGATATGGCCTGACGCAATCCTGCGATTTTGTGGCCAGCTCCCCAAAAAAGCGAGTTGAAAAATGGAGCTCAGGTTCTCAGGAACTCACAAACCTGCAGATTTATAATGGACAACTATCGTCCAAAAATCTGTTGAAGGAAGGAAACGAGGAGGACTTGAAATCGAGGCACGATTGCAGGAAACATATTTCAAGAAGTAGATTGGAATCGCATTTTAAACACAGAAAATGGGTCCCAATGTTGACAATGATGCACTTGACCAAAAATGGCATATGTGAGTTCCCTGAATATATTCAAAAAACACGCATATAACCTTTCTAGCCAAGCAAGCAAGTGGGCAACGCAAATCAGCAGTACAAAGAAGTCTCATTTCCCACCAGTCAAACAGAACATCCAAAAAATGGTAAAAACTAGAAAGGAAGCAGAGCCGTGTGGAACAGGGAGTCCTGTGACGCTGATGGGCGGGATCTAAATTGCTAAGAGCCACTCCGGAGAAGTCCATGGTGTTTCCTAAAACCTCTAAAAACATAGCTACCGAGCCTATGGTACTTCCAATCATGGGCAAATAGATTGGGCAAACAGAAAATCAAAAAGAAACAGCCACCCCAAAATTTAGGGCTGCTCTGTTTCCAAGAAAATCGACTTCAGTACACCTTAAATATCCCAAGAAAGAAAAAAATTTCATAAAGAAGTTGAGGTACTTACATACTATGGGATATCCCTCCGCCATGGAATCAATGTCATAAAGCCAGTAGCAGCATAATGACTGGATTTAGGTACGATGTTTCTAAGTGAAATAAGTAACACAGAAAAAGAAACTTATCATAAGATATCACTTATGAAGGGAATGTAAACGTGGCTAAACATGAGCTGAATTAGAAAACAGAACAGAGTCTTACATTTAGAAAAAACACGCTTATATCTGATTAAAGTGAAAGGTGAGTTGGGGTGATGCATAAAACCAGAGTTTGATATACGCACAGGTACAATTCTATAAACCAAACGTGTAATAGACAAGGCCTACTCCTTGCTCAGTGAACGGGATTCAACATCCCCAATTCCCTGCAGAGGAATATATCTGACTAGTAAGAATTTAAATTCCTATGTATTCAAATATCTCTGTAAGGGAATCAAGCGTGTAGAGAGTGGCATAAACACAGCAGTGAAAATCAGCTCAACCCCATTATAAAAATTAATTTCAAAAACAATACTCAAAAACAGCAAGATTCTTTCAAAATTTATTCAGCGGCTCTGAAGCAACCTGGATTGCCCCCATCTACCCGAACAGCTGAATGAGACATAATGCTGGACACTTGGTTCTGAGAGCATTGGTGAGGTTGTGTGAGCAAATGCGGATCATTTTTTTTTTTTTTTTTTTTTTTTTGCGGTATGCGGGCCTCTCACTGTTGTGGCCTCTCCCATTGCGGAGCACAGGCTCCAGACGCGCAGGCTCAGCGACCATGGCTCACGGGCCAGCCGCTCCGCGGCATGTGGGATCTTACCAGACCGGGACACGAACCCGTGTCCCCTGCATCGGCAGGCGGATTCTCAACCACTGCGCCACCAGGGAAGCCCAATGCGGATCATTTAAAGCAATAATGCATGCAACTCGTTCCATGGGTGACAACACTCTAGATTCAAGGTAATCTTAATACAGCTAAAACATGCATGGGAAACCCAGAGGATGGGAAAACGTGTGATCTGGACAGCTTTCTAAAACGCTCCACCTTCTTCCTCTCCTTGTGCTCAGGTTTGCCATACCAGTCACTTTACTATTAATCTCCACTCATGGAGAGCCAGCACATTTAACCTCATGTTTCACACAGTTTGCAAATTGTGTGGAGGATGAAAGGGAAGAGGTGGAATCAATGAGAGATTTGCTGTAAGCATTTGGATGGGCACATGTCACTCTAATTTCCCGTCATGAAGAAGAGTTAACCCAAACCTCAGCCTGCCGCCGCAGAACCCAGATAGGGCCTGAAGCAATCCTGTGGGTTCGTGGCAATCTCAGAAAAAAAAAGCGAGTTGAGGGCTTCCCTGGTGGCGCAGAAGTTGAGAGTCCGCCTGCCGATGCAGGGGACGCGGGTTCGTGCCCCGGTCTGGGGGGATCCCGCGTGCCGCGGGGCGGCTGGGCCCGTGGGCTATGGCCGCTGAGCCTGCGCGTCCGGAGCCTGTGCTCCGCAACGGGAGAGGCCACAACAGTGAGAGGCCCACATACCACAAAAAAAAAAAAAAAAAAAAAAAAAAAAAAAGCGAGTTGAAAAATGGAGCTCAGGGTCTCAGGAATTCACAAACATTCAGAGTTATAATGGACAACTTACGTCCAAAAATCCGTTGAGGGAAGGAAATGAGGAGGACCGGAAATCGAGGCAGGACCGCAGGAAACATATTTGAAGAGGTAGATAGGAATTGATTTTTAAGCACAGGAAATGTGGCACAACTTCGACAATGATGCACTTGGCCAAAAGGGCGGATGCGTTTTTTCCGCAATATATACTAGACAACAAGCATACACACTTTTTGGCCAACGAAGCAAGAGGCAATGCAAATCCGGACTACAAATAAGTGTCATTTCCCACTGGTCAAGCAGAATATCAAAAAAATTTTGTAAAATCTAGAAAGGCTGCACAGCCCTGTGGAACAGTGAGCCTTGTGACGCTGATGGGAGGGATGTAAATTGATAAGAGCCACTCTGGACAAGTCCATGGTGTTTCCTAAAACATCTGAAAACTGAGCTTCAGAGCTTAGGGTACTCCCACTCATGGGCGTATACATTGGGAAAACAGAAAATCAACAAGAAACAGCCACCCCAAAGTTTAGGGCTTCTCTGTTTACAAAAAAATCGACTTCGGTACACCTTAAATATCCCAGGAAAGACAAAAGTGCAAAAAGAACTTGTGGTACTTACATACTATGGGATATCCCTCAGCCATGGAATCAATGTCATAAAGCCAGTGGCAGCATAATGACTGGATATAGGTACGATGTTTCTAAGTGAAATAAGTAACACAGAAAAAGAAACTTATCATAAGATATCACTTATGAAGGTTATATAAACATGGCTACACATGAGCTGAATTAGAAAACAGAACAGAGTCTCTCATTTACAAAAAATACTCTTATATCTGCTTAAAGGGAATGGTGAGATGCGGTGATGCGTAAAACCAGAGTTTGATATAAGCACAGGTACAACTCCTTAAAGCAAACGTGTAATAGACAAGACCTACTCCTTGCTCAGTTAACTGGACTCAACATCCCCGATTCCCTGCAGAGGGATATACCTGACTAGTAAGAATTTTAATTCCTACGTATTCAAATATCTCCATAAGGGAGTCAAGCGTGTATAGAGTGGCATAAACACGGCAGTGAAAATCAGCTCAACCCCATTATAGAAATAAATTTCAAAAACAGTAGACAAAAACAGCAAAATGTTTTCAAAAGTCATTCAGGGTCTCTGAAGCAACATAGATTGACCAAATCAACAGCCAAAGCTGGATGAGACATAACGCTGGACACTTTGGACTGAGAACATTGGTGAGGTTGTGTGATCAAATGCAGACCATTTAAACCAATAATGGGTTCAACCCGTTCCATGGCTCCCAACACTCTAGATTCAAGGGAATCTTATTACAGCTAAAACATGCATGGGAAACCCAGAGAATGGGACTACCTGTGATCTGGACAGGTTTCTAAAACACACCTCATTTTTCCTCTCCTTGTGCTCAGGTTCACTTTTCCAGCCACTTTACATTAATCTCCCCGCTTAGAGAGTCAGTGCCTTTAACCTCCTGTTTCACACAGCTTGCAATTTGTGCGGAGATTAAAAGGGTTTAGGGGGAACCAATGAGAGACATACTGTAAGCATTTGGACGGGCACATGCCACTCTAATTTCCCATCATGTAGAAGAGTTAACCAAAGGCTCAGCCTGCCGTACCAGAACAAGGATATGGCCTGACGCAATCCTGCGATTTTGTGGCCAGCTCCCCAAAAAAGCGAGTTGAAAAATGGAGCTCAGGTTCTCAGGAACTCACAAACCTGCAGAGTTATAATGGACAACTATCGTCCAAAAATCTGTTGAAGGAAGGAAACGAGGAGGACTTGAAATCGAGGCAAGATTGCAGGAAACATATTTCAAGAAGTAGATTGGAATCACATTTTAAACACAGAAAATGGGTCCCAATGTTGACAATGATGCACTTGACCAAAAATGGCATATGTGAGTTCCCTGAATATATTCAAGAAAACACGCATATAACCTTTCTAGCCAAGCAAGCAGGCGGGCAACGCAAATCAGCAGTACAAAGAAGTCTCATTTCCCACCAGTCAAACAGAACATACAAAAAAATGGTAAAAACTAGAAAGGCAGCAGAGCCGTGTGGAACAGGGAGTCCTGTGACGCTGATGGGCGGGATCTAAACTGCTAAGAGCAACTCTGGAGAAGTCCATGGTGTTTCCTAAAACCTCTAAAAACATAGCTACTGAGCCTATGGTACTTCCACTCATGGGCGAATAGATTGGGCAAACAGAAAATCAACAAGAAACAGCCACCCCAATGTTTAGGCCTACTCTGTTTACAAGAAAATCGACTTCAGTACACCTTAAATATCCCAGGAAAGAAAAAAAGTTCATAAAGAAGTTGTGGTACTTACATACTATGGGATATCCCTCCGCCATGGAATCAATGTCATAAAGCCAGTAGCAGCATAATGACTGGATTTAGGTATGATGTTTCTAAGTGAAATAAGTAACACAGAAAAAGAAACTTATCATAAGATATCACTTATGAAGGGAATGTAAACGTGGCTAAACATGAGCTGAATTAGAAAACAGAACAGAGTCTTACATTTAGAAAAAAATATGCTTATATCTGATTAAAGTGAAAGGTGAGTTGGGGTGATGCATAAAACCAGAGTTTGATATACGCACAGGTACAATTCTATAAACCAAACGTGTAATAGACAAGACCTACTCCTTGCTCAGTGAACGGGATTCAACATCCCCAATTCCCTGCAGAGGAATATATATGACTAGTTAGAATTTTAATTCCTATGTATTCAAATATCTCTGTAAGGGAATCAAGCGTGTAGAGAGTGGCATAAACACAGCAGTGAAAATCAGCTCAACCCCATTATAAAAATTCATTTCAAAAACAATACTCAAAAACAGCAAGATTCTTTCAAAATTCATTCAGGGGCTCTGAAGCAACCTGGATTGACCCCATCTACACCCACAGCTGGATGAGACATAATGGTGGACACTTGGTTCTGAGAGCATTGGTGAGGTTGTGTGAGCAAATGCGGACCATTTAAAGCAATAATGCATGCAACTCGTTCCATGGGTGACAACACTCTAGATTCAAGGTAATCTTAATACAGCTAAAACATGCATGGGAAACCCAGAGGATGGGAAAACGTGTGATCTGGACAGCTTTCTAAAACGCTCCACCTTCTTCCTCTCCTTGTGCTCGGGTTTGCCATACCAGTCACTTTACTATTAATCTCCACTCATGGAGAGTCAGCACATTTAACCTCATGTTTCACACAGTTTGCAAATTGTGTGGAGGATGGAAGGGAAGACGTGGAAGCAATGAGAGATTTTCTGTAAGCATTTGGATGGGCACATGTCACTCTAATTTCCCGTCATGAAGAAGAGTTAACCCAAACCTCAGCCTGCCGCCGCAGAACCCAGATAGGGCCTGAAGCAATCCTGTGGGTTCGTGGCAATCTCAGAAAAAAAAGCGAGTTGAAAAATGGAGCTTAGGGTCTCAGGAATTCACAAACTTTCAGAGTTATAATGGACAACTAACGTCCAAAAATCTGTTGAGGGAAGGAAATGAGGAGGACCGGAAATCGAGGCAGGACCGCAGGAAACATTTTTGAAGAGGTAGATAGGAATTGCCTTTTAAGCACAGGAAATGT
Organism: Hyperoodon ampullatus; assembly: GCF_949752795.1. Classification (NCBI taxonomy): domain Eukaryota; kingdom Metazoa; phylum Chordata; class Mammalia; order Artiodactyla; family Ziphiidae; genus Hyperoodon; species Hyperoodon ampullatus. The sequence goes on along the minus strand of NW_027640675.1, from coordinate 417,543 downwards.
GGCACAACTTCGACAATGATGCCCTTGGCCAAAAGGGCGGATGCATTTTTTCCGCAATATATACAAGACAACAAGCATACACACGTTTTGGCCAACGAAGCAGTGGGCAATGCAAATCCGGACTACAAATAAGTGTCATTTCCCACTGGTCAAACAGAACATCAAAAAAATTTGTAAAATGTAGAAAGGCTGCACAGCCCTGTGGAACAGTGAGCCTTGTGACTCTGATGGGTGGGATGTAAATTGCTAAGAGCCACTCTGGACAAGTCCATGGTGTTTCCTAAAACATCTGAAAACTGAGCTACAGAGCTTACGGTACTCCCACTCATGGGCATATACATTGGGAAAACTGAACATCAACAAGAAACAGCCACCCCAATGTTTAGGGCTGCTCTGTTTACAAAAAAATCGACTTCGGTACACGTTAAATATCCCAGGAAAGACAAAAGTGGAAAAAGAACTTGCGGTACTTACATACTATGGGATATACCTCAGCCATGGAATCAAGGTCATAAAGCCAGTGGCAGCATAATGACTGGATTTAGGTACTATGTTTGTAAGTGAAATAAGTAACACAGAAAAAGAAACTTATCATAAGATATCACTTATGAAGGTTACATAAACATGTCTACACATGAGCTGAATTAGAAAACGGAACAGAGTCTCTCATTTACAAAAAATACTCTTATATCTGCTTAAAGGGAATGGTGAGATGCGGTGATGCATAACGCCAGAGTTTGATATAAGCACAGGTACAATTCCTTAAAGCAAACGTGTAATAGACAAGACCTACTCCTTGCTCAGTTAACTGGACTCAACATCCCCGATTCCCTGCAGAGGAATATATCTGACTAGTAAGAATTTTAACTCCTACGTCTTCAAATATCTCCATAAGGGAGTCAAGCGTGTATAGAGTGGCATAAACACGGCAGTGAAAATCAGCTCAACCCCATTATAAAAATAAATTTCAAAAACAATACACAAAAACAGCAAAATTTTTAGAAAAGTCATTCAGGGTCTCTGAAGCAACATAGATTGACCAAATCAACACCCAAGGCTGGATGAGACATAACGCTGGACACTTTGGACTGAGAACATTGGTGAGGTTGTGTGATCAAATGCAGACCATTTAAACCAATAATGGGTTCAACCCGTTCCATGGCTCCCAACACTCTAGATTCAAGGGAATCTTATTACAGCTAAAACATGCATGGGAAACCCAGAGAATGGGACTACCTGTGATCTGGACAGGTTTCTAAAACACACCTCATTTTTCCTCTCCTTGTGCTCAGGTTCACTTTTCCAGCCACCTTACATTAATCTCCCCGCTTAGAGATTCAGTGCCTTTAACCTCCTGTTTCACACAGCTTGCAATTTGTGCGGAGATTAAAAGGGTTTAGGGGGAACCAATGAGAGACATGCTGTAAGCATTTGGACGGGCACATGCCACTCTAATTTCCCATCATGAAGAATATATTCAGGAGAAAACGCATACGCCCTTTTTGGCCAAGCAAGCAAGCGGGCAATGCAAATCTGCACTACAAAGAAGTATCACTTCCCACCGGTCAAAAGGGACATCCACAAAGTGTGTAAAAACCAGAAAGGCAAGAAAGGCCCTGGAGAACAGGGAGCCTTGTTATGCTGATGGGCGGGATGTAAATTGCCAACTGCCTTTCTGGAGGAGTGCATTGTGTTCCCTAAAACAAGTAAACAACAGAGCTACAGAGCCAAGGGCACTTCCAGTCTAGGGAATATACCTTCGGAAAACTGAAAATCAATAAGACAGAGCCACCCCAAAATTTAGGGCTGCACTGCTTACAAGGACCTCAACTTGGGTACACCTTAAATATCCCAGGAAATATAAAAATGGTTCAAAAACTTGTGGTACTTACGTACGATGGAATATCCCTCAGCCATGAAATCAATGTCATAAGACCAGTAGCAGCAAAATGGGTGGATTCAGGTACGATGATTCTAAGTGAAATAAGTCACACAGAAAAAGAAACTTATCATAAGATATCACTTATGAAGATCCTGTAAACATGGCTACACTTGAACTGAGTTAGGAAAGAGAACAGTGTCTCACATTTAGAAAACACTCTTATGCCTGCTTAAGGGGGAAGGAGAGGTGGGGTGATGCATAAAACCAGAGTTTGATATAAGCACAGGTACCGTTCCAAAAACCAACTATGGAATACACAAGACCTACACCTTCCTCAGTGAAAGGGACTCAAAACCCCATATTTCCCGCAGAGGAATATATCTGACTAGTAAGAATCTTAAAGCCTATGTATTGATATGTCTCCGTAAGGGAATCAAGTGTGTCTAGACTGGCATAAACATGGCATCGAGAATCAGCTCAAACCCACTATAAAAAGGAATTTCAAAAACAAAACAAAAAAACTGGGAAATTCTTTACAATGCCTTCAGGGTCTCTGATGAAACCTGGAATGACCCTATTTACAATGACAGCTGGATGTGGCATAAGGAGGGACACTTGGGACTGAGACGATTGGTGAGATTGGGTGAGCAAATGCAGACCCTTTAAAGCACAAATGCCTGGCACCCATTCCATGCGTCCCAACTCTCCAGGTTGAAGGGAATATTACTACAGCTATAACATGTATGGGAAACCTAGAGAACGGACCCACTGTGAATACGAAAGCTTTCTAAAACTCAACGAATAGTCCCTGTCCTGGTGCTCCGGTTTGACTTTCCATCTGCTTTACTATCAATCTCCCAACTTGGAGAGATAGGCCCTTTAACCTCCTGGTTCGCACAGGTTTCCAATTTGGCAGAGGATGAAAGGGAAGAGGGAGAACCAATGAGAGAGTAGCTGTTAGGCATTTGGACGGGCACATATCACTGTAACTTCCCGGCAGCAAGAAGAATTAACCAAAGTCTCAGCCTACCACCGGGAACCAGAATAGGTCCTGAACCAAAATTTTGGACTTGCGGTCAGCTCACAAAAAACGAGTTGAAAAATGGAGCTCAAGGGCACAGCAATTCACAAACTGGCAGAGTAATAAAGGACAACTATCGTCCAAAAATCTGTTGAGGGAAGGCACCGAGGCGGACTTGAAAGCGAGGAAGAATAGCAGGAAACAGATTTCAAGAAGTACGTTGGAATCACCTTTAAAGCACAGGAAGAGGGGCACAACTTCGACAATGATGCACTTGGCCAAAAAGGGCGTATGTGTTTTCTCCTGAATATATTCAGGAGAAAACGCATACGCCCTTTTTGGCCAAGCAAGCAAGCGGGCAATGCAAATCTGCTCTACAAAGAAGTATCACTTCCCACCGGTCAAAAGGGACATCCACAAAATGTGTAAAAACCAGAAAGGCATGACAGGCCCTGGAGAACAGGGAGCCTTGTTATGCTGAAGGGCGGGATGTAAATTGCCAACTGCCTCTCTGGAGGAGTGCATTGTGTTCCCTAAAACAAGTAAACAACAGAGCTACAGAGCCAAGGGCACTTCCAGTCTAGGGAATATACCTTCGGAAAACTGAAAATCAATAAGACAGAGCCACCCCAAAATTTAGGGCTGCACTGCTTACAAGGACCTCAACTTGGGTACACCTTAAATATCCCAGGAAATATAAAAATGGTTCAAAAAATTGTGGTACTTACGTACGATGGAATATCCCTCAGCCATGAAATCAATGTCATAAGACCAGTAGCAGCAAAATGGGTGGATTCAGGTACGATGATTCTAAGTGAAATAAGAAACACAGAAAAAGAAATTTATCATAAGATATCACTTATGAACATCCTGTAAACATGGCTACACTTGAACTGAGTTAGGAAAGAGAACAGTGTCTCACATTTAGAAAACACTCTTATGCCTGCTTAAGGGGGAAGGAGAGGTGGGGTGATGCATAAAACCAGAGTTTGATATAAGCACATGTACCGTTCCAAAAACCAACTATGGAATAGACAAGACCTACACCTTCCTCAGTGAAAGGGACTCAAAACCCCATATTTCCCGCAGAGGAATATATCTGACTAGTAAGAATCTTAAAACCTATGTATTGATATGTCTCCATAAGGGAATCAAGTGTGTCTAGCCTGGCATAAACATGGCAGCGAGAATCAGCTCAAAACCACTATAAAGAAGAATTTCAAAAACAAAACAAAAAAACTGGGAAATTCTTTACAATTCCTTCAGGGTTTCTGATGAAACCTGGAAGGACCCTATCCACAGTAACAGCTGGATGAGTCATATGGAGGGACACTTGGGACTGAGACGATTGGTGAGATTGGGTGAGCTAACGCAGACCCTTTAAAACAATAATGCCTGGCACCCATTCCATGGGTCCCAACTCTCCAGCTTGAAGGGAATATTACTACAGCTATAACATGTATGGGAAACCTAGAGAACAGACCCACTGTGAATACGAAAGCTTTCTAAAACTCAACGAATAGTCCCTGTCCTGGTGCTCCGGTTTGACTTTCCATCTGCTTTACTATCAACCTCCCAACTTGGAGAGACAACCCCATTAACCTCCTGGTTCGCACAGGTTTCCAATTTGGCAGAGGATGAAATGGAAGAGGGAGAACCAATGAGAGAGTAGCTGTTAGGCATTTGGACGGGCACATATCACTGTAACTTCCCGGCAGGAAGAAGAATTAAACAAAGTCTCAGCCCACAAACGGGAACCAGCATAGGTCCTGAACCAAAATTTTGGACTTGCGGTCAGCTCACAAAAAACGAGTTGAAAAATGGAGCTCAAGGGCACAGCAATTCACAAACTGGCAGAGAAATAAAGGACAACTATCGTCCAAAAATCTGTTGAGGGAGGCAACGAGGTGGACTTGAAAGCGAGGAAGAATAGGAGGAAACAGATTTCAAGAGGTACGTTGGAATCGCCTTTAAAGCACAGGAAGAGGGGCACAACTTCGACAATGATGCACTTGGCCAAAAAGGGCGTATGCGTTTTCTCCTGAATATATTCAGTAGAAAACGCATATGCCTTTTTTGGCCAAGCAAACAAGCGGGCAATGCAAATCTGCACTACAAAGAAGTATCACTTCCCACCGGTCAAAAGGGACATCCACAAAATGTGTAAAACCAGAAAGGCAAGACTGGCCCTGGAGAAGAGGGAGCCTTGTTATGCTGATGGGCGGGATGTAAATTGTCAACTGCCTCTCTGGAGGAGTGCATTGTGTTCCCTAAAACAAGTAAACAACAGAGCTACAGAGCCAAGGGCACTTCCAGTCTAGGGAATATATCTTGGGAAAACTGAAAATCAATAAGACAGAGCCACCCCAAAATTTAGGGCTGCACTGCTTACAAGGACCTCAACTTGGGTACACCTTAAATATCCCAGGAAATATAAAAATGGTTCAAAAAATTGTGGTAATTACGTACGATGGAATATCCCTCAGCCATGAAATCAATGTCATAAGACCAGTAGCAGCAAAATGGGTGGATTCAGGTACGATGATTCTAAGTGAAATAAGTCACACAGAAAAAGAAACTTATCATAAGATATCATTTATGAAGATCCTGTAAACATGGCTACACTTGAACTGAGTTAGGAAAGAGAACAGTGTCTCACATTTAGAACACACTCTTATGCCTGCTTAAGGGGGAAGGAGAGGTGGGGTGATGCATAAAACCAGAGTTTCATATAAGCACAGGTACCGTTCCAAAAACCAACTATGGAATAGACAAGACCTACACCTTCCTCAGTGAAAGGGACTCAAAACCCCATATTTCCCGCAGAGGAATATATCTGACTAGTAAGAATTTTAAAACCTATGTATTGATATGTCTCCGTAAGGGAATCAAGTGTGTCTAGACTGGCATAAACATGGAAGCGAGAATCAGCTCAAACCCACTATAAAAAGGAATTTCAAAAACAAAACAAAAAAACTGGGAAATTCTTTACAATTCCTTCAGAGTCTCTGATGAAACCTGGAATGACCCTATCTACGACGACAGATGGATGTGGCATAAGCCTGGAAACTTGGGACTGAGAGGATTGGTGAGACTGGATGAGCAAATGCAGACCCTTTAGAGCACAAATGCCTGGCACCCATTCCATGGGTCCCAACTCTCCTGGTTGAAGGGAATATTACTACAGTTATAACATGTACGGGAAACCTAGAGAACGGACACACAGTGAATGCGAAAGGTTTCTAAAACTCAACGAAATTCCCTCTCATGGTGCTCCGATTTGACATTCCAACTGCTTTACTATCAACCTCCCAACTTGGAGAGAGAGCCCCTTTAACCTCCTGGTTCGCACAGGTTGCCAATTTAGCAGAGGATGAAAGGTAAGAGGGAGAACCAATGAGAGAGTAGCTGTTAGGCATTTGGACGGGCACATATCACTGTAACTTCCCGGCAGGAAGAAGTATTAACCAAAGTCTCAACCACCCACCGGGAACCAGCATAGGTCCTGAACCAAAATTTTGGACTTTCGGTCAGCTCAAAAAAAACGAGTTGAAAAATGGACCTCAGGGGCACAGCAATTCACAAACTGGCCGACTAATAAAGGACAACTATCGTCCAAAAATCTGTTGATGGAAGGAATCGAGGCAGACTTGAAAGCGAGGCAGAATAGCAGGAAACAGATTTCAAGAGGTACGTTGGAATTGTCTTTAAAGCACAGGAAGAGGGGCACAACTTCGACAATGATGCACTTGGCCAAAAAGGGCGTATGTGTTTTCTCCTGAATATATTCAGGAGAAAACGCATACGCCCTTTTTGGCCAAGCAAGCAAGCGGGCAATGCAAATCTGCACTACAAAGAAGTATCACTTCCCACCGGTCAAAAGGTACATCCACAAAATGTGTAAAAACCAGAAAGGCAAGACAGGCCCTGGAGAACAGGGAGCCTTGTTATGCTGAAGGGCGGGATGTAAATTGCCAACTGCCTCTCTGGAGGAGTGCATTGTGTTCCCTAAAACAAGTAAACAACAGAGCTACAGAGCCAAGGGCACTTCCAGTCTAGGGAATATACCTTGGGAAAACTGAAAATCAATAAGACAGAGCCACCCTAAAATTTAGGGCTGCACTGCTTACAAGGACCTCAACCTCGGTACACCTTAAATATCCCAGGAGATATAAAAATGGTCCAAAAAATTGTGGTACTTACATACGATGGAATATCCCTCAGCCATGAAATCAATGTCATAAGACCAGTAGCAGCAAAATGGGTGGATTCATGTACGATAATTCTATGTGAAATAAGTCACACAGAAAAAGAAACTTATCATGAGATATCACTTATGAAGATCCTGTAAACATGGCTACACTTGAACTGAGTTTGGAAAGAGAACAGTGTCTCACATTTAGAAAACACTCTTATGCCTGCTTAAGGGGGAAGGAGAGGTGGGGTGATGCATAAAACCAGAGTCTGATATAAGCACAGGTACCGTTCCAAAAACCAACTATGGAATAGACAAGACATACACCTTCCTCAGTGAAAAGGGCTCAAAACCCCATATTTCCCGCAGAGGAATATATCTGACTAGTAAGAATCTTAAAACCTATGTATTGATATGTCTCCGTAAGGGAATCAAGTGTGTCTAGACTGGCATAAACATGGCAGCGAGAATCAGCTCAAACCCACTATAAAAAGGAATTTCAAAAACAAAACAAAAAAAAACTGGGAAATTCTTTACAATTCCTTCAGGGTCTCTGATGAAACCTGGAATGACCCTATCTACAACGACAGCTGGATGTGGCATAAGGCTGGACACTTGGGACTGAGACGATTGGTGAGATTGGGTGAGAAAATGCAGACCCTTTAAAGCACAAATGCCTGGCACCCATTCCATGGGTCCCAACTCTCCAGGTTGAAGGGAATATTACTACAGCTATAACATGTACGGGAAACCTAGAGAATGGACACACTGTGAATACGAAAGGTTTCTAAAACTCAACGAATAGTCCCTCTCCTGGTGCTCCGGTTTGACTTTCCGTCTGATTTACCATCAACCTCCCAACGTGGAGAGACAGCCCCTTTAACCTCCTGGTTCGCACAGGTTGCCAATTTGGCAGAGGATGAAAGGCAAGAGGGAGAACCAATGAGAGAGTAGCTGTTAGGCATTTGGGCGGGCACATATCACTGTAACTTCCCGGCAGGAAGAAGAATTAACCAAAGTCACAGCCACCCACCGGGAAACAGCATAGGTCCTGAACCAAAATTTTGGACTTGGGGTGAGCTCACAGAAAACGAGTTGAAAAATGGAGCTCAGGGGCACAGCAATTCACAAACTGGCCGAGTAATAAAGGACAACTATCGTCCAAAAATCTGTTGATGGAAGGCAACGAGGCAGACTTGAATGCGAGGCAGAATAGCAGGAAACAGATTTCAAGAGGTATGTTGGAATCGCCTTTAAAGCACAGGAAGAGGGGCACAACTTCGACAATGATGCACTTGGCCAAAAAGGGCGTATGCGTTTTCTCCTGAATATATTCAGGAGAAAACGCATACGCCCTTTTTGGCCAAGCAAGCAAGCGGGCAATGCAAATCTGCACTACAAAGAAGTATCACTTCCCACCGGTCAAAAGGGACATCCACAAAATGTGTAAAAACCAGAAAGGCAAGACAGGCCCTGGAGAACAGGGAGCCTTGTTATGCTGATGGGCGGGATGTAAATTGCCAACTGCCTTTCTGGAGGAGTGCATTGTGTTCCCTAAAACAAGTAAACAACAGAGCTACAGAGCCAAGGTCACTTCCAGTCTAGGGAATATACCTTCGGAAAACTGAAAATCAATAAGACAGAGCCACCCCAAAATTTAGGGCTGCACTGCTTACAAGGACCTCAACTTGGGTACACCTTAAATATCCCAGGAAATATAAAAATGCTTCAAAAAATTGTGGTACTTACGTACGATGGAATATCCCTCAGCCATGAAATCAATGTCATAAGACCAGTAGCAGCAAAATGGGTGGATTCAGGTACGATGATTCTAAGTGAAATAAGTCACACAGAAAAAGAAACTTATCATAAGATATCACTTATGAAGATCCTGTAAACATGGCTACACTTGAACTGAGTTAGGAAAGAGAACAGTGTCTCACATTTAGAAAACACTCTTATGCCTGCTTAAGGGGGAAAGAGAGGTGGGGTGATGCATAAAACCAGAGTTTCATATAAGCACAGGTACCGTTCCAAAAACCAACTATGGAATAGACAAGACCTACACCTTCCTCAGTGAAAGGGACTCAAAACCCCATATTTCCCGCAGAGGAATATATCTGACTAGTAATAATTTTAAAACCTATGTATTGGTATGTTTCCGTAAGGGAATCAAGTGTGTCTAGACTGGCATAAACATGGCAGCGAGAATCAGCTCAAACCCACTATAAAAAGGAATTTCAAAAACAAAACAAAAAAACTGGGAAATTCTTTACAATGCCTTCAGGGTCTCTGATGAAACCTGGAAAGACCCTATCTACGACGACAGATGGATGTGGCATAAGGCTGGACACTTGGGACTGAGACGATTGGTGAGATTGGGTGAGCAAATGCAGACCCTTTAAAGCACAAATGTCTGGCACCCATTCCATGGGCCCGAACTCTCCAGGTTGAAGGGAATATTACTACAGCTATAACATGTATGAGAAACCTAGAGAATGGACCCACTGTGAATGTGAAAGGTTTCTAAAACTCAACGAATAGTCCCCCTCCTGGTGCTCCGGTTTGACTTTCCATCTGCTTTACTATCAATCTCCCAACTTGGAGAGACAGCCCCTTTAACCTCCTGGTTCGCACAGGTTTACAATATGGCAGAGGATGAAAGAAAGAGGAAGAACCAATGAGAGAGTAGCTGTTAGGCATTTGGACGGGCACATATCACTCTAAGTTCCCAGCTGGAAGAAGAATTAACCAAAGTCTCAGCCACCCACCGGGAACCAGCATAGGTCCTGAACCAAAATTTTGGACTTGCGGTCAGCTCAAAAAAAACGAGTTGAAAAATGGAGCTCAGGGGCACAGTAATTCACAAACTGGCCGAGTAATAAAGGACAACTATCGTCCAAAAATCTGTTGATGGAAGGAAACGAGGCAGACTTTAAAGCGAGGCAGAATAGGAGGAAACAGATTTCAAGAGGTACGTTGGAATCGTCTTTAAAGCACAGGAAGAGGGGCACAACTTCGACAATGATGCACTTGGCCAAAAAGGGCGTATGCGTTTTCTCCTGAATATATTCAGGAGAAAACGCATACGCCCTTTTTGGCCAAGCAAGCAAGCGGGCAATGCAAATCTGCACTACAAAGAAGTACCACTTCCCACTGGTCAAAAGGTACATCCACAAAATGTGTAAAAACCAGAAAGGCAAGACAGGCCCTGGAGAACAGGGAGCCTTGTTATGCTGAAGGGCGGGATGTAAACTGCCAACTGCCTCTCTGGAGGAGTGCATTGTGTTCCCTAAAACAAGTAAACAACAGAGCTACAGAGCCAAGGGCACTTCCAGTCTAGGGAATATACCTTCGGAAAACTGAAAATCAATAAGACAGAGCCACCCCAAAATTTAGGGCTGCACTGCTTACAAGGACCTCAACTTGGGTACACCTTAAATATCCCAGGAAATATAAAAATGGTTCAAAAAATTGTGGTACTTACGTACGATGGAATATCCCTCAGCCATGAAATCAATGTCATAAGACCAGTAGCAGCAAAATGGGTGGATTCAGGTACGATGATTCTAAGTGAAATAAGAAACACAGAAAAAGAAATTTATCATAAGATATCACTTATGAACATCCTGTAAACATGGCTACACTTGAACTGAGTTAGGAAAGAGAACAGTGTCTCACATTTAGAAAACACTCTTATGCCTGCTTAAGGGGGAAGGAGAGGTGGGGTGATGCATAAAACCAGAGTTTGATATAAGCACATGTACCGTTCCAAAAACCAACTATGGAATAGACAAGACCTACACCTTCCTCAGTGAAAGGGACTCAAAACCCCATATTTCCCGCAGAGGAATATATCTGACTAGTAAGAATCTTAAAACCTATGTATTGATATGTCTCCATAAGGGAATCAAGTGTGTCTAGCCTGGCATAAACATGGCAGCGAGAATCAGCTCAAAACCACTATAAAGAAGAATTTCAAAAACAAAACAAAAAAACTGGGAAATTCTTTACAATTCCTTCAGGGTTTCTGATGAAACCTGGAAGGACCCTATCCACAGTAACAGCTGGATGAGTCATATGGAGGGACACTTGGGACTGAGACGATTGGTGAGATTGGGTGAGCTAACGCAGACCCTTTAAAACAATAATGCCTGGCACCCATTCCATGGGTCCCAACTCTCCAGCTTGAAGGGAATATTACTACAGCTATAACATGTATGGGAAACCTAGAGAACAGACCCACTGTGAATACGAAAGCTTTCTAAAACTCAACGAATAGTCCCTGTCCTGGTGCTCCGGTTTGACTTTCCATCTGCTTTACTATCAACCTCCCAACTTGGAGAGACAACCCCATTAACCTCCTGGTTCGCACAGGTTTCCAATTTGGCAGAGGATGAAATGGAAGAGGGAGAACCAATGAGAGAGTAGCTGTTAGGCATTTGGACGGGCACATATCACTGTAACTTCCCGGCAGGAAGAAGAATTAAACAAAGTCTCAGCCCACAACCGGGAACCAGCATAGGTCCTGAACCAAAATTTTGGACTTGCGGTCAGCTCACAAAAAACGAGTTGAAAAATGGAGCTCAAGGGCACAGCAATTCACAAACTGGCAGAGAAATAAAGGACAACTATCGTCCAAAAATCTGTTGAGGGAGGCAACGAGGTGGACTTGAAAGCGAGGAAGAATAGGAGGAAACAGATTTCAAGAGGTACGTTGGAATCGCCTTTAAAGCACAGGAAGAGGGGCACAACTTCGACAATGATGCACTTGGCCAAAAAGGGCGTATGCGTTTTCTCCTGAATATATTCAGTAGAAAACGCATATGCCTTTTTTGGCCAAGCAAACAAGCGGGCAATGCAAATCTGCACTACAAAGAAGTATCACTTCCCACCGGTCAAAAGGGACATCCACAAAATGTGTAAAACCAGAAAGGCAAGACTGGCCCTGGAGAAGAGGGAGCCTTGTTATGCTGATGGGCGGGATGTAAATTGTCAACTGCCTCTCTGGAGGAGTGCATTGTGTTCCCTAAAACAAGTAAACAACAGAGCTACAGAGCCAAGGGCACTTCCAGTCTAGGGAATATATCTTGGGAAAACTGAAAATCAATAAGACAGAGCCACCCCAAAATTTAGGGCTGCACTGCTTACAAGGACCTCAACTTGGGTACACCTTAAATATCCCAGGAAATATAAAAATGGTTCAAAAAATTGTGGTAATTACGTACGATGGAATATCCCTCAGCCATGAAATCAATGTCATAAGACCAGTAGCAGCAAAATGGGTGGATTCAGGTACGATGATTCTAAGTGAAATAAGTCACACAGAAAAAGAAACTTATCATAAGATATCATTTATGAAGATCCTGTAAACATGGCTACACTTGAACTGAGTTAGGAAAGAGAACAGTGTCTCACATTTAGAACACACTCTTATGCCTGCTTAAGGGGGAAGGAGAGGTGGGGTGATGCATAAAACCAGAGTTTCATATAAGCACAGGTACCGTTCCAAAAACCAACTATGGAATAGACAAGACCTACACCTTCCTCAGTGAAAGGGACTCAAAACCCCATATTTCCCGCAGAGGAATATATCTGACTAGTAAGAATTTTAAAACCTATGTATTGATATGTCTCCGTAAGGGAATCAAGTGTGTCTAGACTGGCATAAACATGGAAGCGAGAATCAGCTCAAACCCACTATAAAAAGGAATTTCAAAAACAAAACAAAAAAACTGGGAAATTCTTTACAATTCCTTCAGAGTCTCTGATGAAACCTGGAATGACCCTATCTACGACGACAGATGGATGTGGCATAAGCCTGGAAACTTGGGACTGAGAGGATTGGTGAGACTGGATGAGCAAATGCAGACCCTTTAGAGCACAAATGCCTGGCACCCATTCCATGGGTCCCAACTCTCCTGGTTGAAGGGAATATTACTACAGTTATAACATGTACGGGAAACCTAGAGAACGGACACACAGTGAATGCGAAAGGTTTCTAAAACTCAACGAAATTCCCTCTCATGGTGCTCCGATTTGACATTCCAACTGCTTTACTATCAACCTCCCAACTTGGAGAGAGAGCCCCTTTAACCTCCTGGTTCGCACAGGTTGCCAATTTAGCAGAGGATGAAAGGTAAGAGGGAGAACCAATGAGAGAGTAGCTGTTAGGCATTTGGACGGGCACATATCACTGTAACTTCCCGGCAGGAAGAAGTATTAACCAAAGTCTCAACCACCCACCGGGAACCAGCATAGGTCCTGAACCAAAATTTTGGACTTTCGGTCAGCTCAAAAAAAACGAGTTGAAAAATGGACCTCAGGGGCACAGCAATTCACAAACTGGCCGACTAATAAAGGACAACTATCGTCCAAAAATCTGTTGATGGAAGGAATCGAGGCAGACTTGAAAGCGAGGCAGAATAGCAGGAAACAGATTTCAAGAGGTACGTTGGAATTGTCTTTAAAGCACAGGAAGAGGGGCACAACTTCGACAATGATGCACTTGGCCAAAAAGGGCGTATGTGTTTTCTCCTGAATATATTCAGGAGAAAACGCATACGCCCTTTTTGGCCAAGCAAGCAAGCGGGCAATGCAAATCTGCACTACAAAGAAGTATCACTTCCCACCGGTCAAAAGGTACATCCACAAAATGTGTAAAAACCAGAAAGGCAAGACAGGCCCTGGAGAACAGGGAGCCTTGTTATGCTGAAGGGCGGGATGTAAATTGCCAACTGCCTCTCTGGAGGAGTGCATTGTGTTCCCTAAAACAAGTAAACAACAGAGCTACAGAGCCAAGGGCACTTCCAGTCTAGGGAATATACCTTGGGAAAACTGAAAATCAATAAGACAGAGCCACCCTAAAATTTAGGGCTGCACTGCTTACAAGGACCTCAACCTCGGTACACCTTAAATATCCCAGGAGATATAAAAATGGTCCAAAAAATTGTGGTACTTACATACGATGGAATATCCCTCAGCCATGAAATCAATGTCATAAGACCAGTAGCAGCAAAATGGGTGGATTCATGTACGATAATTCTATGTGAAATAAGTCACACAGAAAAAGAAACTTATCATGAGATATCACTTATGAAGATCCTGTAAACATGGCTACACTTGAACTGAGTTTGGAAAGAGAACAGTGTCTCACATTTAGAAAACACTCTTATGCCTGCTTAAGGGGGAAGGAGAGGTGGGGTGATGCATAAAACCAGAGTCTGATATAAGCACAGGTACCGTTCCAAAAACCAACTATGGAATAGACAAGACATACACCTTCCTCAGTGAAAAGGGCTCAAAACCCCATATTTCCCGCAGAGGAATATATCTGACTAGTAAGAATCTTAAAACCTATGTATTGATATGTCTCCGTAAGGGAATCAAGTGTGTCTAGACTGGCATAAACATGGCAGCGAGAATCAGCTCAAACCCACTATAAAAAGGAATTTCAAAAACAAAACAAAAAAAAACTGGGAAATTCTTTACAATTCCTTCAGGGTCTCTGATGAAACCTGGAATGACCCTATCTACAACGACAGCTGGATGTGGCATAAGGCTGGACACTTGGGACTGAGACGATTGGTGAGATTGGGTGAGAAAATGCAGACCCTTTAAAGCACAAATGCCTGGCACCCATTCCATGGGTCCCAACTCTCCAGGTTGAAGGGAATATTACTACAGCTATAACATGTACGGGAAACCTAGAGAATGGACACACTGTGAATACGAAAGGTTTCTAAAACTCAACGAATAGTCCCTCTCCTGGTGCTCCGGTTTGACTTTCCGTCTGATTTACCATCAACCTCCCAACGTGGAGAGACAGCCCCTTTAACCTCCTGGTTCGCACAGGTTGCCAATTTGGCAGAGGATGAAAGGCAAGAGGGAGAACCAATGAGAGAGTAGCTGTTAGGCATTTGGGCGGGCACATATCACTGTAACTTCCCGGCAGGAAGAAGAATTAACCAAAGTCACAGCCACCCACCGGGAAACAGCATAGGTCCTGAACCAAAATTTTGGACTTGGGGTGAGCTCACAGAAAACGAGTTGAAAAATGGAGCTCAGGGGCACAGCAATTCACAAACTGGCCGAGTAATAAAGGACAACTATCGTCCAAAAATCTGTTGATGGAAGGCAACGAGGCAGACTTGAATGCGAGGCAGAATAGCAGGAAACAGATTTCAAGAGGTATGTTGGAATCGCCTTTAAAGCACAGGAAGAGGGGCACAACTTCGACAATGATGCACTTGGCCAAAAAGGGCGTATGCGTTTTCTCCTGAATATATTCAGGAGAAAACGCATACGCCCTTTTTGGCCAAGCAAGCAAGCGGGCAATGCAAATCTGCACTACAAAGAAGTATCACTTCCCACCGGTCAAAAGGGACATCCACAAAATGTGTAAAAACCAGAAAGGCAAGACAGGCCCTGGAGAACAGGGAGCCTTGTTATGCTGATGGGCGGGATGTAAATTGCCAACTGCCTTTCTGGAGGAGTGCATTGTGTTCCCTAAAACAAGTAAACAACAGAGCTACAGAGCCAAGGTCACTTCCAGTCTAGGGAATATACCTTCGGAAAACTGAAAATCAATAAGACAGAGCCACCCCAAAATTTAGGGCTGCACTGCTTACAAGGACCTCAACTTGGGTACACCTTAAATATCCCAGGAAATATAAAAATGCTTCAAAAAATTGTGGTACTTACGTACGATGGAATATCCCTCAGCCATGAAATCAATGTCATAAGACCAGTAGCAGCAAAATGGGTGGATTCAGGTACGATGATTCTAAGTGAAATAAGTCACACAGAAAAAGAAACTTATCATAAGATATCACTTATGAAGATCCTGTAAACATGGCTACACTTGAACTGAGTTAGGAAAGAGAACAGTGTCTCACATTTAGAAAACACTCTTATGCCTGCTTAAGGGGGAAAGAGAGGTGGGGTGATGCATAAAACCAGAGTTTCATATAAGCACAGGTACCGTTCCAAAAACCAACTATGGAATAGACAAGACCTACACCTTCCTCAGTGAAAGGGACTCAAAACCCCATATTTCCCGCAGAGGAATATATCTGACTAGTAATAATTTTAAAACCTATGTATTGGTATGTTTCCGTAAGGGAATCAAGTGTGTCTAGACTGGCATAAACATGGCAGCGAGAATCAGCTCAAACCCACTATAAAAAGGAATTTCAAAAACAAAACAAAAAAACTGGGAAATTCTTTACAATGCCTTCAGGGTCTCTGATGAAACCTGGAAAGACCCTATCTACGACGACAGATGGATGTGGCATAAGGCTGGACACTTGGGACTGAGACGATTGGTGAGATTGGGTGAGCAAATGCAGACCCTTTAAAGCACAAATGTCTGGCACCCATTCCATGGGCCCGAACTCTCCAGGTTGAAGGGAATATTACTACAGCTATAACATGTATGAGAAACCTAGAGAATGGACCCACTGTGAATGTGAAAGGTTTCTAAAACTCAACGAATAGTCCCCCTCCTGGTGCTCCGGTTTGACTTTCCATCTGCTTTACTATCAATCTCCCAACTTGGAGAGACAGCCCCTTTAACCTCCTGGTTCGCACAGGTTTACAATATGGCAGAGGATGAAAGAAAGAGGAAGAACCAATGAGAGAGTAGCTGTTAGGCATTTGGACGGGCACATATCACTCTAAGTTCCCAGCTGGAAGAAGAATTAACCAAAGTCTCAGCCACCCACCGGGAACCAGCATAGGTCCTGAACCAAAATTTTGGACTTGCGGTCAGCTCAAAAAAAACGAGTTGAAAAATGGAGCTCAGGGGCACAGTAATTCACAAACTGGCCGAGTAATAAAGGACAACTATCGTCCAAAAATCTGTTGATGGAAGGAAACGAGGCAGACTTTAAAGCGAGGCAGAATAGGAGGAAACAGATTTCAAGAGGTACGTTGGAATCGTCTTTAAAGCACAGGAAGAGGGGCACAACTTCGACAATGATGCACTTGGCCAAAAAGGGCGTATGCGTTTTCTCCTGAATATATTCAGGAGAAAACGCATACGCCCTTTTTGGCCAAGCAAGCAAGCGGGCAATGCAAATCTGCACTACAAAGAAGTACCACTTCCCACTGGTCAAAAGGTACATCCACAAAATGTGTAAAAACCAGAAAGGCAAGACAGGCCCTGGAGAACAGGGAGCCTTGTTATGCTGAAGGGCGGGATGTAAACTGCCAACTGCCTCTCTGGAGGAGTGCATTGTGTTCCCTAAAACAAGTAAACAACAGAGCTACAGAGCCAAGGGCACTTCCAGTCTAGGGAATATACCTTGGGAAAACTGAAAATCAATAAGACAGAGCCACCCTAAAATTTAGGGCTGCACTGCTTACAAGGACCTCAACCTCGGTACACCTTAAATATCCCAGGAGATATAAAAATGGTCCAAAAAATTGTGGTACTTACGTACGATGGAATATCCCCTCAGCCATGAAATCCATGTCATAAGACCAGTAGCAGCAAAATGGGTGGATTGATGTACGATAATTCTATGTGAAATAAGTCACACAGAAAAAGAAACTTATCATAAGATATCACTTATGAAGATCCTGTAAACATGGCTACACTTGAACTGAGTTTGGAAAGAGAACAGTGTCTCACATTTAGAAAACACTCTTATGCCTGCTTAAGGGGGAAGGAGAGGTGGGGTGATGCATAAAACCAGAGTTTGATATAAGCACAGGTACCGTTCCAAAAACCAACTATGGAATAGACAAGACATACACCTTCCTCAGTGAAAAGGGCTCAAAACTCCATATTTCCCGAGGAGGAATATATCTGACTAGTAAGAATCTTAAAACCTATGTATTGATATGTCTCCGTAAGGGAATCAAGTGTGTCTAGACTGGCATAAACATGGCAGCGAGAATCAGCTCAAACCCACTATAAAAAGGAATTTCAAAAACAAAACAAAAAAAACTGGGAAATTCTTTACAATTCCTTCAGGGTCTCTGATGAAACCTGGAATGACCCTATCTACAACGACAGCTGGATGTGGCATAAGGCTGGACACTTGGGACTGAGACGATTGGTGAGATTGGGTGAGAAAATGCAGACCCTTTAAAGCACAAATGCCTGGCACCCATTCCATGGGTCCCAACTCTCCAGGTTGAAGGGAATATTACTACAGCTATAACATGTACGGGAAACCTAGAGAACAGACACACTGTGAATACGAAAGGTTTCTAAAACTCAACGAATAGTCCCTCTCCTGGTGCTCCGGTTTGACTTTCCGTCTGATTTACCATCAACCTCCCAACTTGGAGAGACAGCCCCTTTAACCTCCTGGTTCGCACAGGTTGCCAATTTGGCAGAGGATGAAAGGGAAGAGGGAGAACCAATGAGAGAGTAGCTGTTAGGCATTTGGTCGGGCACATATCACTGTAACTTCCCGGCAGGAAGAAGAATTAACCAAAGTCACAGCCACCCACCGGGAAGCAGCATAGGTCCTGAACCAAAATTTTGGACTTGGGGTGAGCTCACAAAAAACGAGTTGAAAAATGGAGCTCAGGGGCACAGCAATTCACAAACTGGCCGAGTAATAAAGGACAACTATCGTCCAAAAATCTGTTGATGGAAGGCAACGAGGCAGACTTGAATGCGAGGCAGAATAGCAGGAAACAAATTTCAAGAGGTACGTTGGAATCGCCTTTAAAGCACAGGAAGAGGGGCACAACTTCGACAATGATGCACTTGGCCAAAAAGGGCGTATGCGTTTTCTCCTGAATATATTCAGGAGAAAACGCATACGCCCTTTTTGGCCAAGCAAGCAAGCGGGCAATGCAAATCTGCACTACAAAGAAGTATCACTTCCCACCGGTCAAAAGGGACATCCACAAAATGTGTAAAAACCAGAAAGGCAAGACAGGACCTGGAGAACAGGGAGCCTTGTTATGCTGATGGGCGGGATGTAAATTGCCAACTGCCTTTCTGGAGGAGTGCATTGTGTTCCCTAAAACAAGTAAACAACAGAGCTACAGAGCCAAGGTCACTTCCAGTCTAGGGAATATACCTTCGGAAAACTGAAAATCAATAAGACAGAGCCACCCCAAAATTTAGGGCTGCACTGCTTACAAGGACCTCAACTTGGGTACACCTTAAATATCCCAGGAAATATAAAAATGGTTCAAAAAATTGTGGTACTTACGTACGATGGAATATCCCTCAGCCATGAAATCCATGTCATAAGACCAGTAGCAGCAAAATGGGTGGATTCAGGTACGATGATTCTAAGTGAAATAAGTCACACAGAAAAAGAAACTTATCATAAGATATCACTTATGAAGATCCTGTAAACATGGCTACACTTGAACTGAGTTAGGAAAGAGAACAGTGTCTCACATTTAGAAAACACTCTTATGCCTGCTTAAGGGGGAAGGAGAGGTGGGGTGATGCATAAAACCAGAGTTTGATATAAGCACAGGTACCGTTCCAAAAACCAACTATGGAATAGACAAGACCTACACCTTCCTCAGTGAAAGGGACTCAAAACCCCATATTTCCCGCAGAGGAATATATCTGACTAGTAATAATTTTAAAACCTATGTATTGGTATGTTTCCGTAAGGGAATCAAGTGTGTCTAGACTGGCATAAACATGGCAGCGAGAATCAGCTCAAACCCACTATAAAAAGGAATTTCAAAAACAAAACAAAAAAACTGGGAAATTCTTTACAATGCCTTCAGGGTCTCTGATGAAACCTGGAATGACCCTATCTACGACGACAGATGGATGTGGCATAAGGCTGGACACTTGGGACTGAGACGATTGGTGAGATTGGGTGAGCAAATGCAGACCCTTTAAAGCACAAATGTCTGGCACCCATTCCATGGGCCCGAACTCTCCAGGTTGAAGGGAATATTACTACAGCTATAACATGTATGAGAAACCTAGAGAATGGACCCACTGTGAATGTGAAAGGTTTCTAAAACTCAACGAATAGTCCCCCTCCTGGTGCTCCGGTTTGACTTTCCATCTGCTTTACTATCAATCTCCCAACTTGGAGAGACAGCCCCTTTAACCTCCTGGTTCGCACAGGTTTCCAATATGGCAGAGGATGAAAGAAAGAGGAAGAACCAATGAGAGAGTAGCTGTTAGGCATTTGGACGGGCACATATCACTCTAAGTTCCCAGCTGGAAGAAGAATTAACCAAAGTCTCAGCCACCCACCGGGAACCAGCATAGGTCCTGAACCAAAATTTTGGACTTGCGGTCAGCTCAAAAAAAACGAGTTGAAAAATGGAGCTCAGGGGCACAGTAATTCACAAACTGGCCGAGTAATAAAGGACAACTATCGTCCAAAAATCTGTTGATGGAAGGAAACGAGGCAGACTTTAAAGCGAGGCAGAATAGGAGGAAACAGATTTCAAGAGGTACGTTGGAATCGTCTTTAAAGCACAGGAAGAGGGGCACAACTTCGACAATGATGCACTTGGCCAAAAAGGGCGTATGCGTTTTCTCCTGAATATATTCAGGAGAAAACGCATACGCCCTTTTTGGCCAAGCAAGCAAGCGGGCAATGCAAATCTGCACTACAAAGAAGTACCACTTCCCACTGGTCAAAAGGTACATCCACAAAATGTGTAAAAACCAGAAAGGCAAGACAGGCCCTGGAGAACAGGGAGCCTTGTTATGCTGAAGGGCGGGATGTAAACTGCCAACTGCCTCTCTGGAGGAGTGCATTGTGTTCCCTAAAACAAGTAAACAACAGAGCTACAGAGCCAAGGGCACTTCCAGTCTAGGGAATATACCTTGGGAAAACTGAAAATCAATAAGACAGAGCCACCCTAAAATTTAGGGCTGCACTGCTTACAAGGACCTCAACCTCGGTACACCTTAAATATCCCAGGAGATATAAAAATGGTCCAAAAAATTGTGGTACTTACGTACGATGGAATATCCCCTCAGCCATGAAATCCATGTCATAAGACCAGTAGCAGCAAAATGGGTGGATTGATGTACGATAATTCTATGTGAAATAAGTCACACAGAAAAAGAAACTTATCATAAGATATCACTTATGAAGATCCTGTAAACATGGCTACACTTGAACTGAGTTTGGAAAGAGAACAGTGTCTCACATTTAGAAAACACTCTTATGCCTGCTTAAGGGGGAAGGAGAGGTGGGGTGATGCATAAAACCAGAGTCTGTTATAAGCACAGGTACCGTTCCAAAAACCAACTATGGAATAGACAAGACATACACCTTCCTCAGTGAAAAGGGCTCAAAACTCCATATTTCCCGAGGAGGAATATATCTGACTAGTAAGAATCTTAAAACCTATGTATTGATATGTCTCCGTAAGGGAATCAAGTGTGTCTAGACTGGCATAAACATGGCAGCGAGAATCAGCTCAAACCCACTATAAAAAGGAATTTCAAAAACAAAACAAAAAAAACTGGGAAATTCTTTACAATTCCTTCAGGGTCTCTGATGAAACCTGGAATGACCCTATCTACAACGACAGCTGGATGTGGCATAAGGCTGGACACTTGGGACTGAGACGATTGGTGAGATTGGGTGAGAAAATGCAGACCCTTTAAAGCACAAATGCCTGGCACCCATTCCATGGGTCCCAACTCTCCAGGTTGAAGGGAATATTACTACAGCTATAACATGTACGGGAAACCTAGAGAACAGACACACTGTGAATACGAAAGGTTTCTAAAACTCAACGAATAGTCCCTCTCCTGGTGCTCCGGTTTGACTTTCCGTCTGATTTACCATCAACCTCCCAACTTGGAGAGACAGCCCCTTTAACCTCCTGGTTCGCACAGGTTGCCAATTTGGCAGAGGATGAAAGGGAAGAGGGAGAACCAATGAGAGAGTAGCTGTTAGGCATTTGGTCGGGCACATATCACTGTAACTTCCCGGCAGGAAGAAGAATTAACCAAAGTCACAGCCACCCACCGGGAAGCAGCATAGGTCCTGAACCAAAATTTTGGACTTGGGGTGAGCTCACAAAAAACGAGTTGAAAAATGGAGCTCAGGGGCACAGCAATTCACAAACTGGCCGAGTAATAAAGGACAACTATCGTCCAAAAATCTGTTGATGGAAGGCAACGAGGCAGACTTGAATGCGAGGCAGAATAGCAGGAAACAAATTTCAAGAGGTACGTTGGAATCGCCTTTAAAGCACAGGAAGAGGGGCACAACTTCGACAATGATGCACTTGGCCAAAAAGGGCGTATGCGTTTTCTCCTGAATATATTCAGGAGAAAACGCATACGCCCTTTTTGGCCAAGCAAGCAAGCGGGCAATGCAAATCTGCACTACAAAGAAGTATCACTTCCCACCGGTCAAAAGGGACATCCACAAAATGTGTAAAAACCAGAAAGGCAAGACAGGCCCTGGAGAACAGGGAGCCTTGTTATGCTGATGGGCGGGATGTAAATTGCCAACTGCCTTTCTGGAGGAGTGCATTGTGTTCCCTAAAACAAGTAAACAACAGAGCTACAGAGCCAAGGTCACTTCCAGTCTAGGGAATATACCTTCGGAAAACTGAAAATCAATAAGACAGAGCCACCCCAAAATTTAGGGCTGCACTGCTTACAAGGACCTCAACTTGGGTACACCTTAAATATCCCAGGAAATATAAAAATGGTTCAAAAAATTGTGGTACTTACGTACGATGGAATATCCCTCAGCCATGAAATCCATGTCATAAGACCAGTAGCAGCAAAATGGGTGGATTCAGGTACGATGATTCTAAGTGAAATAAGTCACACAGAAAAAGAAACTTATCATAAGATATCACTTATGAAGATCCTGTAAACATGGCTACACTTGAACTGAGTTAGGAAAGAGAACAGTGTCTCACATTTAGAAAACACTCTTATGCCTGCTTAAGGGGGAAGGAGAGGTGGGGTGATGCATAAAACCAGAGTTTGATATAAGCACAGGTACCGTTCCAAAAACCAACTATGGAATAGACAAGACCTACACCTTCCTCAGTGAAAGGGACTCAAAACCCCATATTTCCCGCAGAGGAATATATCTGACTAGTAAGAATCTTAAAACCTATGTATTGATATGTCTCCGTAAGGGAATCAACTGTGTCTAGAATGCCATAAACATGGCAGCGAGAATCAGCTCAAACCCACTATAAAAAGGAATTTCAAAAACAAAACAAAAAAACTGGGAAATTCTTTACAATGCCTTCAGGGTCTCTGATGAAACCTGGAATGACCCTATCTACAATGACAGCTGGATGTGGCATAAGGAGGGACACTTGGGACTGAGACGATTGGTGAGATTGGGTTAGCAAATGCAGACCCTTTAAAGCAATAATGCCTGGCACCCATTCCATGCGTCCCAACTCTCCAGGTTGAAGGGAATATTACTACAGCTATAACATGTATGGGAAACATAGAGAACGGACCCACTGTGAATACGAAAGCTTTCTAAAACTCAACGAATAGTCCCTCTCCTGGTGCTCCAGTTTGACTTTCCATCTGCTTTACTATCAATCTCCCAACTTGGAGAGATAGGTCCTTTAACCTCCTGGTTCACACAGGTTTCCAATTTGGCAGAGGATGAAAGGGAAGAGGGAGAACCAATGAGAGAGTAGCTGTTAGGCATTTGGACGGGCACATATCACTGTAACTTCCCGGCAGCAAGAAGAATTAACCAAAGTCTCAGACCACCACCGGGAACCAGAATAGGTCCTGAACAAAAATTTTGGACTTGCGGTCAGCTCACAAAAAACGAGTTGAAAAATGGAGCTCAAGGGCACAGCAATTCACAAACTGGCAGAGTAATAAAGGACAACTATCGTCCAAAAATCTGTTGAGGGAATGCAACGAGGCGGACTTGAAAGCGAGGAAGAATAGCAGGAAACAGATTTCAATAGGTACGTTGGAATCGCCTTTAAAGCACAGGAAGAGGGGCACAACTTCGACAATGATGCACTTGGCCAAAAAGGCCGTATGCGTTTTCTCCTGAATATATTCAGGAGAAAACGCATACGGCCTTTTTGGCCAAGCAAGCAAGCGGGCAATGCAAATCTGCTCTACAAAGAAGTATCACTTCCCACCGGTCAAAAGGGACATCCACAAAATGTGTAAAAACCAGAAAGGCATGACAGGCCCTGGAGAACAGGGAGCCTTGTTATGCAGAAGGGCGGGATGTAAATTGCCAACTGCCTCTCTGGAGGAGTGCATTGTGTTCCCTAAAACAAGTAAACAACAGAGCTACAGAGCCAAGGGCACTTCCAGTCTAGGGAATATACCTTGGGAAAACTGAAAATCAATAAGACAGAGCCACCCCAAAATTTAGGGCTGCACTGCTTACAAGGACCTCAACTTGGGTACACCTTAAATATCCCAGGAAATATAAAAATGGTTCAAAAAATTGTGGTAATTACGTACGATGGAATATCCCTCAGCCATGAAATCAATGTCATAAGACCAGTAGCAGCAAAATGGGTGGATTCAGGTACGATGATTCTAAGTGAAATAAGTCACACAGAAAAAGAAACTTATCATAAGATATCACTTATGAAGATCCTGTAAACATGGCTACACTTGAACTGAGTTACGAAAGAGAACAGTGTCTCACATTTAGAAAACACTCTTATGCCTGCTTAAGTGGGAAGGAGAGGTGGGGTGATGCATAAAACCAGAGTTTCATATAAGCACAGGTACCGTTCCAAAAACCAACTATGGAATAGACAAGACCTACACCTTCCTCAGTGAAAGGGACTCAAAACCCCATATTTCCCGCAGAGGAATATATCTGACTAGTAAGAATTTTAAAACCTATGTATTGGTATGTCTCCGTAAGGGAATCAAGTGTGTCTAGACTGGCATAAACATGGCAGCGAAAATCAGCTCAAACCCACTATAAAAAGGAATTTCAAAAACAAAACAAAAAAACTGGGAAATTCTTTACAATTCCTTCAGGGTCTCTGATGAAACCTGGAATGACCCTATCTACGACGACAGCTGGATGTGGCATAAGGCTGGACACTTGGGACTGAGACGATTGGTGAGATTGGGTGAGCAAATGCAGACCCTTTAAAGCACAAATGCCTGGCACCCTTTCCATGGGCCCGAACTCTCCAGGTTGAAGGGAATATTACTACAGCTATAACATGTATGAGAAACCTAGAGAATGGACCCACTGTGAATGTGAAAGGTTTCTAAAACTCAACGAATAGTCCCTCTCCTGGTGCTCCGGTTTGACTTTCCATCTGCTTTACTATCAATCTCCCAACTTGGAGAGACAGCCCCTTTAACCTCCTGGTTCGCACAGGTTTCCAATATGGCAGAGGATGAAAGGGAAGAGGAAGAACCAATGAGAGAGTAGCTGTTAGGCATTTGGACGGGCACATATCAATCTAAGTTCCCAGCTGGAAGAAGAATTAACCAAAGTCTCAGCCACCCACCGGGAACCAGCATAGGTCCTGAACCAAAATTTTGGACTTGCGGTCAGCTCAAAAAAAACGAGTTGAAAAATGGAGCTAAGGGGCACAGCAATTCACAAACTGGCCGAGTAATAAAGGACAACTATCGTCCAAAAATCTGTTGATGGAAGGAAACGAGGCAGACTTTAAAGCGAGGCAGAATAGGAGGAAACAGATTTCAAGAGGTACGTTGGAATCTTCTTTAAAGCACAGGAAGAGGGGCACAACTTCGACAATGATGCACTTGGCCAAAAAGGGCGTATGCGTTTTCTCCTGAATACATTCAGGAGAAAACGCATACGCCCTTTTTGGCCAAGCAAGCAAGCGGGCAATGCAAATCTGCACTACAAAGAAGTATCACTTCCCACCGGTCAAAAGGGACATCCACAAAATGTGTAAAAACCAGAAAGGCAAGACAGGCCCTGGAGAACAGGGAGCCTTGTTATGCTGATGGGCGGGATGTAAATTGCCAACTGCCTCTCTGGAGGAGTGCATTGTGTTCCCTAAAACAAGTAAAGAACAGAGCTACAGAGCCAAGGACACTTCCAGTCTAGGGAATATAACTTGGGAAAACTGAAAATCAATAAGACAGAGCCACCCCAAAATTTAGAGCTGCACTGCTTACAAGGACCTCAACTTGGGTACACCTTAAATATCCCAGAAAATATAAAAATGGTTCAAAAATTGTGGTACTTACGTACGATGGAATATCCCTCAGCCATGAAATCAATGTCATAAGACCAGTAGCAGCAAAATGGGTGGATTCAGGTACGATGATTCTAAGTGAAATAAGTCACACAGAAAAAGAAACTTATCATAAGATATCACTTATGAAGATCCTGTAAACATGGCTACACTTGAACTGAGTTAGGAAAGAGAAGAGTTTCTCACATTTATAAAACACTCTTATGCCTGCTTAGGTGGGAAGGGGAGGTGAGGTGTTGCATAAAACCAGAGTTTGATATAAGCACAGGTACCGTTCCAAAAACCAACTATGGAATAGACAAGACCTACACCTTCCTCAGTGAAAGGGACTCAAAACCCCATATTTCCCGCAGAGGAATATATCTGACTAGTAAGAATCTTAAAACCTATGTATTGATATGTCTCCGTAAGGGAACCAAGTGTGTCTAGACTGGCATAAACATGGCAGCGAGAATCAGCTCAAACCCACTATAAAAAGGAATTTCAAAAACAAAACAAAAAAAAACTGGGAAATTCTTTACAATTCCTTCAGGGTCTCTGATGAAACCTGGAATGACCCTATCTACAACGACAGCTGGATGTGGCATAAGGCTGGACACTTGGGACTGAGAGGATTGGTGAGATTGGGTGAGAAAATGCAGACCCTTTAAAGCACAAATGCCTGGCACCCATTCCATGGGTCCCAACTCTCCAGGTTGAAGGGAATATTACTACAGCTATAACATGTACGGGAAACCTAGAGAATGGACACACTGTGAATACGAAAGGTTTCTAAAACTCAACGAATAGTCCCTCTCCTGGTGCTCCGGTTTGACTTTCCGTCTGATTTACCATCAACCTCCCAACTTGGAGAGACAGCCCCTTTAACCTCCTGGTTCGCACAGGTTGCCAAATTGGCAGAGGATGAAAGGGAAGAGGGAGAACCAATGAGAGAGTAGCTGCTAGGCATTTGGACGGGCACATATCACTGTAACTTCCCGGCAGGAAGAAGAATTAACCAAAGTCACAGCCACCCACCGGGAAACAGCATAGGTCCTGAACCAAAATTTTGGACTTGGGGTGAGCTCACAAAAAACGAGTTGAAAAATGGAGCTCAGGGGCACAGCAATTCACAAACTGGCCGAGTAATAAAGGACAACTATCGTCCAAAATCTGTTGATGGAAGGCAACGAGGCAGACTTGAAAGCGAGACAGAATAGCAGGAAACAGATTTCAAGAGGTACGTTGGAATCGCCTTTAAAGCACAGGAAGAGGGGCACAACTTCGACAATGATGCACTTGGCCAAAAAGGGCATATGCGTTTTCTCCTGAATATATTCAGGAGAAAACACATACGCCCTTTTAGGCCAAGCAAGCAAGCGGGCAATGCAAATCTGCACTACAAAGAAGTATCACTTCCCACCGGTCAAAAGGGACATCCACAAAATGTGTAAAAACCAGAAAGGCAAGACAGGCCCTGGAGAACAGGGAGCCTTGTTATGCTGATGGGCGGGATGTAAATTGCCAACTGCCTTTCTGGAGGAGTGCATTGTGTTCCCTAAAACAAGTAAACAACTGAGCTACAGAGCCAAGGTCACTTCCAGTCTAGGGAATATACCTTGGGAAAACTGAAAATCAATAAGACAGAGCCACCCCAAAATTTAGGGCTGCACTGCTTACAAGGACCTCAACTTGGGTACACTTTAAATATCCCAGGAAATATAAAAATGGTTCAAAAACTTGTGGTACTTACGTACGATGGAATATCCCTCAGCCATGAAATCAATGTCATAAGACCAGTAGCAGCAAAATGGGTGGATTCAGGTACGATGATTCTAAGTGAAATAAGTCACACAGAAAAAGAAACTTATCATAAGATATCACTTATGAAGATCCTGTAAACATGGCTACACTTGAACTGAGTTAGGAAAGAGAACAGTGTCTCACATTTAGAAAACACTCTTATGCCTGCTTAAGGGGGAAGGAGAGGTGGGGTGATGCATAAAACCAGAGTTTCATATAAGCACAGGTACCGTTCCAAAAACCAACTATGGAATAGACAAGACCTACACCTTCCTCAGTGAAAGGGACTCAAAACCCCATATTTCCCGCAGAGGAATATATCTGACTAGTAAGAATCTTAAAGCCTATGTATTGATATGTCTCCGTAAGGGAATCAAGTGTGTCTAGACTGGCATAAACATGGCATCGAGAATCAGCTCAAACCCACTATAAAAAGGAATTTCAAAAACAAAACAAAAAAACTGGGAAATTCTTTACAATGCCTTCAGGGTCTCTGATGAAACCTGGAATGACCCTATCTACAATGACAGCTGGATGTGGCATAAGGAGGGACACTTGGGACTGAGACGGTTGGTGAGATTGGGTGAGCAAATGCAGACCCTTTAAAGCACAAATGCCTGGCACCCATTCCATGCGTCCCAACTCTCCAGGTGGAAGGGAATATTACTACAGCTATAACATGTATGGGAAACCTAGAGAACGGACCCACTGTGAATACGAAAGCTTTCTAAAACTCAACGAATAGGCCCTCTCCTGGTGCTCGGGTTTGACTTTCCATCTGCTTTACTATCAATCTCCCAACTTGGAGAGACAGCCCCTTTAACCTCCTGGTTCGCACAGGTTTCCAATATGGCAGAGGATGAAAGGGAAGAGGAAGAACCAATGAGAGAGTAGCTGTTAGGCATTTGGACGGGCACATATCACTCTAAGTTCCCAGCTGGAAGAAGAATTAACCAAAGTCTCAGCCACCCACCGGGAACCAGCATAGGTCCTGAACCAAAATTTTGGACTTGCGGTCAGCTCAAAAAAAACGAGTTGAAAAATGGAGCTCAGGGGCACAGCAATTCACAAACTGGCCGAGTAATAAAGGACAACTATCGTCCAAAAATCTGTTGATGGAAGGAAACGAGGCAGACTTTAAAGTGAGGCAGAATAGGAGGAAACAGATTTCAAGAGGTACGTTGGAATCGTCTTTAAAGCACAGGAAGAGGGGCACAACTTCGACAATGATGCACTTGGCCAAAATGGGCGTATGCGTTTTCTCCTGAATATATTCAGGAGAAAACGCATACGCCCTTTTTGGCCAAGCAAGCAAGCGGGCAATGCAAATCTGCACTACAAAGAAGTATCACTTCCCACTGGTCAAAAGGTACATCCACAAAATGTGTAAAATCCAGAAAGGCAAGACAGGCCCTGGAGAACAGGGAGCCTTGTTATGCTGATGGGCGGGATGTAAATTGCCAACTGCCTCTCTGGAGGAGTGCATTGTGTTCCCTAAAACAAGTAAACAACAGAGCTACAGAGCCAAGGGCACTTCCAGTCTAGGGAATATACCTTGGGAAAACTGAAAATCAATAAGACAGAGCCACCCCAAAATTTAGGGCTGCACTGCTTACAAGGACCTCAACTTGGGTACACCTTAAATATCCCAGAAAATATAAAAATGGTTCAAAAATTGTGGTACTTACGTACGATGGACTATCCCTCAGCCATGAAATCAATGTCATAAGACCAGTAGCAGCAAAATGGGTGGATTCAGGTACGATGATTCTAAGTGAAATAAGTCACACAGAAAAAGAAACTTATCATAAGATATCACTTATGAAGATCCTGTAAACATGGCTACACTTGAACTGAGTTAGGAAAGAGAAGAGTTTCTCACATTTAGAAAACACTCTTATGCCTGCTTAAGTGGGAAGGGGAGGTGGGGTGTTGCATAAAACCAGAGTTTCATATAAGCACAGGTACCGTTCCAAAAACCAACTATGGAATAGCAAGACCTACACCTTCCTCAGTGAAAGGGGCTCAAAACCCCATATTTCCCGCAGAGGAATATATCTGACTAGTAAGAATCTTAAAACCTATGTACTGATATGTCTCCGTAAGGGAATCAAGTGTGTCTAGACTGGCATAAACATGGCAGCGAGAATCAGCTCAAACCCACTATAAAAAGGAATTTCAAAAACAAAACAAAAAAAAAACTGGGAAATTCTTTACAATTCCTTCAGGGTCTCTGATGAAACCTGGAATGACCCTATCTACAACGACAGCTGGATGTGGCATAAGGCTGGACACTTGGGACTGAGACGATTGGTGAGATTGGGTGAGAAAATGCAGACCCTTTAAAGCACAAATGCCTGGCACCCATTCCATGGGTCCCATCTCTCCAGCTTAAATGGAATATTACTACAGCTATAACATGTACGGGAAACCTAGAGAATGGACACACTGTGAATACGAAAGGTTTCTAAAACTCAACGAATAGTCCCTCTCCTGGTGCTCCGGTTTGACTTTCCGTCTGATTTACCATCAACCTCCCAACTTGGAGAGACAGCCCCTTTAACCTCCTGGTTCGAACAGGTTTCCAATTTGGCAGAGGATGAAATGGAAGAGGGAGAACCAATGAGAGAGTAGCTGTTAGGCATTTGGACGGGCACATATCACTCTAACTTCCCAGCAGGAAGAAGTATTAACCAAAGTCTCAGCCCCCCACCGGGAACCAGCATAGGTCCTGAACCAAAATTTTGGACTTGCGGTCAGCTCACAAAAAGCGAGTTGAACAATGGAGCTCAGGGGCACAGCAATTCACAAACTGGCAGAGTAATAAAGGACAGCAATCGTCCAAAAATCTGTTGAGGGAAGGCAACGAGGCGGACTTGAAAGCGAGGAAGAATAGCAGGAAACAGATTTCAAGAGGTACGTTGGAATCGCCTTTAAAGCACAGGAAGAGGGGAACAAATTCGACAATGATGCACTTGGCCAAAAAGGGCGTATGCGTTTTCTCCTGAATATATTCAGGAGAGAACGCATACGCCCTTTTTGGCCAAGCAAGCAAGCGGGCAATGCAAATCTGCACTACAAAGAAGTATCACTTCCCACCGGTCAAAAGGGACATCCACAAAATGTGTAAAAACCAGAAAGGCAAGACAGGCCCTGGAGAACAGGGAGCCTTGTTATGCTGATGGGCCGGATGTAAATTGCCAACTGCCTCTCTGGAGGAGTGCATTGTGTTCCCTAAAACAAGTAAACAACAGAGCTACAGAGCCAAGGGCACTTCCAGTCTAGGGAATATAACTTGGGAAAACTGAAAATCAATAAGACAGAGCCACCCCAAAATTTAGGGCTGCACTGCTTACAAGGACCTCAACTTGGGTACACCTTAAATATCCCAGAAAATATAAAAATGGTTCAAAAATTGTGGTACTTACGTACTATGGACTATCCCTCAGCCATGAAATCAATGTCATAAGACCAGTAGCAGCAAAATGGGTGGATTCAGGTACGATGATTCTAAGTGAAATAAGTCACACAGAAAAAGAAACTTATCATAAGATATCACTTATGAAGATCCTGTAAACATGGCTACACTTGAACTGAGTTAGGAAAGAGAACAGTGTCTCACATTTAGAAAACACTCTTATGCCTGCTTAAGTGGGAAGGAGAGGTGGGGTGATGCATAAAACCAGAGTTTCATATAAGCACAGGTACCGTTCCAAAAACCAACTATGGAATAGACAAGACCTACACCTTCCTCAGTGAAAGGGACTCAAAACCCCATATTTCCCGCAGAGGAATATATCTGACTAGTAAGAATTTTAAAACCTATGTATTGGTATGTCTCCGTAAGGGAATCAAGTGTGTCTAGACTGGCATAAAAATGGCAGCGAGAATCAGCTCAAACCCACTATAAAAAGGAATTTCAAAAACAAAACAAAAAAACTGGGAAATTCTTTACAATTCCTTCAGGGTCTCTGATGAAACCTGGAATGACCCTATCTATGACGACAGATGGATGTGGCATAAGGCTGGACACTTGGGACTGAGACGATTGGTGAGAATGGGTGAGCAAATGCAGACCCTTTAAAGCACAAATGCCTGGCACCCATTCCATGGGCCCGAACTCTCCAGGTTGAAGGGAATATTACTACAGCTATAACATGTATGAGAAACCTAGAGAATGTACCCACTGTGAATGTGAAAGGTTTCTAAAACTCAACGAATAGTCCCTCTCCTGGTGCTCCGGTTTGACTTTCCATCTGCTTTACTATCAATCTCCCAACTTGGAGAGACAGCCCCTTTAACCTCCTGGTTCGCACAGGTTTCCAATATGGCAGAGGATGAAAGTGAAGAGGAAGAACCAATGAGAGAGTAGCTGTTAGGCATTTGGACGGGCACATATCACTCTAAGTTCCCAGCTGGAAGAAGAATTAACCAAAGTCTCAGCCACCCACCGGGAACCAGCATAGGTCCTGAACCAAAATTTTGGACTTGCGGTCAGCTCAAAAAAACGAGTTGAAAAATGGAGCTCAGGGGCACAACAATTCACAAACTGGCCGAGTAATAAAGGACAACTATCGTCCAAAAATCTGTTGATGGAAGGCAACGAGGCAGACTTGAAAGCGAGGCAGAATAGCAGGAAACAGATTTCAAGAGGTACGTTGGAATCGTCTTTAAAGCACAGGAAGAGGGGCACAACTTCGACAATGATGCACTTGGCCAAAAAGGGCGTATGCGTTTTCTCCTGAATATATTCAGGAGAAAACGCATACGCCCTTTTTGGCCAAGCAAGCAAGCGGGCAATGCAAATCTGCACTACAAAGAAGTATCACTTCCCACTGGTCAAAAGGTACATCCACAAAATGTGTAAAATCCAGAAAGGCAAGACAGGCCCTGGAGAACAGGGAGCCTTGTTATGCTGATGGGCGGGATGTAAATTGCCAACTGCCTCTCTGGAGGAGTGCATTGTGTTCCCTAAAACAAGTAAACAACAGAGCTACAGAGCCAAGGGCACTTCCAGTCTAGGGAATATACCTTGGGAAAACTGAAAATCAATAAGACAGAGCCACCCTAAAATTTAGGGCTGCACTGCTTACAAGGACCTCAACCTCGGTACACCTTAAATATCCCAGGAAATATAAAAATGGTCCAAAAAATTGTGGTACTTACGTACGATGGAATATCCCTCAGCCATGAAATCAATGTCATAAGACCAGTAGCAGCAAAATGGGTGGATTCAGGTACGATAATTCTAAGTGAAATAAGTCACACAGAAAAAGAAACTTATCATAAGATATCACTTATGAAGATCCTGTAAGCATGGCTACACTTGAACTGAGTTAGGAAAGAGAACAGTGTCTCACATTTAGAAAACACTCTTATGCCTGCTTAAGGGGGAAGGAGAGGTGGGGTGATGCATAAAACCAGAGTCTGTTATAAGCACAGGTACCGTTCCAAAAACCAACTATGGAATAGACAAGACATACACCTTCCTCAGTGCAAAGGGCTCAAAACCCCATATTTCCCGCAGAGGAATATATCTGACTAGTAAGAATCTTAAAACCTATGTATTGATATGTCTCCGTAAGGGAATCAAGTGTGTCTAGACTGGCATAAACATGGCAGCGAGAATCAGCTCAAACCCACTATAAAAAGGAATTTCAAAAACAAAACAAAAAAACTGGGAAATTCTTAACAATTCCTTCAGGGTCTCTGATGAAACCTGGAATGACCCTATCAACAATGACAGCTGGATGTGGCATAAGGCTGGACACTTGGGACTGAGAGGATTGGTGAGATTGGGTGAGCAAATGCAGACCCTTTAAAGCACAAATGCCTGGCACCCATTCCATGGGTCCCAACTCTCCAGGTTGAAGGGAATATTACTACAGCTATAACATGTATGGGAAACGTAGAGAACGGACCCTCTGTGAATACGAAAGGTTTCTAAAACTCAACGAATAGTCCCTCTCCTGGTGCTCGGGTTTGACTTTCCATCTGCTTTACTATCAATCTCCCAACTTGGAGAGACAGCCCCTTTAACCTCCTGGTTCGCACAGGTTTCCAATTTGGCAGAGGATGAAAGGGAAGAGGGAGAACCAATGAGAGAGTAGCTGTTAGGCATTTGGACGGGCACATATCACTCTAACTTCCCAGCAGGAAGAAGTATTAACCAAAGTCTCAGCCCCCCACCGGGAACCAGCATAGGTACTGAACCAAAATTTTGGACTTGCGGTCAGCTCACAAAAAGCGAGTTGAACAATGGAGCTCATGGGCACAGCAATTCACAAACTGGCAGAGTAATAAAGGACAGCTATCGTCCAAAAATCTGTTGAGGGAAGGCAACGAGGCGGACTTGAAAGCGAGGAAGAATAGCAGGAAACAGATTTCAAGAGGTACGTTGGAATCGCCTTTAAAGCACAGGAAGAGGGGCACAACTTCGACAATGATGCACTTGGCCAAAAAGGGCGTATGCGTTTTCTCCTGAATATATTCAGGAGAAAACGCATACGCCCTTTTTGGCCAAGCAAGCAAGCGGGCAATGCAAATCTGCACTACAAAGAAGTATCACTTCCCACCGGTCAAAAGGGACATCCACAAAATGTGTAAAAACCAGAAAGGCAAGAAAGGCCCTGGAGAACAGGGAGCCTTGTTATGCTGATGGGCGGGATGTAAATTGCCAACTGCCTCTCTGGAGGAGTGCATTGTGTTCCCTAAAACAAGTAAACAACAGAGCTACAGAGCCAAGGGCACTTCCAGTCTAGGGAATATAACTTGGGAAAACTGAAAATCAATAAGACAGAGCCACCCCAAAATTTAGGGCTGCACTGCTTACAAGGACCTCAACTTGGGTACACCTTAAATATCCCAGAAAATATAAAAATGGTTCAAAAATTGTGGTACTTACGTAGGATGGAATATCTCTCAGCCATGAAATCAATGTCATAAGACCAGTAGCAGCAAAATGGGTGGATTCAGGTACGATAATTCTAAGTGAAATAAGTCACACAGAAAAAGAAACTTATCATAAGATATCACTTATGAAGATCCTGTAAACATGGGTACACTTGAACTGAGTTAGGAAAGAGAACAGTGTCTCACATTTAGAAAACACTCTTATGCCTGCTTAAGGGGGAAGGAGACGTGGGGTGATGCATAAAACCAGAGTCTGATATAAGCACAGGTACCGTTCCAAAAACCAACTATTGAATAGACAAGACCTACACCTTCCTCAGTGAAAAGGGCTCAAAACCCCATATTTCCCGCAGAGGAATATATCTGACTAGTAAGAATCTTAAAACCTATGTATTGATATATCTCCGTAAGGGAATCAAGTGTGTCTAGACTGGCATAAACATGGCAGCGAGAATCAGCTCAAACCCACTATAAAAAGCAATTTCAAAAACAAAACAAAAAAACTG
The DNA here is from genome assembly GCF_949752795.1 of Hyperoodon ampullatus. Classification (NCBI taxonomy): domain Eukaryota; kingdom Metazoa; phylum Chordata; class Mammalia; order Artiodactyla; family Ziphiidae; genus Hyperoodon; species Hyperoodon ampullatus. The sequence goes on along the minus strand of NW_027640675.1, from coordinate 382,099 downwards.
GGAAATTCTTAACAATTCCTTCAGGGTCTCTGATGAAACCTGGAATGACACTATCAACAACGACAGCTGGATGTGGCATAAGGCTGGACACTTGGGACTGAGACGATTGGTGAGATTGGGTGAGCAAATGCAGACCCTTTAGAGCACAAATGCCTGGCACCCATTCCATGGGTCCCAACTCTCCAGGTTGAAGGGAATATTACTACAGCTATAACATGTATGGGAAATGTAGAGAACGGACCCACTGTGAATACGAAAGGTTTCTAAATCTCAACGAATATTCCCTCTCCTGGTGCTCCGGTTTCACTTTCCATCTGCTTTACTATCCATCTCCCAACTTGGAGAGACAGCCCCTTTAACCTCCTGGTTCGAACAGGTTTCCAATTTGGCAGAGGATGAAAGGGAAGAGGGAGAACCAATGAGAGAGTAGCTGTTAGGCATTTGGACGGGCACATATCACTCTAACTTCCCAGCAGGAAGAAGTATTAACCAAAGTCTCAGCCCCCCACCGGGAACCAGCATAGGTCCTGAACCAAAATTTTGGACTTGCGGTCAGCTCACAAAAAGCGAGTTGAACAATGGAGCTCAGGGGCACAGCAATTCACAAACTGGCAGAGTAATAAAGGACAGCTATCGTCCAAAAATCTGTTGAGGGAAGGCAACGAGGCGGACTTGAAAGCGAGGAAGAATAGCAGGAAACAGATTTCAAGAGGTACGTTGGAATCGCCTTTAAAGCACAGGAAGAGGGGCACAACTTCGACAATGATGCACTTGGCCAAAAAGGGTGTATGCGTTTTCTCCTGAATATATTCAGGAGAGAACGCATACTCCCTTTTTGGCCAAGCAAGCAAGCGGGCAATGCAAATCTGCACTACAAAGAAGTATCACTTCCCACCGGTCAAAAGGGACATCCACAAAATGTGTAAAAACCAGAAAGGCAAGACAGGCCCTGGAGAACAGGGAGCCTTGTTATGCTGATGGGCCGGATGTAAATTGCCAACTGCCTCTCTGGAGGAGTGCACTGTGTTCCCTAAAACAAGTAAACAACAGAGCTACAGAGCCAAGGGCACTTCCAGTCTAGGGAATATAACTTGGGAAAACTGAAAATCAATAAGACAGAACCACCCCAAAATTTAGGGCTGCACTGCTTACAATGACCTCAACTTGGGTACACCTTGAATATCCCAGAAAATATAAAAATGGTTCAAAAATTGTGGTACTTACGTACGATGGAATATCCCTCAGCCATGAAATCAATGTCATAAGACCAGTAGCAGCAAAATGGGTGGATTCAGGTACGATGATTCTAAGTGAAATAAGTCACACAGAAAAAGAAACTTATCATAAGATATCACTTATGAAGATCCTGTAAACATGGCTACACTTGAACTGAGTTAGGAAAGAGAAGAGTTTCTCACATTTAGAAAACACTCTTATGCCTGCTTAAGTGGGAAGGGGAGGTTGGGTGTTGCATAAAACCAGAGTTTCATATAAGCACAGGTACCGTTCCAAAAACCAACTATGGAATAGCAAGACCTACACCTTCCTCAGTGAAAGGGACTCAAAACCCCATATTTCCCGCAGAGGAATATATCTGACTAGTAAGAATCTTAAAACATATGTACTGATATGTCTCCGTAAGGGAATCAAGTGTGTCTAGACTGGCATAAACATGGCAGCGAGAATCAGCTCAAACCCACTATAAAAAGGAATTTCAAAAACAAAGCAAAAAAAAAAACTGGGAAATTCTTTACAATTCCTTCAGGGTCTCTGATGAAACCTGGAATGACCCTATCTACAATGACAGCTGGATGTGGCATAAGGCTGGACACTTGGGACTGAGTCGATTGGTGAGATTGGGTGAGAAAATGCAGACCCTTTAAAGCACAAATGCCTGGCACCCATTCCATGGGTCCCATCTCTCCAGCTTAAATGGAATATTACTACAGCTATAACATGTACGGGAAACCTAGAGAATGGACACACTGTGAATACGAAAGGTTTCTAAAACTCAACGAATAGTCCCTCTCCTGGTGCTCCGGTTTGACTTTCCGTCTGATTTACCATCAACCTCCCAACTTGGAGAGACAGCCCCTTTAACCTCCTGGTGCGCACAGGTTGCCAATTTGGCAGAGGATGAAAGGGAAGAGGGAGAACCAATGAGAGAGTAGCTGTTAGGCATTTGGACGGGCACATATCACTGTAACTTCCCGGCAGGAAGATGAATTAACCAAAGTCACAGCCACCCACCGGGAAACAGCATAGGTCCTGAACCAAAATTTTGGACTTGGGGTGAGCTCACAAAAAATGAGTTGAAAAATGGAGCTCAGGGGCACAGCAATTCACAAACTGGCCGAGTAATAAAGGACAACTATCGTCCAAAAATCTGTTGATGGAAGGCAACGAGGCAGACTTGAAAGCGAGGCAGAATAGCAGGAAACAGATTTCAAGAGGTACGTTGGAATCGCCTTTAAAGCACAGGAAGAGGGGCACAACTTCGACAATGATGCACTTGGCCAAAAAGGGCATATGCGTTTTCTCCTGAATATATTCAGGAGAAAACGCATACGCCCTTTTTGGCCAAGCAAGCAAGCGGGCAATGCAAATCTGCACTACAAAGAAGTATCACTTCCCACCGGTCAAAAGGGACATCCACAAAATGTGTAAAAACCAGAAAGGCAAGACAGGCCCTGGAGAACAGGGAGCCTTGTTATGCTGATGGGCGGGATGTAAATTGCCAACTGCCTCTCTGGAGGAGTGCATTGTGTTCCCTAAAACAAGTAAACAACAGAGCTACAGAGCCAAGGGCACTTCCAGTCTAGGGAATATACCTTGGGAAAACGGAAAATCAATAAGACAGAGCCACCCTAAAATTTAGGGCTGCACTGCTTACAAGGACCTCAACCTCGGTACACCTTAAATATCCCAGGAAATATAAAAATGGTCCAAAAAATTGTGGTACTTACGTACGATGGAATATCCCTCAGCCATGAAATCAATGTCATAAGACCAGTAGCAGCAAAATGGGTGGATTCAGGTACGATAATTCTAAGTGAAATAAGTCACACAGAAAAAGAAACTTATCATAAGATATCACTTATGAAGATCCTGTAAACATGGCTACACTTGAACTGAGTTAGGAAAGAGAACAGTATCTCACATTTAGAAAACACTCTTATGCCTGCTTAAGGGGGAAGGAGAGGTGGGGTGATGCATAAAACCAGAGTTTGATATAAGCACAGGTACCGTTCCAAAAACCAACTATGGAATAGACAAGACCTACACCTTCCTCAGTGAAAGGGACTCAAAACCCCATATTTCCCGCAGAGGAATATATCTGACTAGTAAGAATCTTAAAACCTATGTATTGGTATGTCTCCATAAGGGAATCAAGTGTGTCTAGACTGGCATAAACATGGCAGCGAGAATCAGCTCAAACCCACTATAAAGAGGAATTTCAAAAACAAAACAAAAAAACTGGGAAATTCTTTACAATTCCTGCAGGGTCTCTGATGAAACCTGGAAGGACCCTATCTACAGTAACAGCTGGATGTGGCATAAGGAGCGACACTTGGGACTGAGACGATTGGTGAGATTGGGTGAGCTAATGCAGACCCTTTAAAACAATAATGCTTGGCACCCATTCCATGGGTCCCAACTCTCCAGGTTGAAGGGAATATTACTACAGCTAGAACATGTATGGGAAACCTAGAGAACGGACCCACTGTGAATACGAAAGCTTTCTAAAACTCAACGAATAGTCCCTGTCCTGGTGCTCCGGTTTGACTTTCCATCTGCTTTACTATCAACCTCCCAACTTGGAGAGACAACCCCATTAACCTCCTGGTTCTCACAGGTTTCCAATTTGGCAGAGGATGAAATGGAAGAGGGAGAACCAATGAGAGAGTAGCTGTTAGGCATTTGGACGGGCATATATCACTGTAATTTCCCGGCAGGAAGAAGAATTAACCAAAGTCTCAGCCACCCACCGGGAATCAGTATAGATCCTGAACCAAAATTTTGGACTTGCGGTCAGCTCACAAAAAACGAGTTGAAAAATGGAGCTCAAGGGCACAGCAATTCACAAACTGGCAGAGTAATAAAGGACAACTATCGTCCAAAAATCTGTTGAGGGAGGCAACAAGGTGGACTTGAAAGCGTGGAAGAATAACAGGAAACAGATTTCAAGAGGTACGTTGGAATCGCCTTTAAAGCACAGGAAGAGGGGCACAACTTCGACAATGATGCACTTGGCCAAAAAGGGCGTATGCGTTTTCTCCTGAATATATTCAGAAGAAAACGCATACGCCCTTTTTGGCCAAGCAAGCAAGCGGGCAATGCAAATCTGCTCTACAAAGAAGTATCACTTCCCACCGGTCAAAAGGGACATCCACAAAATGTGTAAAAACCAGAAAGGCAAGACAGGCCCTGGAGAACAGGGAGCCTTGTTATGCTGAAGGGCGGGATGTAAATTGCCAACTGCCTCTCTGGAGGAGTGCACTGTGTTCCCTAAAACAAGTAAACAACAGAGCTACAGAGCCAAGGGCACTTCCAGTCTAGGGAATATACCTTGGGAAAACTGAAAATCAATAAGACAGAGCCACCCCAAAATTTAGGGCTGCACTGCTTACAAGGACCTCAACTTGGGTACACCTTAAATATCCCAGGAAATATAAAAATGGTTCAAAAAATTGTGGTACTTACGTACGATGGAATATCCCTCAGCCATGAAATCAATGTCATAAGACCAGTAGCAGCAAAATGGGTGGATTCAGGTACGATGATTCTAAGTGAAATAAGTCACACAGAAAAAGAAACTTATCATAAGATATCATTTATGAAGATCCTGTAAACATGGCTACACTTGAACAGAGTTAGGAAAGAGAACAGAGTCTCACATTTAGAAAACACTCTTATGCCTGCTTAAGTGGGAAGGAGAGGTGGGGTGATGCATAAAACCAGAGTTTCATATAAGCACAGGTACCGTTCCAAAAACCAACTATGGAATAGACAAGACCTACACCTTCCTCAGTGAAAGGGACTCAAAACCCCATATTTCCCGCAGAGGAATATATCTGACTAGTAAGAATTTTAAAACCTATGTATTGATATGTCTCCGTAAGGGAATCAAGTGTGTCTAGACTGGCATAAACATGGCAGCGAGAATCAGCTCAAACCCACTATAAAAAGGAATTTCAAAAACAAAACAAAAAAACTGGGAAATTCTTTACAATTCCTTTAGAGTCTCTGATGAAACCTGGAATGACCCTATCTACGACGACAGATGGATGTGGCATAAGCCTGGAAACTTGGGAATGAGAGGATTGGTGAGACTGGATGAGCAAATGCAGACCCTTTAGAGCACAAATGCCTGGCACCCATTCCATGGGTCCCAACTCTCCTGGTTGAAGGGAATATTACTAAAGTTATAACATGTACGGGAAACCTAGAGAATGGACACACAGTGAATGCGAAAGGTTTCTAAAACTCAAGGAAATTCCCTCTCATGGTGCTCCGGTTTGACATTCCATCTGCTTTACTATCAACCTCCCAACTTGGAGAGACAGCCCCTTTAACCTCCTGGTTCGCACAGGTTGCCAATTTAGCAGAGGATGAAAGGGAAGAGTGAGAACCAATGAGAGAGCAGCTGTTAGGCATTTGGACGGCCACATATCACTGTAACTTCCCGGCAGGAAGAAGTATTAACCAAAGTCTCAGCTACCCACCGCGAACCAGCATAGGTCCTGAACCAAAATTTTGGACTTGCGGTCAGCTCAAAAAAAACGAGTTGAAAATGGAGCTCAGGGGCACAACAATTCACAAACTGGCCGAGTAATAAAGGACAACTATCGTCCAAAAATCTGTTGATGGAAGGCAACGAGGCAGACTTGAAAGCGAGGCAGAATAGCAGGAAACAGATTTCAAGAGGTACGTTGGAATCGTCTTTAAAGCACAGGAAGAGGGGCACAACTTCGACAATGATGCACTTGGCCAAAAAGGGCGTATGCGTTTTCTCCTGAATATATTCAGGAGAAAACGCATACGCCCTTTTTGGCCAAGCAAGCAAGCGGGCAATGCAAATCTGCACTACAAAGAAGTATCACTTCCCACTGGTCAAAAGGTACATCCACAAAATGTGTAAAATCCAGAAAGGCAAGACAGGCCCTGGAGAACAGGGAGCCTTGTTATGCTGATGGGCGGGATGTAAATTGCCAACTGCCTCTCTGGAGGAGTGCATTGTGTTCCCTAAAACAAGTAAACAACAGAGCCAAGGGCACTTCCAGTCTAGGGAATATACCTTGGGAAAACTGAAAATCAATAAGACAGAGCCACCCTAAAATTTAGGGCTGCACTGCTTACAAGGACCTCAACCTCGGTACACCTTAAATATCCCAGGAAATATAAAAATGGTCCAAAAAATTGTGGTACTTATGTACGATGGAATATCCCTCAGCCATGAAATCAATGTCATAAGACCAGTAGCAGCAAAATGGGTGGATTCAGGTACGATAATTCTAAGTGAAATAAGTCACACAGAAAAAGAAACTTATCATAAGATATCACTTATGAAGATCCTGTAAACATGGCTACACTTGAACTGAGTTAGGAAAGAGAACAGTGTCTCACATTTAGAAAACACTCTTATGCCTGCTTAAGGGGGAAGGAGAGGTGGGGTGATGCATAAAACCAGAGTCTGATATAAGCACAGGTACCGTTCCAAAAACCAACTATGGAATAGACAAGACATACACTTTCCTCAGTGAAAAGGGCTCAAAATCCCATAATTCCCGCAGAGGAATATATCTGACTAGTAAGAATCTTAAAACATATGTATTGATATGTCTCCGTAAGGGAATCAAGTGTGTCTAGACTGGCATAAACATGGCAGCGAGAATCAGCTCAAACCCACTATAAAAAGGAATTTCAAAAACAAAACAAAAAAAAACTGGGAAATTCTTCACAATTCCTTCAGGGTCTCTGATGAAACCTGGAATGACCCTATCTACGACGACAGCTGGATGTGGCATAAGGCTGGACACTTGGGACTGAGACGATTGGTGAGATTGGGTGAGAAAATGCAGACCCTTTATAGCAATAATGCCTGGCACCCATTCCATGCGTCCCAACTCTCCAGGTTGAAGGGAATATTACTACAGCTATAACATGTACGGGAAACCTAGAGAATGGACACACTGTGAATAAGAAAGGTTTCTAAAACTCAACGAATAGTCCCTCTCCTGGTGCTCCGGTTTGACTTTCCGTCTGATTTACCATCAACCTCCCAACTTGGAGAGACAGCCCCTTTAACCTCCTGGTTCGCACAGGTTGCCAATTTGGCAGAGGATGAAAGGGAAGAGGGAGAACCAATGAGAGAATAGCTGTTAGGCATTTGGACGGACATATATCACTGTAACTTCCCGGCAGGAAGAAGAATTAACCAAAGTCACAGCCACCCACCGGGAAACAGCATAGGTCCTGAACCAAAATTTTGGACTTGCGGTCAGCTCACAAAAAACGAGTTGAAAAATGGAGCTCAGCGGGACAGCAATTCACAAACTGGCAGAATAATAAAGGACAGCTATCGTCCAAAAATCTGTTGAGGGAAGGCAACGAGGCAGACTTGAAAAAGAGGCAGAATAGCAGGAAACAGATTTCAAGAGGTACGTTGGAATCGCCTTTAAAGCACAGGAAGAGGGGCACAACTTCGACAATGATGCACTTGGCCAAAAAGGGCGTATGCGTTTTCTCCTGAATATATTCAGGAGAAAACGCATACGCCCTTTTTGGCCAAGCAAGCAAGCGGGCAATGCAAATCTGCACTACAAAGAAGTATCACTTCCCACCGGTCAAAAGGGACAACCACAAAATGTGTAAAAACCAGAAAGGCAAGACAGGCCCTGGAGAAGAGGGAGCCTTGTTATTTTGATGGGCGGGATGTAATTTGACAACTGCCTCTCTGGAGGAATGCATTGTGTTCCCTAAAACAAGTAAACAACAGAGCTACAGAGCCAAGGGCACTTCCAATCTAGGGAATATACCTTGGGAAAACTGAAAATCAATAAGACAGAGCCACCCTAAAATTTATGGTTGCACTGCTTACAAGGACCTCAACTTGGGTACACCTTAAATATCCCAGGAAATATAAAAATGGTTCAAAAAATTGTGGTACTTACGTACGATGGAATATCCCTCAGCCATGAAATCAATGTCATAAGACCAGTAGCAGCAAAATGGGTGGATTCAGGTACGATGATTCTAAGTGAAATAAGTAACACAGAAAAAGAAACTTATCATAAGATATCACTTATGAAGATCCTGTAAACATAGCTACACTTGAACTGAGTTAGGAAAGAGAGCAGTGTCTCACATTTAGAAAACACTCTTATGCCTGCTTAAGGGGGAAGGAGAGGTGGGGTGATGCATAACACCAGAGTTTGATATAAGCACAGGTATCGTTCCAAAAGCCAACTATGGAATAGACAAGACCTACACCTTCCTCAGTGAAAGGGACTCAAAACCCCATATTTTCCGCAGAGGAATATATCTGACTAGTAAGAATCTTGAAACCTATGTATTGATATGTCTCCGTAAGGGAAACAAATGTGTCTAGACTGGCATAAACATGGCAGCGAGAATCAGCTCAAACCCACTATAAAAAGGAATTTCAAAAACAAAACAAAAAAACTGGGAAATTCTTTACAATTCCTTCAGGGTCTCTGATGAAACCTGGAATGACCCTATCTACAACGACAGCTGGATGTGGCATAAGGATGGACACTTAGGACTGAGAGGATTGGTGAGATTGGGTGAGCAAATGCAGACCCTTTAAAGCACAAATGCCTGGCCCCCATTCCATGGGTCCCAACTCTCCAGGTTGAAGGGAATATTACTACAGCTATAACATGTACGGGAAACCTAGAGAACGGACGCACTGTGAATATGAAAGGTTTCTAAAACTCAACGAATAGTCCCTCTCCTGGTGCTCCGGTTTGACTTTCCATCTGCTTTACTATCAATCTCCCAACTTGGAGACAGCCCCTTTAACCTCCTGGTTCGCACAGGTTTCCAATTTGGCAGAAGATGAAAGGGAAGAGGGAGAACCAATGAGAGAGTAGCTGTTAGGCATTTGGATGGGCACATATCACTCTAACTTCCCATCAGGAAGAAGAATTAACCAAAATCTCAGCCCCCCACCGGGAACCATCATTGGTCCTGAACCAAAATTTTGGACGTGCGGTCAGCTCACAAAAAACGAGTTGAAAAATGGAGCTCAAGGGCACAGCAATTCACAAAAATGGATACCAGGACAGATATTTCCACAGAGAAGGGCAATCACAGATTCATTAAACAAACTTATGGTTCAACAATGGAAAGGTGTGAGGATTCATTTCATTATGATATTGGGGTTAACAGACATATACAAACACAGGTGACATATATAATCACCAAACACCTACAGAATACCAAGAGAAGACTACTCAACATTCTGTCATAAGGTACATGGGAAAAGGATCGCAGGAAGAACAGACATATTCATATGTGTAAAAGAACCACATCTTCCACACCTACAACAAGCCAAACATTGTAATCAAATTCGCTGTAATAAAAAATAAAAAATTAAATTAAAAACACGAACAAGAAATAGTGAGACAAACTTGAGGGGCTTTCTCCTGGCACATTACATTCTAAATTCCAATCTAGAACAAGACTGCCATTTAGGCTCTGTTGCCTCACTAACCAGACTTTGTAAGGGAGAACTGCTGCCAGCTTGTGGCCGTTTCACAAAACAGCAGCTTTAATCCCAGCGCTAATGGTCAGTTGATATTCAAAATCATTGCAGGCCTGTAAATGACACCTGCCCTGAAAACAAATCCTGGGTTCACATATCGAGCAAAAATTTTAAAGGACGACCATATTTCAAAACGACAGTTTCAAAAGGCATATTTTACACACATTAGTGTTCTGCTTCTTTTTCTTTCTTTCTTTTTTTGTTAAAAAACGGGAATGCAAAAAGCTTCCCATAGAATGGGCGAATATATTTGCAAACGAATCAATGGACAAAGGTTTAATCTCCAATATATATAAAGAGCTCATGCAGCTTAATATTAAAAAAACAAACAACCCAATACAAAAATGGGCAGAAGATCTAAATAGACGTTTCTTCAAAGAAGACACAGAGATGACCAAGACGCACATGAAAAGCTGCTCAACATCACTAATTATTAGAGAAATGCTAATCAAAACTACAATGAGTTATCAGCTCACACCTGTTAGAATCGGCATCATCAGAAAATCTACAAACAACAAACTCTGGGGAGGGTGTGGACAAAAGGATCCCTCTTCCACTAGTGGTGGAAATGTAAATTGATACAGTCACGATGGAGAAGAGTATGGAGTTTCCTTAAAAAACCTAGAAATAGAAATACCATATGATCCAGCAATCCCACTTCTGGGCATATACCCAGAGAAAACCATAAATAAAAAAGGCACATTCACCACAATGCTCATTTCAGCACTATTTACAATAGCCAGGTAATGGAAGCAACCTAAATACCCACAGACAAACGAATGGATAAAGATGTGGTACATATATAAAATGGAATATTACTCAGCCATAAGAAGGAATGAAACTGGGTCATTTGTAGAGACGTCGATGGATCTAGAGACTGTCATACAGAATGAAGTAAGTCAGAAAGAGAAAAACAAATATTGTATATTAATGCATATATGTGGAACCTAGAAAAATGGTACAGATGAACTGGTTTGCAGGGAAGAAAGAGAGACACAGAGGTAGAGAACACACGTATGGACACCAAGTGTGTGAAACCATGGGGTGGTGGTGGTGGGATGAGTTGGGAGATTGGGATTGACCTGTATACATGTATATGCGTAAAATACATAACTAATAATAACCTGCTGTATAAAAAAATAAATAAAATTAAATTTCAAAATTTTAAAAAATAAAATTTAAAAATAAAACAGAAAAAAGTTCTTCCCTTCACACAGATGTATTTATATGAATGAAATATTTCCATGCTTATATCTATAAATACATAAAAGAGGAATAAAATCTAACTTGAACCAAAAAAGAAAAATAAAACCTGAACCCACCAGTTAGACAGAGGAAAACCCTATCAGGGCACTTGCTCCAGCGGTAAACAATTCTGAAATTGGTCAGAGGTGGGGAATCATCTCCAATAGAGCCAGCAGCCCACTCCTACGCAAGGAGCATCCTCATTGCAAGGCTGGGGGCCATACTGAGGCATCTGTGAGTAACCGTGAGCTGAGCCCCAGGACAGCTGCTGTTGAACTTTTCCCACCCTTCCCAGGTAAAACACCTGAATATGTACAAGGGATTGAAAGCCTAGAGGAAGGGCCGTGGAGCCACACCAGTGACAGCACGCAGGCCAACTTGGTGCCTGCAGGCCATCCAGGAAGGTCCTGGCCTTGGGCGCTCTTCTGGAAGTTTTCCATTGCCCTACCTGAGATACCCCTACTGTCCCGGCCCCAACTGCTTTTTTCCTTCCTCACCTCTGTCCGGAGAGAAATTTCAGCAGAAGGTATGGGTGACACATCCTCTTCTTTACAGGTGGCAGCCTGGCAACTCCTGCAGAAAGTCCAGCAGAGACCCACTCACACCGGGCCACCCACAAAGCCGTGGCCCCTCACTCCCTCCCACCAGCACAGCCCCGAGACTGCTGATGGGGCAGAGAATATGGAGTCAGGCACAGCTTCAGGGGCTATTGCTGCTTGCAGCGCTGTTTATATTGACCTCAACCAAGGCACACCTGGGGAGGGCCGGCCGGCAGGGTCAGGCTACACAGGTCAGCTAATCCTCAGCCCTCAGGGAATCACATTGTTGAAAATGGACCTCGCTAAGGCAGAGTAGATGCCAAGGAATAAAAGGACACAATGCCATTTGCAGCACCGTAGGTGTGTCTAGAGGTAATCACGTGACTTGTAGTAAGTCCGAAAGTGAAAGACACATATCATATCATATCTCTTATAGGTGTGACCGAACAATGCATACCAGGGCAGATATTTCCACGGAGAAGGGCAATCACAGATTCATTCAACAAACTTATGGTTCACCAATGGAAAGGTGTGAGGATTGGTTTCATTATGATATTGGGGTTAACAGACCTATAAAAACACAGGTGACATATATAATCACCAAAGACCTACAGAATACCAAGAGAAGACTACTCAACATTCTGTCATAAGGTACATAGGAAAAGGATCCCAGAAAGAACAGACACATGTATATGTGTGAAAGAACCACATCTTCCACACCTACAACAAGCCAAACATTGTAATCAAATTTTCTGTAATAAAAAATAAAAAATTAAAGTAAAAACACGAACAAGAAGTAGTGAGACAAACTTGAGGGGCTTTCTCCTGGCACATTCCATTCTAAATTCCAATTTAGAACACGACTTCCATTGAGGCTCTGTTGCCTCAGTAACCAGATTTGGTAAGGGAGAACTGCTGCCACCTTTTGGCCGTTTCACACAACAGCAGATTTAATCCCAGCGCTAATGGTCAGTTGATATTCAAAATCATTGCAGGCCTGTAAATGACACCTGCCCTGAAAACAAATCCTGGGTTCACATATCGAGCAAAAATTTTAAAGGACGACCATATTTCAAAACGACAGTTTCAAAAGGCATATTTTACACACATTAGTGTTCTGCTTCTTTTTCTTTCTTTCTTTTTTTGTTAAAAAACGGGAATGCAAAAAGCTTCCCATAGAATGGGCGAATATATTTGCAAACGAATCAATGGACAAAGGTTTAATCTCCAATATATATAAAGAGCTCATGCAGCTTAATATTAAAAAAACAAACAACCCAATACAAAAATGGGCAGAAGATCTAAATAGACGTTTCTTCAAAGAAGACACAGAGATGACCAAGACGCACATGAAAAGCTGCTCAACATCACTAATTATTAGAGAAATGCTAATCAAAACTACAATGAGTTATCAGCTCACACCTGTTAGAATCGGCATCATCAGAAAATCTACAAACAACAAACTCTGGGGAGGGTGTGGACAAAAGGATCCCTCTTCCACTAGTGGTGGAAATGTAAATTGATACAGTCACGATGGAGAAGAGTATGGAGTTTCCTTAAAAAACCTAGAAATAGAAATACCATATGATCCAGCAATCCCACTTCTGGGCATATACCCAGAGAAAACCATAAATAAAAAAGGCACATTCACCACAATGCTCATTTCAGCACTATTTACAATAGCCAGGTAATGGAAGCAACCTAAATACCCACAGACAAACGAATGGATAAAGATGTGGTACATATATAAAATGGAATATTACTCAGCCATAAGAAGGAATGAAACTGGGTCATTTGTAGAGACGTCGATGGATCTAGAGACTGTCATACAGAATGAAGTAAGTCAGAAAGAGAAAAACAAATATTGTATATTAATGCATATATGTGGAACCTAGAAAAATGGTACAGATGAACTGGTTTGCAGGGAAGAAAGAGAGACACAGAGGTAGAGAACACACGTATGGACACCAAGTGTGTGAAACCATGGGGTGGTGGTGGTGGGATGAGTTGGGAGATTGGGATTGACCTGTATACATGTATATGCGTAAAATACATAACTAATAATAACCTGCTGTATAAAAAAATAAATAAAATTAAATTTCAAAATTTTAAAAAATAAAATTTAAAAATAAAACAGAAAAAAGTTCTTCCCTTCACACAGATGTATTTATATGAATGAAATATTTCCATGCTTATATCTATAAATACATAAAAGAGGAATAAAATCTAACTTGAACCAAAAAAGAAAAATAAAACCTGAACCCACCAGTTAGACAGAGGAAAACCCTATCAGGGCACTTGCTCCAGCGGTAAACAATTCTGAAATTGGTCAGAGGTGGGGAATCATCTCCAATAGAGCCAGCAGCCCACTCCTACGCAAGGAGCATCCTCATTGCAAGGCTGGGGGCCATACTGAGGCATCTGTGAGTAACCGTGAGCTGAGCCCCAGGACAGCTGCTGTTGAACTTTTCCCACCCTTCCCAGGTAAAACACCTGAATATGTACAAGGGATTGAAAGCCTAGAGGAAGGGCCGTGGAGCCACACCAGTGACAGCACGCAGGCCAACTTGGTGCCTGCAGGCCATCCAGGAAGGTCCTGGCCTTGGGCGCTCTTCTGGAAGTTTTCCATTGCCCTACCTGAGATACCCCTACTGTCCCGGCCCCAACTGCTTTTTTCCTTCCTCACCTCTGTCCGGAGAGAAATTTCAGCAGAAGGTATGGGTGACACATCCTCTTCTTTACAGGTGGCAGCCTGGCAACTCCTGCAGAAAGTCCAGCAGAGACCCACTCACACCGGGCCACCCACAAAGCCGTGGCCCCTCACTCCCTCCCACCAGCACAGCCCCGAGACTGCTGATGGGGCAGAGAATATGGAGTCAGGCACAGCTTCAGGGGCTATTGCTGCTTGCAGCGCTGTTTATATTGACCTCAACCAAGGCACACCTGGGGAGGGCCGGCCGGCAGGGTCAGGCTACACAGGTCAGCTAATCCTCAGCCCTCAGGGAATCACATTGTTGAAAATGGACCTCGCTAAGGCAGAGTAGATGCCAAGGAATAAAAGGACACAATGCCATTTGCAGCACCGTAGGTGTGTCTAGAGGTAATCACGTGACTTGTAGTAAGTCCGAAAGTGAAAGACACATATCATATCATATCTCTTATAGGTGTGACCGAACAATGCATACCAGGGCAGATATTTCCACGGAGAAGGGCAATCACAGATTCATTCAACAAACTTATGGTTCACCAATGGAAAGGTGTGAGGATTGGTTTCATTATGATATTGGGGTTAACAGACCTATAAAAACACAGGTGACATATATAATCACCAAAGACCTACAGAATACCAAGAGAAGACTACTCAACATTCTGTCATAAGGTACATAGGAAAAGGATCCCAGAAAGAACAGACACATGTATATGTGTGAAAGAACCACATCTTCCACACCTACAACAAGCCAAACATTGTAATCAAATTTTCTGTAATAAAAAATAAAAAATTAAAGTAAAAACACGAACAAGAAGTAGTGAGACAAACTTGAGGGGCTTTCTCCTGGCACATTCCATTCTAAATTCCAATTTAGAACACGACTTCCATTGAGGCTCTGTTGCCTCAGTAACCAGATTTGGTAAGGGAGAACTGCTGCCACCTTTTGGCCGTTTCACACAACAGCAGATTTAATCCCAGCGCTAATGGTCAGTTGATATTCAAAATAATTGCAGGCCTGTAAATGACACCTGCCCTGAACACAAATCCTGGGGTCATGTATCGACCAAAAAATTCAAAGGACGTCCATATTTCAAAACGACAGTTTCAAAAGGCATATTTTACACACATTAGTGTTCTGCTTCTTTTTCTTTCTTTCTTTTTTTGTTAAAAAAATGGGAATGGCAAAAAGCTTCCCTCAGAATGGGCGAAAATATTTGCAAACGAATCAATGGACAAAGGTTTAATCTCCAATATATATAAAGAGCTCATGCAGCTTAATATTAAAAAAACAAACAACCCAATACAAAAATGGGCAGAAGATCTAAAGAGACGTTTCTTCAAAGAAGACACAGAGATGGCCAAGACGCACATGAAAAGCTGCTCAACATCACTAATTATTAGAGAAATGCAAATCAAAACTACAATGAGGTATCACCTCACACCTGTTAGAATCGGAATCATCAGAAAATCTACAAACAACAAATTCTGGGGAGGGTGTTGACAAAAGGATCCCTCTTCCACTAGTGGTGGAAATGTAAATTGATAGAGTCACGATGGAGAACAGTATGGAGTTTCCTTAAAAAACCTAGAAATAGCATTAACATATGATCCAGCAATCCCACTTCTGGGCATATACCCAGAGAAAACCATAAATCAAAAAGGCACATTCACCACAATGCTCATTTCAGCACTATTTACAATAGCCAGGTAATGGAAGCAACCTAAATACCCACAGACAGACGAATGGATAAAGATGTGGTACATATATAAAATGGAATATTACTCAGCCATAAGAAGGAATGAAACTGGGTCATTTGTAGAGACGTCGATGGATCTAGAGACTGTCATACAGAATGAAGTAAGTCAGAAAGAGAAAAACAAATATTGTATATTAATGCATATATGTGGAACCTAGAAAAATGGTACAGATGAACTGGTTTGCAGGGAAGAAAGAGAGACACAGAGGTAGAGAACACACGTATGGACACCAAGTGTGGGAAGCCATGGGGTGGTGGTGTTGGGATGAGTTGGGAGATTGGGATTGACCTGTATACATGTATATGCGTAAAATACATAACTAATAATAACCTGCTGTATAAAAAAATAAATAAAATTAAATTTTAAAAAATAAAATTTAAAAATAAAACAGAAAAAAGTTCTTCCCTTCACACAGATGTATTTATATGAATGAATTATTTCCATGCTTATATCTATAAATACATAAAAGAGGAATAAAATCTAACTTGAAACAAAAAAGAAAAAAAACACCTGAACCCACCAGTTAGACAGAGGAAAACCCTATAAGGGCACTTGCTCCAGCGGTAAACAATTCTGAAATTGGTCATAGGTGGGGAATCATCTCCCATAGAACCAGCAGCAAACTCGTACGCAAGGAGCGTCCTCATTGCAAGGCTGGGGGCCATGCCGAGGCATCTGTGAGTAACCGTGAGCTGAGTCCCAGGCCAGCTGCTGTTGAACTTTTCCCACCCTTCCCAGGTAAAACACCTGAATATGTACAAGGGCTTGAAAGCCTAGAGGAAGGGCCGTGGAGCCACACCAGCAACAGCACGCAGGCCAAATTGGTGCCTGCAGGCCAGCCAGGATGGTCCTGGCCCTGGGCGCTCTTCTGGAAGCTTTCCATTGCCCTGCCTGAGATACCCTTCCTGTCCCGGCCCCCACTGCTTTTTTCCTTCCTCACCTCTGTCCGGAGAGAAATTCCAGCAGAAGGTATGGGTGACACATCCTCTTCTTTACAGGTGGCAGCCTGGCAACTCCTGCAGAAAGTCCAGCAGAGACCAACTCACACCGGGCCACCCACAAAGCCGTGGCACCTCACTCCCTCCCACCAGCACAGTTCCGAGACTGCTGATGGGGCAGAGAATATGGAGTCAGGCACAGCTTCAGGGGCTATTGCTGCCTGCAGCGCTGTTTATATTGACCTCAACCCAGGCACACCTGGGGAGGGACGGCCGGCAGGGTCAGGCTACACAGGTCAGCTAATCCTCAGCCCTCAGGGAATCACATTGTTGAAAATGGACCTCGCTAAGGCAGAATTGAAGCCAAGGAATAAAAGGACACAATGCCATTTGCAGCACCGTAGGTGTGTCTAGAGGTAATCACGTGACTTGTAGTAAGTCCGAAAGTGAAAGACACATATCATATCATATCTCTTATAGGTGTGACCGAAAAATGGATACCAGGGCAGATATTTCCACGGAGAAGGGCAATCACAGATTCATTCAACAAACTTATGGTTCACCAATGGAAAGTTGTGAGGATTGGTTTCATTATGATATTGGGGTTAACAGACATATACAAAGACAGGTGACATATATAATCACCAAAGACCTACAGAATACCAAGAGAAGACTACTCAACATTCTGTCATAAGGTACATGGGAAAAGGATCCCAGGAAGAACAGACATCTGTATATGTGTAAAAGAACCACATCTTCCACACCTACAACAAGCCAAACATTGTAATCAAATTTTCTGTAATAAAAAATAAAAAATTAAATTAAAAACACGAACAAGAAGTAGTGAGACAAACTTGAGGGGCTTTCTCCTGGCACATTCCATTCTATATTCCAATCTAGAACACAACTTCCATTGAGGTTCTGTTGCCCCAGTAACCAGATTTGGTAAGGGAGAACTGCTGCCACCATGCGGCCGTTTCACACAACAGCAGCTTTAATCCCAGCGCTAATGGTCAGTTGATATTCAAAATCATTGCAGGCCTGTAAATGACACCTGCCCTGAAAACAAATCCTGGGTTCATATATCGACCAAAAAATTCAAAGGACGTCCATATTTCAAAAGGACAGTTTCAAAAGGCATATTTTACACACATTAGTGTTCTGCTTCTTTTTCTTTCTTTCTTTTTTTGTTAAAAAAACGGGAATGGCAAAAAGCATCCCTCAGAATGGGCGAAAATATTTGCAAACGAATCAATGGACAAAGGTTTAATCTCCAATATATATAAAGAGCTCATGCAGCTTAATATTAAAAAAACAAACAACCCAATACAAAAATGGGCAGAAGATCTAAAGAGACGTTTCTTCAAAGAAGACAGAGAGATGGCCAAGACGCACATGATAAGCTGCTCAACATCACTAATTATTAGAGAAATGCAAATCAAAACTACAATGAGGTATCACCTCACACCTGTTAGAATCGGCATCATCAGAAAATCTACAAACAACAAATTCTGGGGAGGGTGTGGACAAAAGTATCCCTCTTCCACTAGTGGTGGAAATGTAAATTGATACAGTCACGATGGAGAACAGTATGGAGTTTCCTTAAAAAAACTAGAAAAATAATTACCATATGATCCAGCAATCCCACTTCTGGGCATATACCCACAGAAAAGCATAAATCAAAAGGGCACATTCACTACAATGCTCATTCCAGCACTATTTACAATAGCCAGGTAATGGAAGCAACCTAAATACCCACAGACAGACGAATGGATAAAGATGTGGTACATATATAAAATGGAATATTACTCAGCCATAAGAAGGAATGAAACTGGGTCATTTGTAGAGACGTCGATGGATCTAGAGACTGTCATACAGAATGAAGTAAGTCAGAAATAGAAAAACAAATACTATATATTAATGCATATATGTTGAACCTAGAAAAATGGTACAGATGAACTGGTTTGCAGGGAAGAAATAGAGACACAGAGGTAGAGAACACACGTATGGACACCAAGTGTGGGAAGCCATGGGTTGGTGGTGGTGGGATGAGTTGGGAGATTGGGATTGACCTGTATACATGTATATGCGTAAAATACATAACTAATAATAACCTGCTGTATAAAAAAATAAATAAAATTAAATTTCAAAATTTTTATAAATAAAATTTAAAAATAAAACAGAAAAATGTTCTTCCCTTCACACAGATGTATTTATATGAATGAATTATTTCCATGCTTATATCTATAAATACATAACAGAGGAATAAAATCTAACTTGAAACAAAAAAGAAAAAAAATACCTGAACCCACCAGTTAGACAGAGGAAAACCCTATCAGGGCACTTGCTCCAGCGGTAAACAATTCTGAAATTGGTCAGAGGTGGGGAATCATCTCCCATAGAGCCAGCAGCCCACTCCTACGCAAGGAGCGTCCTCATTGCAAGGCTGGGTGCCATGCCGAGGCATCTGTGAGTAACCGTGAGCTGAGTCCCAGGCCAGCTGCTGTTGAACTTTTCCCACCCTTCCCAGGTAAAACACCTGAATATGTACAAGGGCTTGAAAGCCTAGAGGAAGGGCAATGGAGCCACAACAGCGACAGCACGCAGGCCAACTTGGTGCCTGCAGGCCAGCCAGGAAGGTCCTGGCCCTGGGCGCTCTTCCTGAAGCTTTCCATTGCCCTGCCTGTGATACCCCTCCTGTCCCGGCCCCCACTGCTTTTTTCCTTCCTCACCTCTGTCCGGAGAGAAGTTCCAGCGGAATGTAGGGGTGACACATCCTTTTCTTTACAGGTGGCAGCATGGAAACTCCTGCAGAAAGTCCAGCAGAGACCCACTCACACCGGGCCACCCACAAAGCCGTGGCCCCTCAATCCCTCCCACCAGCTCAGCCCCGAGACTGCTGATGGGGCAGAGAATATGGAGTCAGGCACAGATTCAGGGGCTATTGCTGCCTGCAGCGCTGTTTATATTGACATCAACCCAGGCACACCTGGGGAGGGCCGGCCGGCAGGGTCAGGCTACCCAGGTCAGCTAATCCTCAGCCTTCAGGGAATCACATTGTTGAAAATGGACCTCGCTAAAGCAGAATAGAAGCCAAGGAATAAAAGGACACAATGCCATTTGGAGCACCGTAGGTGTGACTAGATGTAATCACGTGACTTGTAGTAAGTCAGAAAGTGAAAGACACATATCATATCATATCTCTTATAGGTGTGACCGAAAAATGGATACCAGGGCAGATATTTCCACGCAGAAGGGCAATCACAGATTCATTCAACAAACTTATGGTTCACCAATGGAAAGGTGTGAGGATTGGTTTCATTATGATATTGGGGTTAACAGACATATACAAACACAGGTGACATACATAATCACCAAAGACCTACAGAATACCAAGAGAAGACTACTCAACATTCTGTCATAAAGTACATGGGAAAAGGATCCCAGGAAGAACAGACATATGTATATGTGTAAAAGAACCACATCTTCCACACCTACAACAAGCCAAACATTGTAATCCAATTTGCTGGAATAAAAAATAAAAAATTAAATTAAAAACACGAACAAGAAGTAGTGAGACAAACTTGAGGGGCTTTCTCCTGGCACATTCCATTCTAAATTCCAATCTAGAACAATACTTCCATTGAGGCTCTGTTGCCCCAGTAACCAGATTTGGTAAGGGAGAACTGCTGCCACCTTGTGGCCGTTTCACACAACAGCAGCTTTAATCCCAGCGCTAATGGTCAGTTGATATTCAAAATCATTGCAGGCCTGTAAATGACACCTGCCCTGAACACAAATCCTGGGGTTATGTATCGACCAAAAATTCAAAGGACGTCCATATTTCAAAACGACAGTTTCAAAAGGCATATTTTACACACATTAGTGTTCTGCTTCTTTTTCTTTCTTTCTTTTTTTGTTAAAAAAACGGGAATGGCAAAAAGCTTCCCTCAGAATGGGCGAAAATATTTGCAAACGAATCAATGGACAAAGGTTTAATCTCCAAAATATATAAAGAGCTCATGCAGCTTAATATTAAAAAAACAAACAACCCAATACAAAATTGGGCAGAAGATCTAAATAGACGTTTCTTCAAAGAAGACACAGAGATGGCCAAGACGCACATGAAAAGCTGCTCAACATCACAAATTATTAGAGAAATGCAAATCAAAACTACAATGAGGTATCAGCTCACACCTGTTAGAATCGGCATCATCAGAAAATCTAGAAACAACAAATTCTGGGGAGGGTGTGGACAAAAGGATCCCTCTTCCACTAGTGGTGGAAATGTACATTGATACAGTCACGATGGAGAACAGTATGGAGTTTCCTAAAAACCCTAGAAATAGAATTACCATATGATCCAGCAATCCCACTTCTGGGCATATACCCAGAGAAAACCATAAATCAAAAAGGCACATTCACCACAATGCTCATTTCAGCACTATTTACAATAGCCAGGTAACGGAAGCAACCTAAATACCCACAGACAGACGAATGGATAAAGATGTGGTACATATATAAAATGGAATATTACTCAGCCATAAGAAGGAATGAAACTGGGTCATTTGTAGAGACGTCGATGGATCTAGAGACTGGCATACAGAATGAAGTAAGTCAGAAAGAGAAAAACAAATATTGTATATTAATGCATATATGTGGAACCTAGAAAAATGGTACAGATGAACTGGTTTGCAGGGAAGAAATAGAGACAGAGAGGTAGAGAACACACCTATGGACACCAAGTGTGGGAAGCCATGGGGTGGTGGTGGTGGGATGAGTTGGGAGATTGGGATTGACCTGTATACATGTATATGCGTAAAATACATAACTAATAATAACCTGCTGTGTAAAAAAATAACTAAAATTAAATTTCAAAATGTTAAAGAATAAAATTTAAAAATAAAACAGAAAAAAGTTCTTCCCTTCACACAGATGGATTTATATGAATGAATTATTTCCATGCTTATATCTATAAATACATAAAAGAGGAATAAAATCTAACTGGAACCAAAAAAGAAAAAAAAAAACCTGATCAGACCAGTTAGACAGAGGAAAACCCTATCAGGGCACTTGCTCCAGCGGGAAACAATTCTGAAATTGGTCAGAGGTGGGGAATCATCTCCCATAGAGCCAGCAGCCCACTCCTATGCAAGGAGCGTCCTCATTGCAAGGCTGTGGGCCATGCCGAGGCATCTGTGAGTAACCGTGAGCTGAGTCCCAGGCCAGCTGCTGTTGAACATTTCCCACCCTTCCCAGGTAATACACCTGAATATGTACAAGGGCTTGAAAGCCTAGAGGAAGGGCAGTGGAGCCACATCAGCGACAGCACGCAGGCCAACTTGGTGCCTGCAGGCCAGCCAGGAAGGTCCTGGCCCTGGGCGCTCTTCTGGAAGCTTTCCATTGCACTGCCTGAGATACCCCTCCTGTCCTGGCCCCCACTGTTTTTTTCCTTCCTCACCTCTGTCCGGAGAGAAATTCCAGCGGAAGGTATGGGTGACACATCCTGTTCTTTACAGGTGGCAGCCTGGCAACTCCTGCAGAAAGTCCAGCAGAGACCCACTCACACCGGGCCACCCACAAAGCCGTGGCCCCTCACTCCCTCCCACCAGCACAGCCCTGAGACTTCTGACGGGGCAGAGAATATGGAGTCAGGCACAGCTTCAGGGGCTATTGCTGCCTGCAGCGCTGTTTATATTGACCTCAACACAGGCACACCTGGGGAGGGCTGGCCGTCAGGGTCAGGCTACCCAGGTCAGCTAATCCTCAGCCATCAGGGAATCACATTGTAGAAAATGGACCTCGCTAAGGCAGAATAGAAGCCAAGGAATAAAAGGACACAATGCCATTTGCAGCACCGTAGGTGTGTCTAGAGGTAATCACGTGACTTGTAGTAAGT
The DNA here is from genome assembly GCF_949752795.1 of Hyperoodon ampullatus. Classification (NCBI taxonomy): domain Eukaryota; kingdom Metazoa; phylum Chordata; class Mammalia; order Artiodactyla; family Ziphiidae; genus Hyperoodon; species Hyperoodon ampullatus. The sequence continues at coordinate 359,220 of NW_027640675.1, read as the reverse complement.
CCGAAAGTGAAAGACACATATCATATCATATCTCTTATACGTGTGACCAAAAAATGGATACCAGGGCAGATATTTCCACGGAGAAGGGCAATCACAGTTTCATTCAACAAACTTAAGGTTCGCCAATGGAAAGGTGTGAGGATTGGTTTCATTATGATATTGGGGTTAACAGACATATACAAACACAGGTGACATATATAATCACCAAAGTCCTACAGAATACAAAGAGAAGACTACTCAACATTCTGTCATAAGGTACATGGGAAAAGGATCCCAGGAAGAACAGACATATGTATATGTGTAAAAGAACCACATCTTCCACACCTACAACAAGCCAAACATTGTAATCCAATTTGCTGTAATAAAAAATAAAAAATTAAATTAAGAACACGAACAAGAAGTAGTGAGACAAACTTGAGGGGCTTTCTCCTGGCACATTCCATTCTAAATTCCAATCTAGAACACGACTTCCATTGAGGCTCTGTTGCCCCAGTAACCAGATTTGGTAAGGGAGAACTGCTGCCACCTTTTGGCCGTTTCACACAACAGCAGCTTTAATCCCAGCGCTAATGGTCAGTTGATATTCAAAATCATTGCAGGCCTGTAAATGACACCTGCCCTGAGCACAAATCCTGGGGTCATGTATCGACCAAAAAATTCAAAGGACGTCCATATTTCAAAACGACAGCTTCAAAAGGCATATTTTACACACATTAGTGTTCTGCTTCTTTTTCTTTCTTTCTTTTTTTGTTAAAAAAAACGGGAATGGCAAAAGGCTTCCCTCAGAATGGGCGAAAATATTTGCAAACGAATCAATGGACAAAGGTTTAATCTCCAATATATATAAAGAGCTCATGCAGCTTAATAATAAAAAAACAAACAACCCAATACAAAATTGGGCAGAAGATCTAAAGAGACGTTTCTTCAAAGAAGACACAGAGATGGCCAAGACGCACATGAAAAGCTGCTCAACATCACTAATTATTAGAGAAATGCAAATCAAAACTACAATGAGGTATCAGCTCACACCTGTTATAATCGGCATCATCAGAAAATCTAGAAACAACAAATACTGGGGAGGGTGTGGACAAAAGAATCCCTCTTCCACTAGAGGTGGAAATGTAAATTGATACAGTCACGATGGAGAACAGTATGGAGTTTCCTAAAAACCCTAGAAATAGAATTACCATATGATCCAGCAATCCCACTTCTGGGCATATACCCAGAGAAAACCATAAATCAAAAAGGCACATTCACCACAATGCTCATTTCAGCACTATTTACAATAGCCAGATAAAGGCAGAAACCTAAATACCCACAGACAGACGAATGGATAAAGATGTGGTACATATATAAAATGGAATATTACTCAGCCATAAGAAGGAATGAAACTGGGTCATTTGTAGAGACGTCGATGGATCTAGAGACTGGCATACAGAATGAAGTAAGTCAGAAAGAGAAAAACAAATATTGTATATTCATGCATATATGTGGAACCTAGAAAAATGGTACAGATGAACTGGTTTGCAGGGAAGAAATAGAGACAGAGAGGTAGAGAACACACCTATGGACACCAAGTGTGGGAAGCCATGGGGTGGTGGTGGTGGGATGAGTTGGGAGATTGGGATTGACCTGTATACATGTATATGCATAAAATACAGAACTAATAATAACCTGCTGTATAAAAAAATAAATAAAATTAAATTTCAAAATTTTAAAAAATAAATTTTAAAAATAAAACAGAAAAAAGTTCTTCCCTTCACACAGATGTATTTATATGAATGAATTATTTCCATGCTTATATCTATAAATACATAAAAGAGGAATAAAATCTAACTTGAACCAAAAAAGAAAAAAAAAAACCTGAACCCACCATTTAGACAGAGGAAAACCCTATCAGGGCACTTGCTCCAGTGGTAAACAATTCTGAAATTGGTCAGAGGTGGGGAATCATCTCCCATAGAGCCAGCAGCCCACTCCTACGCAAGGAGCGTCCTCATTGCAAGGCTGGGGGCCATGCTGAGGCATCTGTGAGTAACCGTGAGCTGAGCCCCAGGCCAGCTGCTGTTGAACTTTTCCCACCCTTCCCAGGTAAAACACCTGAATATGTACAAGGGCTTGAAAGCCTAGAGGAAGGGCCGTGGAGCCACACCAGCGACAGTACGCAGACCAACTTGGTGCCTGCAGGCCAGCCAGGAAGGTCCTGACCCTGGGTGCTCTTCTGGAAGGTTTCCATTGCCCTGCCTGAGATACCCCTCCTGTCCCGGCCCCCACTGCTTTTTTCCGTCCTCACCTCTGTCCGGAGAGAAATTCCAGCGGAAGGTATCGTTGCCACATCCTCTTCTTTACAGGTGGCAGCCTGGCAACTCTTGCAGAAAGTCCAGCAGAGACCCACTCACACCGGGCCACCCACAAAGCCGTGGACCCTCACCCCCTCCCACCAGCACAGCCCCGAGACTGCTGACGGGGCAGAGAATATGGAGTCAGGCACTGCTTCAGGGGCTATTGCTGGCTGCAGCGCTGTTTACATTGACCTCAACCCAGGCACACCTGTGGAGGGCCGGCCGGCAGGGTCAGGCTACCCAGTTCAGCTAATCCTCAGCCCTCAGGGAATCACATTGTTGAAAATGGACCTCGCTAAGGCAGAATAGAAGCCAAGGAATAAAAGGACACAATGCCATTTGCAGCACCGTAGGTGTGTCTAGAGGTAATCACGTGACTTGTAGTAAGTCCGAAAGTGATAGACACATGTCATATCATATCTCTTATAGGTGTGACCGAAAAATGGATACCAGGGCAGATATTTCCACGGAGAAGGGCAATCACAGATTCATTCAACAAACTTATGGTTCACCAATGGAAAGGTGTGAGGATTGGTTTCATTATGATATTGGGGTTAACAGACATATACAAACACAGGTGACATATATAATCACCAAAGACCTACAGAATACCAAGAGAAGACTACTCAACATTCTGTCATAAGGTACATGGGAAAAGGATCCCAGGAAGAACAGACATCTGTATATGTGTAAAAGAACCACATCTTCCACACCTACAACAAGCCAAACATTGTAATCAAATTTGCTGTAATAAAAAATAAAAAATTAAATTATAAACACGAACAAGAAGTAGTGAGACAAATTTGAGGGGCTTTCTCCTGGCACATTCCATTCTAAATTCCAATCTAGAATAAGACTTCCATTGAGGCTCTGTTGCCCCAGTAACCAGATTTGGTAAGGGAGAACTGCTGCCACCTTGTGGCCGTTTCACACAACAGCAGCTTTAATCCCAGCGCTAATGGTCAGTTGATATTCAAAATCATTGCAGGCCTGTAAATGACACCTGCCCTGAACACAAATCCTGGGGTCATGTATCGACCAAAAAATTCAAAGGACGTCCATATTTCAAAACGACAGCTTCAAAAGGCATATTTTACACACATTAGTGTTCTGCTTCTTTTTCTTTCTTTCTTTTTTGGTTAAAAAAACGGGAATGGCAAAAAGCTTCCCTCAGAATGCGCGAAAATATTTGCAAACGAATCAATGGACAAAGGTTTAATCTCCAAAATATATAAAGAGCTCTTGCAGCTTAATATTAAAAAAACAAACAACCCAATACAAAATTGGGCAGAAGATCTAAAGAGACGTTTCTTCAAAGAAGACACAGAGATGGCCAAGACGCACATGAAAAGCTGCTCAACATCACTAATTATTAGAGAAATGCAAATCAAAACTACAATGAGGTATCAGCTCACACCTGTTAGAATTGGCATCATCAGAAAATCTACAAACAACAAATTCTGGGGAGGGTGTGGACAAAAGGATCCCTCTTCCACTAGTGGTGGAAATGTAAATTGATACAGTCACGATGGAGAACAGTATGGAGTTTCCTAAAAACCTTAGAAATAGAATTACCATATGATCCAGCAATCCCACTTCTGGGCATATACCCAGAGAAAACCATAAATCAAAAAGGCACATTCACCACAATGCTCATTTCAGCACTATTTACAATAGCCAGGTAATGGAAGCAACCTAAATACCCACAGACAGACGAATGGATAAAGATGTGGTACATATATAAAATGGAATATTACTCAGCCATAAGAAGGAATGAAACTGGGTCATTTGTAGAGACGTCGATGGATCTAGAGACTGGCATACAGAATGAAGTAAGTCAGAAAGAGAAAAACAAACATTGTATATTAATGCATATATGTGGAACCTAGAAAAATGGTACAGATGAACTGGTTTGCAGGGAAGAAATAGAGACACAGAGGTAGAGAACACACGTATAGACACCAAGTGTGGGAAGCCATGGGGTGGTGGTGGTGGGATGAGTTGGGAGATTGGGATTGACCTGTATACATGTATATGAGTAAAATACATAACTAATAATAACCGGCTGTATAAAAAAATAAATAAAATTAAATTTCAAAATTTTAAAAAATAAAATTTAAAAATAAAACAGAAAAAAGTTCTTCCCTTCACACAGATGTATTTATATGAATGAATTATTTCCATGCTTATATCTATAAATACATAAAAGAGGAATAAAATCTAACTTGAATCAAAAAAGAAAAAAAAAAAACCTGAACCCACTAGTTAGACAGAGGACAACCCTATCAGGGCACTTTCTCCAGCGGTAAACAATTCTGAAATTGGTCAGAGGTAGGGAATCATCTCACATAGAGCCAGCAGCCCACTCCTATGCAAGGAGCGTCCTCATTGCAAGGCTGTGGGCCATGCCGAGGCATCTGTGAGTAACCGTGAGCTGAGCCCCAGGCCAGATGCTGTTGAACATTTCCCACCCTTCCCAGGTAAAACACCTGAATATGTACAAGGGCTTGAAAGCCTAGAAGAAGGGCCGTGGAGCCACACCAGCGACAGTACGCAGACCAACTTGGTGCCTGCAGGCCAGCCAGGAAGGTCCTGACCCTGGGTGCTCTTCTGGAAGCTTTCCATTGCCCTGCCTGAGATACCCCTCCTGTCCCGACCCCCACTGCTTTTTTCCGTCCTCACCTCTGTCCGGAGAGAAATTCCAGCGGAAGGTATGGTTGCCACATCCTCTTCTTTACAGGTGGCAGCCTGGCAACTCCTGCAGAAAGTCCAGCAGAGACCCACTCACACCGGGCCACCCACAAAGCCGTGGCCCCTCACCCCCTCCCACCAGCACAGCCCCCAGACTGCTGACGGGGCAGAGAATATGGAGTCAGGCACTGCTTCAGGGGCTATTGCTGCCTGCAGCGCTGTTTATATTGACCTCAACCCAGGCACACCTGTGGAGGGCTGGCCGGCAGGGTCAGGCTACCCAGGTCAGCTAATCCTCAGGCCTCAGGGAATCACATTGTTGAAAATGGACCTCGCTAAGGCAGAATAGAAGCCAAGGAATAAAAGGACACAATGCCATTTGCAGCACCGTAGGTGTGTCTAGAGGTAATCATGTGACTTGTAGTAAGTCCGAAAGTGAAAGACACATGTCATATCATATCTCTTATAGGTGTGACCGAAAAATGGATACCAGGGCAGATATTTCCACGGAGAAGGGCAATCACAGATTCATTCAACAAACTTATGGTTCACCAATGGAAAGGTGTGAGGATTGGTTTCATTATGATATTGGGGTTAACAGACATATACAAACACAGGTGACATATATAATCACCAAAGACCTACAGAATACCAAGAGAAGACTACTTAACATTCTGTCATAAGGTACATAGGAAAAGGATCCCAGGAAGAACAGGCATCTGTATATGTGTAAAAGAACCACATCTTCCACACCTACAACAAGCCAAACATTGTAATCAAATTTGCTGTAATAAAAAATAAAAAATTAAATTATAAACACGAACAAGAAGTAGTGAGACAAACTTGAGGGGCTTTCTCCTGGCACATTCCATTCTAAATTCCAATCTAGAATAAGACTTCCATTGAGGCTCTGTTGCCCCAGTAACCAGACTTGGTAAGGGAGAACTGCTGCCACCTTGTGGCCGTTTCACACAACAGCAGCTTTAATCCCAGCGCTAATGGTCAGTTGATATTCAAAATCATTGCAGGCCTGTAAATGACACCTGCCCAGAACACAAATCCTGGGGTCATGTATCGACCAAAAAATTCAAAGGACGTCCATATTTCAAAACGACAGTTTCAAAAGGCATATTTGGGCTTCCCTGGTGGCGCAGTGGTTGAGAGTCCGCCTGCCGATGCAGGGGACACGGGTTCGTGCCCCGGTCCGGAAAAATCCCACGTGCCGCGGAGCGGCTGGGCCCGTGAGCCATGGCCGCTGAGCCTGCGTGTCCGGAGCCTGTGCTCCGCAACGGGAGAGGCCACAACAGTGAGAGGCCTGCAAAAAAAAAAAAAAAAAAAAAAACAAAAGGCATATTTTACACACATTAGTGTTCTGCTTCTTTTTCTTTCTTTCTTTTTTGGTTAAAAAAACGGGAATGGCAAAAAGCTTCCCTCAGAATGGGCGAAAATATTTGCAAACGAATCAATGGACAAAGGTTTAATCTCCAAAATATATAAAGAGCTCATGCAGCTTAATATTAAAAAAACAAACAACCCAATACAAAATTGGGCAGAAGATCTAAAGAGACGTTTCTTCAAAGAAGACACAGAGATGGCCAAGATGCACATGAAAAGCTGCTCAACATCACTAATTATTAGAGAAATGCAAATCAAAACTACAATGAGGTATCAGCTCACCCCTGTTAGAATCGGCATCATCAGAAAATCTACAAACAACAAATACTGGGGAGGGTGTGGACAAAAGGATCCCTCTTCCACTAGTGGTGGAAATGTAAATTGATACAGTCACGATGGAGAACAGTATGGAGTTTCCTAAAAACCCTAGAAATAGAATTACCATATGATCCAGCAATCCCACTTCTGGGCATATACCCAGAGAAAACCATCAATCAAAAAGGCACATTCACCACAATGCTCATTTCAGCACTATTTACAATAGCCAGGTAAAGGCAGCAACCTAAATACCCACAGACAGACGAATGGATAAAGATGTGGTACATATATAAAATGGAATATTACTCAGCCATAAGAAGGAATGAAACTGGGTCATTTGTAGAGACGTCGATGGATCTAGAGACTGTCATACAGAATGAAGTAAGTCAGAAAGAGAAAAACAAATATTGTATATTAATGCATATATGTGTAACCTAGAAAAATGGTACAGATGAACTGGTTTGCAGGGAAGAAAGAGAGACACAGAGGTAGAGAACACACGTATGGACACCAAGTGTGGGAAGCCATGGGGTGGTGGTGGTGGGATGAGTTGGTAGATTGGGATTGACCTGTATACAGGTATATGCGTAAAATACATAACTAATAATAACCTGCTGTATAAAAAAATAAATAAAATTAAATTTCAAAATTTAAAAAAATAAAATTTAAAAATAAAACAGAAAAAAGTTCTTCCCTTCACACAGATGTATTTATATGAATGAATTATTTCCATGCTTATATCTATAAATACATAAAAGAGGAATAAAATCTAATTTGAAACAAAAAAGAAAAAAAAAAACCTGAACCCACCAGTTAGACAGAGGAAAACCCTGTCAGGGCACTTGCTCCAGCGGTAAACAATTCTGAAATTGGTCAGAGGTGGGGAATCATCTCCCATAGAGCCAGCAGCCCACTCCTACGCAAGGAGCGTCCTCATTGCAAGGCTGGGGGCCATGCCGAGGCATCTGTGAGTAACCGTGAGCTGAGTCCCAGGCCAGCTGCTGTTGAACTTTTCCCACCCTTCCCAGGTAAAACACCTGAATATGTACAAGGGCTTGAAAGCCTAGAGGAAGGGCCGTGGAGCCACACCAGCGACAGCACGCAGGCCAAATTGGTGCCTGCAGGCCAGCCAGGATGGTCCTGGCCCTGGGCGCTCTTCTGGAAGCTTTCCATTGCCCTGCCTGAGATACCCTTCCTGTAACGACCCCCACTGCTTTTATCCTTCCTCACCTCTGTCCGGAGAGAAATTCCAGCAGAAGGTATGGGTGACACATCCTCTTCTTTACAGGTGGCAGCCTGGCAACTCCTGCAGAAAGTCCAGCAGAGACCCACTCACACCGGGCCACCCACAAAGCCGTGGCCCCTCACTCCCTCCCACCAACACAGTTCCGAGACTGCTGATGGGGCAGAGAATATGGAGTCAGGCACAGCTTCAGGGGCTATTGCTGCCTGCAGCGCTGTTTATATTGACCTCAACCCAGGCACACCTGGGGAGGGCCGGCCGGCAGGGTCAGGCTACCCAGGTCAGCTAATCCTCAACCCTCAGGGAATCACATTGTTGAAAATGGACCTCGCTAAGGCATAATAGAAGCCAAGGAATAAAAGGACACAATGCCATTTGGAGCACCGTAGGTGTGAGTAGAGGTAATCACGTGATTTGTAGTAATTCCGAAAGTGAAGGACACATATCATATCATATCTCTTATAGGTGTGACCGAAAAATGGATACGAGGGCAGATATTTCCACGCAGAAGGGCAATCACAGATTCACTCAACAAACTTATGGTTCACCAATGGAAAGGTGTGAGGATTGGTTTCATTATGATATTGGGGTTAACAGACATATACAAACACAGGTGACATATATAATCACCAAAGAACTACAGAATACCAAGAGAAGACTACTCAATATTCTGTCATAAGGTACATGGGAAAAGGTTCCCAGGAAGAACAGACATATGTATATGTGTAAAAGAACCACATCTTCCACACCTACAACAAGCCAAACATTGTAATCAAATTTTCTGTAATAAAAAATAAAAAATTAAAGTAAAAACACGAACAAGAAGTAGTGAGACAAACTTGAGGGGCTTTCTCCTGGCACATTCCATTCTAAATTCCATTCTAGAACACGACATCCATTGAGGCTCTGTTGCCCCAGTAACCAGACTTGGTAAGGGAGAACTGCTGCCACCTTGTGGCCGTTTCACACAACAGCAGCTTTAATCCCAGCGCTAATGGTCAGTTGATATTCAAAATCATTGCAGGCCTGTAAATGACACCTGCCCTGAAAACAAATCCTGGATTCATATATCGACCAAAAAATTCAAAGGACATCCATATTTCAAAAGGAGAGTTTCAAAAGGCATATTTTACACACATTAGTGTTCTTCTTCTTTTTCTTTCTTTCTTTTTTTGTTAAAAAAACGGGAATGGCAAAAAGCATCCCTCAGAATGGGCGAAAATATTTGCAAACGAATCAATGGACAAATGTTTAATCTCCAATATATATAAAGAGCTCATGCAGCTTAATATTAAAAAAACAAACAACCCAATACAAAAACGGGCAGAAGATCTAAAGAGACGTTTCTTCAAAGAAGACACAGAGATGGCCAAGACGCACATGAAAAGCTGCTCAACATCACTAATTATTAGAGAAATGCAAATCAAAACTACAATGAGGTATCACCTCACACCTGTTAGAATGGGCATCATCAGAAAATATACAAACAACGAATTCTGGGGAGGGTGTGGACAAAAGGATCCCTCTTCCACTAGTGGTGGAAATGTAAATTGATACAGTCACGATGGAGAACAGTATGGAGTTTCCTTAAAAAACCTAGAAATAGAATTACCATATGATCCAGCAATCCCACTTCTGGGAATATACCCAGAGAAAACCATAAATCAAAAAGGCACATTCACCACAATGCTCATTTCAGCACTATTTACAATAGCCAGGTAACGGAAGCAACCTAAATACCCACAGACAGACGAATGGATAAAGATGTGGTACATATATAAAATGGAATATTACTCAGCCATAAGAAGGAATGAAACTGGGTCATTTGTAGAGACGTCGATGGATCTAGAGACTGGCATACAGAATGAAGTAAGTCAGAAAGAGAAAAACAAACATTGTATATTAATGCATATATATGGAACCTAGAAAAATGGTACAGATGAACTGGTTTGCAGGGAAGAAAGAGAGACACAGAGGTAGAGAATACACGTATGGACACCAAGGGTGGGAAGCCATAGGGTGGTGGTGGTGGGATGAGTTGGGAGATTGGGATTGACCTGTATACATGTATATGCGTAAAATACATAACTAATAATAACCTGCTGTATAAAAAAATAAATAAAATTAAATTTCAAAATTTTTAAAAATAAAATTTAAAAATAAAACAGAAGAAAGTTCTTCCCTTCACACAGATGTATTTATATGAATGAATTATTTCCATGCTTATATCTATAAATACATAAAAGAGGAATAAAATCTAACTTGAAACAAAAAAGAAAAAAAAAACCTGAACCCACCAGTTAGACAGAGGTAAACCCTATCAGGGCACTTGCTCCAGCGGTAAACAATTCTGAAATTGGTCAGAGGTGGGGAATCATCTCCCATAGAGCCAACAGCCCACTCCTACGCAAGGAGCGTCCTCATTGCAAGGCTGGGGGCCATGCCGAGGCATCTGTGAGAAACCGTGAGCTGAGTCCCAAGCCAACTGCTGTTGAACTTTTCCCACCCTTCCCAGGTAAAACACCTGAATATGTACAAGGGCTTGAAAGCCTAGAGGAAGGGCCGTGGAGCCACACCAGCGACAGCACGCAGGCCAACTTGGTGCCTGCAGGCCAGCCAGGATGGTCCTGGCCCTGGGCGCTCTTCTGGAAGCTTTCCATTGCCCTGCCTGAGATACCCCTCCTGTCCCGGCCCCCACTGCTTTTTTCCTTCCTCACCTCTGTCTGGAGAGAAATCCCAGCGGAAGGTATGGGTGACACAACCTGTTCTTTACAGGTGGCAGCCTGGCAACTCCTGCAGAAAGTCCAGCAGAGACCCACTCACACCGGGCCACCCACAAAGCCGTGGACCCTCACTCCCTCCCACCAGCACAGCCCCGAGACTGCTGACGGGGCAGAGAATATGGAGTCAGGCACAGCTTCAGGGGCTATTGCTGCCTGCAGCGCTGTTTATATTGACCTCAACACAGGCACACCTGGGGAGGGCCGGCCGGCAGGGTCAGGCTACCCATGTCAGCTAATCCTCAGCCTTCAGGGAATCACATTGTTGAATATGGACCTCGCTAAGGCAGAATAGAAGCCAAGGAATAAAAAGACACAATGCCATTTGGAGCACCGTAGGTGTGAGTAGAGGTAATCACGTGACTTGTAGTAAGTCCGAAAGTGAAAGACACATATCATATCATATCTCTTATAGGTGTGACCGAAAAATGGATACCAGGGCAGATATTTCCACGCAGAAGGGCAATCACAGATTCATTCAACAAACTTATGGTTCACCAATGGAAAGGTGTGAGGATTGGTTTCATTATGATATTGGGGTTAACAGACATATACAAACACAGGTGACATATATAATCACCAAAGACCTACAGAATACCAAGAGAAGACTACTCAACATTCTGTCCTAAGGTACATGGGAAAAGGATCCCAGGAAGAACAGACATATGTATATGTGTAAAAGAACCACATCTTCCACACCTACAACAAGCGAAACATTGTAATCAAATTTTCTGTAATAAAAAATAAAAAATTAAATTAAAAACACGAACAAGAATTAGTGAGACAAACTTGAGGGGCTTTCTCCTGGCACATTCCATTCTAAATTCCAATCTAGAACACGACATCCATTGAGGCTCTGTTGCCCCAGTAACCAGACTTGGTAAGGGAGAACTGCTGCCACCTTGTGGCCGTTTCACACAACAGCAGCTTTAATCCCAGCGCTAATGGTCAGTTGATATTCAAAATCATTGCAGGCCTGTAAATGACTCCTGCCCTGAAAACAAATCCTGGATTCATATATCGACCAAAAAATTCAAAGGACGTCCATATTTCAAAACGACAGTTTCAAAAGGCATATTTTACACACATTAGTGTTCTGCTTCTTTTTCTTTCTTTCTTTTTTTGTTAAAAAAACGGGAATGGCAAAAAGCATCCCTCAGAATGGGCGAAAATATTTGCAAACGAATCAATGGACAAAGGTTTAATCTCCAATATATATAAAGAGCTCATGCAGCTTAATATTAAAAAAACAAACAACCCAATACAAAATTGGGCAGAAGATCTAAAGAGACGTTTCTTCAAAGAAGACACAGAGATGGCCAAGACACACATGAAAAGCTGCTCAACATCACTAATTATTAGAGAAATGCAAATCAAAACTACAATGAGGTATCACCTCACACCTGTTAGAATGGGCATCATCAGAAAATCTACAAACAACGAATTTTGGGGAGGGTGTGGACAAAAGGATCCGTCTTCCACTAGTGGTGGAAATTTAATTTGATACAGTCACGATGGAGAACAGTATGGAGTTTCCTTAAAAAAACAAGAAATAGAATTACCATATGATCCAGCAATCCCACTTCTGAGCATATACCCAGAGAAAACCATAAATCAAAAAGGCACATTCACCACAATGCTCATTTCAGCACTATTTACAATAGCCAGGTAATGGAAGCAACCTAAATACCCACAGACAGACGAATGGATAAAGATGTGGTACATATATAAAATGGAATATTACTCAGCCTTAAGAAGGAATGAAACTGGGTCATTGGTAGAGACGTCGATGGATCTAGAGATTGTCATACAGAATGAAGTAAGTCAGAAAGAGAAAAACAAATATTGTATATTAATGCATATAGGTGGAACCTAGAAAAATGGTACAGATTAACTGGTTTGCTGGGAAGAAATAGAGACAGAGAGGTAGAGAACACACGTATGGACACCAAGTGTGGGAAGCCATGGGGTGGTGGTGGTGGGATGAGTTGGGAGATTGGGATTGACCTGTATACATGTGTATGCATAAAATACATAACTAATAATAACCTGCTGTATAAAAAAGTAAATAAAATTAAATTTCAAAATTTAAAAAAATAAAATTTAAAAATAAAACAGAAAAAAGTTCTTCCCTTCACACAGATGTATTTATATGAATGAATTATTTCCATGCTTATATCTATAAATACATAAAAGAGGAATAAAATCTAACTTGAACCAAAAGAGAAAAATAAAACCTGAACCCACCAGTTAGACAGAGGAAAACACTATCAGCGCACTTGGTCCAGCGGTAAACAATTCTGAAATTGGTCAGAGGTGGGGAATCATCTCCCATAGAGCCAGCAGCCCACTCCTACGCAAGGAGCGTCCTCATTGCAAGGCTGGGGGCCATGCCGAGGCATCTAGGAGTAACCGTGAGCTGAGTCCCAGGCCAGCTGCTGTTGAACTTTTCCCACCCATCCCAGGTAAAACACCTGAATATGTACAAGGGCTTGAAAGCCTAGAGGAAGGGCCGTGGAGCCACACAAGCGACAGCACGCAGTCCAACTTGGTGCCTGCAGGCCAGCCAGGAAGGTCCTGGCCCTTGGCGCTCTTCTGGAAGCTTTCCATTGCCCTGCCTGAGATACCCCTCCTGTCCCGGCCCCCACTGCTTTTTTCCTTCCTCACCTCTGTCCGGAGAGAAATTCCAGCGGAAGGTATGGGTGACACATCCTCTTCTTTACAGGTGGCAGCCTGGCAAGTCCTGCAGAAAGTCCAGCAGAGACCCACTCACACCGGGCCACCCACAAAGCCGTGGACCCTCACTCCCTCCCACCAGCACAGCCCCGAGACTGCTGACGGGGCAGAGAATATGGAGTCAGGCACAGCTTCAGGGGCTATTGCTGCCTGCAGCGCTGTTTATATTGACCTCAACCCAGGCACACCTGGGGAGGGCCGGCCGGCAGGGTCAGGCTACCTAGGTCAGCTAATCCTCAGCCCTCAGGGAATCACATTGTTGAAAATGGACCTCGCTAAGGCGGAATAGAAGCCAAGGAATAAAAGGACACAATGCCATTTGCAGCACCGTAGGTGTGTCTAGAGGTAATCACGTGACTTGTAGTAAGTCCGAAAGTGAAAGACACATATCATATCATATCTCTTATAGGTGTGACCGAAAAATGGATACCAGGGCAGATATTTCCACGCAGAAGGGCAATCACAGATTCATTCAACAAATTTATGGTTCACCAATGGAAAGGTGTGAGGATTGGTTTCATTATGATATTGGGGTTAACAGACATATACAAACACAGGTGACATATATAATCACCAAAGACCTACAGAATACCAAGAGAAGATTACTCAACATTCTGTCATAAGGTACATGGGAAAAGGATCCCAGGAAGAACAGACATATGTATATGTGTAAAAGAACCACATCTTCCACACCTACAGCAAGCCAAACATTGTAATCAAATTTGCTGTAATAAAAAATAAAAAATTAAATTAAAAACACGAACAAGAAGTAGTGAGACAAACTTGAGGGGCTTTCTCCTGGCACATTCCATTCTAAATTCCAATATAGTACACGACTTCCATTGAGGCTCTGTTGCCCCAGTAACCAGATTGGGTAAGGGAGAACTGCTGCCACCTTGTGGCCGTTTCACACAACAGCAGCTTTAATCCCAGCGCTAATGGTCAGTTGATATTCAAAATCATTGCAGGCCTGTAAATGACACCTGCCCTGAAAACAAATCCTGGGTTCATATATCGACCAAAAAATTCAAAGGACGTCCATATTTCAAAACGACAGTTTCAAAAGGCATATTTTACACACATTAGTGTTCTGCTTCTTTTTCTTTCTTTCTTTTTTTGTTAAAAAAACAGGAATGGCAAAAAGCTTCCCTCAGAATGGGCGAAAATATTTGCAAACGAATCAATGGACAAAGGTTTAATCTCCAATATATATAAAGAGCTCATGCAGCTTAATATTAAAAAAAACAAACAACCCAATACAAAAATGGGCAGAAGATCTAAAGAGACGTTTCTTCAAAGAAGACACAGAGATGGCCAAGACGCACATGAAAAGCTGCTCAACATCACTAATTATTAGAGAAATGCAAATCAAAACTACAATGAGGTATCACCTCACACCTGTTAGAATCGGAATCATCAGAAAATCTGCAAACAACAAATTCTGGGGAGGGTGTGGACAAAAGGATCCCTCTGCCACTAGTGGTGGAAATGTAAATTGATACAGTTACGATGGAGAACAGTATGGAGTTTCCTTAAAAAACCTAGAAATAGAATTACCATATGATCCAGCAATCCCACTTCTGGGCATATACCCAGAGAAAACCATAAATCAAAAAGGCACATTCACCACAATACTCATTTCAGCACTATTTACAATAGCCAGGTAATGGAAGCAACCTAAATACCCACAGACAGACGAATGGATAAAGATGTGGTACATATATAAAATGGAATATTACTCAGCCATAAGAAGGAATGAAACTGGGTCATTTGTAGAGACATCGATGGATCTAGAGACTGTCATACAGAATGAAGTAAGTCAGAAAGAGAAAAACAAATATTGTATATTAATGCATATATGTGGAAGCTAGCAAAATGGTACAGATGAACTGGTTTGCAGGGAAGAAATAGAGACACAGAGGTAGAGAACACACGTATGGACACCAAGTGTGGGAAGCCATGGGGTGGTGGTGGTGGGATGAGTTGGGAGATTGGGATTGACCTGTATACATGTATATGCATAAAATACATAACTAATAATAACCTGCTGTATAAAAAAATAAATAAAATTAAATTTCAAAATTTTAAAAACTTAAATTTAAAAATAAAACAGAAAAAAGGTCTTCCCTTCACACAGATGTATTTATATGAATGAATTATTTCCATGCTTATATCTATAAATACATATAAGAGGAATAAAATCTAACTTGAACCAAAAAAGAAAAAAGAAAAAAAACTTGAACCCACCAGTTATACAGAGGAAAACCCTATCACGGCAATTGCTCCAGCAGTAAACAATTCTGAAATTGGTCAGAGGTGGGGAATCATCTCCCATAGAGCCAGCAGCAAACTCGTACGCAAGGAGCGTCCTCATTGCAAAGCTGGGGGCCATGCTGAGGCATCTGTGAGTAAACGTGAGTTGAGCCCCAGGCCAGCTGCTGTTGAACTTTTCCCGCCCTTCCCAGGTAAAACACCTGAATATGTACAAGCGCTTGAAAGCCTAGAGGAATGGCCGTGGAGCCACACCAGCGACAGCACGCAGTCCAACTTGGTGACTGCAGGCCAGCCAGGATGGTCCTGGCCCTGGGCGCTCTTCTGGAAGCTTTCCATTGCCCTGCCTGAGATACCCCTCCTGTCCCGGCCCCCACTGCTTTTTTCCTTCCTCACCTATGTCCGGAGAGAAATTCCAGCGGAAGGTATGGGTGACACATCCTCTTCTTTACAGGTGGCAGCCTGGCAACTCCTGCAGAAAGTCCAGCAGAGACCCACTCACACCGGGCCACCCACAAAGCCGTGGACCCTCACTCCGTCCCACCAGCACAGCCCCGAGACTGCTGACGGGGCAGAGAATATGGAGTCAGGCACAGCTTCAGGGGCTATTGCTGCCTGCAGCGCTGTTTATATTGACCTCAACCCAGGCATACCTGGGGAGGGCCGGCCGGCAGGGTCAGGCTACCCAGGTCAGCTAATCCTCAGCCCTCAGGGAATCACACTGTTGAAAATGGACCTCGCTAAGGCAGAATAGAAGCCAAGGAATAAAAGGACACAATGCCATTTGCAGCACCGTAGGTGTGTCTAGAGGTAATCACGTGACTTGTAGTAAGTCAGAAAGTGAAAGACACATATCATATCATATCTCTTATAGGTGTGACCGAAAAATGGATACCGGGGCAGATATTTCCACGGAGAAGGGCAATCACAGATTCATTCAACAAACTTATGCTTCACCAATGGAAAGGTGTGAGGATTGGTTTCATTATGATATTGGGGTTAACAGACATATACAAACACAGGTGACATATATAATCACCAAAGACCTACAGAATACCAAGAGAAGACTACTCAACATTCTGTCATAAGGTACATGGGAAAAGGATCCCAGGAAGAACAGACATATGTATATGTGTAAAAGAACCACATCTTCCACACCTACAGCAAGCCAAACATTGTAATCAAATTTGCTGTAATAAAAAATAAAAAATTAAATTAAAAACACGAACAAGAAGTAGTGAGACAAACTTGAGGGGCTTTCTCCTGGCACATTCCATTCTAAATTCCAATCTAGAACACGACTTCCATTGAGGCTCTGTTGCCCCAGTAACCAGATTTGGTAAGGGAGAACTGCTGCCACCTTGTGGCCGTTTCACAAAACAGCAGCTTTAACACCAGCGCTAAATGTCAGTTGATATTCAAAATCATTTCAGGCCTGTACGTGACACCTGCCCTGAAAACAAATCCTGGGTTCATATATCGACCAAAAAATTCAAAGGACGTCCATATTTCAAAACGACAGTTTTAAAAGGCATATTTTACACACATTAGTGTTCTGCTTCTTTTTCTTTCTTTCTTTTTTTTGTTAAAAAAACGGGAATGGCAAAAAGCATCCCTCAGAATGGGCGAAAATATTTGCAAACGAATCAATGGACAAAGGTTTAATCTCCAATATATATAAAGAGCTCATGCAGCTTAATATTAAAAAAACAAACAACCCAATACAAAAATGGGCAGAAGATCTAAAGAGACGTTTCTTCAAAGAAGACACAGAGATGGCCAAGACGCACATGAAAAGCTGCTCAACATCACTAATTATTAGAGAAATGCAAATCAAAACTACAATGAGGTATCACCTCACACCTATTAGAATCGGCATCATCAGAAAATCTACAAACAACAAATTCTGGGGAGGGTGTGGACAAAAGGATCCCTCTTCCACTAGTGGTGGAAATGTAAATTGATACAGTCACGATGGAGAACAGTATGGAGTTTCCTTAAAAAAACAAGAAATAGAATTACCATATGATCCAGCAATCCCACTTCTGGGCATATACCCAGAGAAAACCATAAATCAAAAAGGCACATTCACCACAATGCTCATTTCAGCACTATTTACAATAGCCAGGTAATGGAAGCAACGTAAATACCCACAGACAGATGAATGGATAAAGATGTGGTATATATATAAAATGGAATATTAATCAGCCATAAGAAGGAATGAAACTGGGTCATTTGTAGAGACGTCGATGGAGCTAGAGACTGTCATACAGAATGAAGTAAGTCAGAAAGAGAAAAACAAATATTGTATATTAATGCATATATGTGGAACCTAGAAAAATGGTACAGATGAACTGGTTTGCAGGGAAGAAATAGAGACACAGAGGTAGAGAACACACGTATGGACACCAAGTGTGGGAAGCCATGGGGTGGTGGTGGTGGGATGAGTTGGGAGATTGGGATTGACCTGTATACATGTATATGCATAAAATACATAACTAATAATAACCTGCTGTATAAAATAATGAAATTAAATTTCAAAATTTTAAAAAATAAAATTTAAATATAAAACAGAAAAAAGGTCTTCCCTTCACACAGATGTATTTATATGAATGAATTATTTCCATGCTTATATCTATAAATACATAAAAGAGGAATAAAATCTAACTTGAACCAAAAAAGAAAAAAAAAATATGAACCCACCAGTTATACAGAGGAAAGCCCTAACAGGGCACTTGCTCCAGCGGTAAACAATTCTGAAATTAGTCAGAGGTGGGGAATCATCTCCCATAGAGCCAGCAGACCACTCCTACGCAAGGAGCGTCCTCATTGCAAAGCTGGGGGCCTTGCCGAGGCATCTGTGAGTAACCGTGAGCTGAGCCCCAGGCCAGCTGCTGTTGAACTTTTCCCACCCTTCCCAGGTAAAACACCTGAATATGTACAAGCGCTTGAAAACCTAGAGGAAGGGCCGTGGAGCCACACCAGCGACAGCACGCAGGCCAAATTGGTGCCTGCAGGCCAGTCAGGATCGTCCTGGCCCTGGGCGCTCTTCTGGAAGCTTTCCATTGCCCTGCCTGAGATACCCCTCCTGTCACGGCCCCCACTGCTTTTTTCCTTCCTCACCTATGTCCGGAGAGAAATTCCAGCTGTAGGTATGGGTGACACATCCTCTTTTTACAGGTGGCAGCCTGGCAACTCTTGCAGAAAGTCCAGCAGAGACCCACTCACACCGGGCCACCCACAAAGCCGTGGCCCGTCACTCCCTCCCACCAGCACAGCCCCGAGACTGCTGACGGGGCAGAGAATATGGAGTCAGGCACAGCTTCAGGGGCTACTGCTGCCTGCAGCGCTGTTTATATTGACCTCAACCCTGGAACACCTGGGGAGGGCCGGCCGGCAGGGTCAGGCTACCCAGGTCAGCTAATCCTCAGCCCTCAGGGAATCACATTTTTGAAAATGGACCTCGCTAAGGCAGAATAGAAGCCAAGGAATAAAAGGACACAATGCCATTTGCAGCACCGTAGGTGTGTCTAGAGGTTATCACGTGACTTGTAGTAAGTCCGAAAGTGAAAGACACATGTCATATCATATCTCTTATAGGTGTGACCGAAAAATGGATACCAGTGAAGATATTTCCACGGAGAAGGGCAATCACAGATTCACTCAACAAACTTATGGTTCACCAATGGAAAGGTGTGAGGATTGGTTTCATTATGATATTGGGGTTAACAGACATATACAAACACAGGTGACATATATAATCACCAAAGACCTACAGAATACCAAGAGAAGACTACTCAACATTCTGTCATAAGGTACATAGGAAAAGGATCCCAGGAAGAACAGACATCTGTATATGTGTAAAAGAACCACATCTTCCACACCTACAACAAGCCAAACATTGTAATCAAATTTGCTGTAATAAAAAATAAAAAATTAAATTATAAACACGAACAAGAAGTAGTGAGACAAATTTGAGGGGCTTTCTCCTGGCACATTCCATTCTAAATTCCAATCTAGAACAAGACTTCCATTGAGGCTCTGTTGCCCCAGTAACCAGATTTGGTAAGGGAGAACTGCTGCCACCTTGTGGCCGTTTCACACAACAGCAGCTTTAATCCCAGCGCTAATGGTCAGTTGATATTCAAAATCATTGCAGGCCTGTAAATGACACCTGCCCTGAGCACAAATCCTGGGGTCATGTATTGACCAAAAAATTCAAAGGACGTCCATATTTCAAAACGACAGTTTCAAAAGGCATATTTTACACACATTAGTGTTCTGCTTCTTTTTCTTTCTTTCTTTTTTTGTTAAAAAAACGGGAATGGCAAAAAGCATCCCTCAGAACGGGCGAAAATATTTGCAAACGAATCAATGGACAAAGGTTTAATCTCCAATATATATAAAGAGCTCATGCAGCTTAATATTAGAAAAACAAACAACCCAATACAAAAATGGGCAGAAGATCTAAAGAGACGTTTCTTCAAAGAAGACACAGAGATGGCCAAGACGCACATGAAAAGCTGCTCAACATCACTAATTATTAGAGAAATGCAAATCAAAACTACAATGAGGTATCACCTCACACCTGTTAGAATGGGCATCATCAGAAAATATACAAACAACGAATTCTGGGGAGGGTGTGGACAAAAGGATCCCTCTTCCACTAGTGGTGGAAATGTAAATTGATACAGTCACGATGGAGAACAGTATGGAGTTTCCTTAAAAAACCTAGAAATAGAATTACCATATGATCCAGCAATCCCACTTCTGGGCATATACCCAGAGAAAACCATAAATCAAAAAGGCACATTCACCACAATGCTCATTTCAGCACTATTTACAATAGCCAGGTAATGGAAGCAACCTAAATACCCACAGACAGACGAATGGATAAAGATGTGGTACATATATAAAATGGAATATTACTCAGCCATAAGAAGGAATGAAACTGGGTCATTTGTAGAGACGTCGATGGATCTAGAGACTGTCATACAGAATGAAGTAAGTCAGAAAGAGAAAAACAAATATTGTATATTAATGCATATATGTGGAACCTAGAAAAATTGAACAGATGAACTGGTTTGCAGGGAAGAAATAGAGACACAGAGGTAGAGAACACACGTATGGACACCAAGGGTGGGAAGCCATGGGGTGGTGGTGGTGGGATGAGTTGGAAGATTGGGATTGACCTGTATACATGTATATGCGTAAAATACATAACTAATAATAACCTGCTGTATAAAAAAATAAATAAAATTAAATTTCAAAATTTTTAAAAATAAAATTTAAAAATAAAACAGAAAAAAGTTCTTCCCTTCACACAGATGTATTTATATGAATGAATTATTTCCATGCTTATATCTATAAATACATAAAAGAGGAATAAAATCTAACTTGAAACAAAAAAGAAAAAAAAAACCTGAACCCAACAGTTAGACAGAGGTAAACCCTATCAGGGCACTTGCTCCAGCGGGAAACAATTCTGAAATTGGTCAGAGGTGGGGAATCATCTCCCATAGAGCCAGCAGCCCACTCCTACGCAAGGAGCGTCCTCATTGCAAGGCTGGGGGCCATGCCGAGGCATCTGTGAGTAACCGTGAGCTGAGCCCCAGGCCAGCTGCTGTTGAACTTTTCCCACCCTTCCCAGGTAAAACACCTGAATATGTACAAGGGCTTGAAAGCCTAGAGGAAGGGCAGTGGAGCCACACCAGCAACAGCACGCAGGCCAACTTGGTGCCTGCAGGCCAGCCAGGATGGTCCCGGCCCTGGGCGCTCTTCTGGAAGCTTTCCATTGCCCTGCCTGAGATACCTCTCCTGTCCCGGCCCCCACTGATTTTTTCCTTCCTCACCTCTGTCTGGAGAGAAATCCCAGCGGAAGGTATGGGTGACACATCCTGTTCTTTACAGGTGGCAGCCTGGCAACTCCTGCAGAAAGTCCAGCAGAGACCCACTCACACCGGGCCACCCACAAAGCCGTGGCACCTCACCCCCTCCCACCAGCACAGCCCCGAGACTGCTGACGGGGCAGAGAATATGGAGTCAGGCACAGCTTCAGTGGCTATTGCTGCCTGCAGCGCTGTTTATATTGATCTCAACCCAGGCAAACCTGGGGAGGGCCGGCCGGCAGGATCAGGCTACCCAGGTCAGCTAATCCTCAGCCCTCAGGGAATCACATTGTTGAAAATGGACCTCGCTAAGGCAGAATAGAAGCCGAGGAATAAAAGGACACAATGCCATTTGCAGCACCGTAGGTGTGTCTAGAGTTAATCACGTGACTTGTAGTAAGTCCGAAAGTGAAAGACACATATCATATCATATCTCTTATAGGTGTGACCGAAAAATGGATACCAGGGCAGATATTTCCACGCAGAAGGGCAATCACAGATTCATTCAACAAACTTATGGTTCACCAATGGAAAGGTGTGAGGATTGGTTTCATTATGATATTGGGGTTAACAGACATATACAAACACAGGTGACATATATAATCACCAAAGACCTACAGAATACCAAGAGAAGACTACTCAACATTCTGTCATAAGGTACATGGGAAAAGGATCCCAGGAAGAACAGACATATGTATATGTGTAAAAGAACCACATCTTCCACACCTACAACAAGCCAAACATTGTAATCCAATTTGCTGTAATAAAAAATAAAAAAGTAAATTAAGAACACGAACAAGAAGTAGTGAGACAAACTTGAGGGGCTTTCTCCTGGCACATTCCATTCTAAATTCCAATCTAGAACACGACTTCCATTGAGGCTCTGTTGCCCCAGTAACCAGATTTGGTAAGGGAGAACTGCTGCCACCTTGTGGCCGTTTCACACAACAGCAGCTTTAATCCCAGCGCTAATGGTCAGTTGATATTCAAAATCATTGCAGGCCTGTAAATGACACCTGCCCTGAACACAAATGCTGGGGTCATGTATCGACCAAAAAATTCAAAGGACGTCCATATTTCAAAACGACAGTTTCAAAAGTCATATTTGGGCTTCCCTGGTGGCACAGTGGTTGAGAGTCCGCCTGCCGATGCAGGGGACACGGGTTCGTGCCCCGGTCCGGAAAAATCCCACGTGCCGCGGAGCGGCTGGGCCCGTGAGCCATGGCCGCTGAGCCTGCGCGTCCGGAGCCTGTGCTCCGCAACGGGAGAGGCCACAACAGTGAGAGGCCTGCAAAAAAAAAAAAAAAACAAAAAACAAAAGGCATATTTTACACACATTAGTGTTCTGCTTCTTTTTCTTTCTTTCTTTTTTGGTTAAAAAAACGGGAATGGCAAAAAGCTTCCCTCAGAATGGGCGAAAATATTTGCAAACGAATCAATGGACAAAGGTTTAATCTCCAAAATATATAAAGAGCTCATGCAGCTTAATATTAAAAAAAACAAACAACCCAATACAAAATTGGGCAGAAGATCTAAAGAGACGTTTCTTCAAAGAAGACACAGAGATGGCCAAGATGCACATGAAAAGCTGCTCAACATCACTAATTATTAGAGAAATGCAAATCAAAACTACAATGAGGTATCAGCTCACCCCTGTTAGAATCGGCATCATCAGAAAATCTACAAACAACAAATACTGGGGAGGGTGTGGACAAAAGGATCCCTCTTCCACTAGTGGTGGAAATGTAAATTGATACAGTCACGATGGAGAACAGTATGGAGTTTCCTAAAAACCCTAGAAATAGAATTACCATATGATCCAGCAATCCCACTTCTGGGCATATACCCAGAGAAAACCATAAATCAAAAAGGCACATTCACCACAATGCTCATTTCAGCACTATTTACAATAGCCAGGTAAAGGCAGCAACCTAAATACCCACAGACAGACGAATGGATAAAGATGTGGTACATATATAAAATGGAATATTACTCAGCCATAAGAAGGAATGAAACTGGGTCATTTGTAGAGACGTCGATGGATCTAGAGACTGTCATACAGAATGAAGTAAGTCAGAAAGAGAAAAACAAATATTGTATATTAATGCATATATGTGTAACCTAGAAAAATGGTACAGATGAACTGGTTTGCAGGGAAGAAAGAGAGACACAGAGGTAGAGAACACACGTATGGACACCAAGTGTGGGAAGCCATGGGGTGGTGGTGGTGGGATGAGTTGGTAGATTGGGATTGACCTGTATACAGGTATATGCGTAAAATACATAACTAATAATAACCTGCTGTATAAAAAAATAAATAAAATTAAATTTCAAAATTTAAAAAAATAAAATTTAAAAATAAAACAGAAAAAAGTTCTTCCCTTCACACAGATGTATTTATATGAATGAATTATTTCCATGCTTATATCTATAAATACATAAAAGAGGAATAAAATCTAATTTGAAACAAAAAAGAAAAAAAAAACCTGAACCCACCAGTTAGACAGAGGAAAACCCTGTCAGGGCACTTGCTCCAGCGGTAAACAATTCTGAAATTGGTCAGAGGTGGGGAATCATCTCCCATAGAGCCAGCAGCCCACTCCTACGCAAGGAGCGTCCTCATTGCAAGGCTGGGGGCCATGCCGAGGCATCTGTGAGTAACCGTGAGCTGAGTCCCAGGCCAGCTGCTGTTGAACTTTTCCCACCCTTCCCAGGTAAAACACCTGAATATGTACAAGGGCTTGAAAGCCTAGAGGAA
The DNA here is from genome assembly GCF_949752795.1 of Hyperoodon ampullatus. Lineage (NCBI taxonomy): Eukaryota > Metazoa > Chordata > Mammalia > Artiodactyla > Ziphiidae > Hyperoodon > Hyperoodon ampullatus. Next base: position 334,798 of record NW_027640675.1, on the reverse strand, counting down.
GGGCCGTGGAGCCACACCAGCGACAGCACGCAGGCCAAATTGGTGCCTGCAGGCCAGCCAGGATGGTCCTGGCCCTGGGCGCTCTTCTGGAAGCTTTCCATTGCCCTGCCTGAGATACCCTTCCTGTAACGACCCCCACTGCTTTTATCCTTCCTCACCTCTGTCCGGAGAGAAATTCCAGCAGAAGGTATGGGTGACACATCCTCTTCTTTACAGGTGGCAGCCTGGCAACTCCTGCAGAAAGTCCAGCAGAGACCCACTCACACCGGGCCACCCACAAAGCCGTGGCCCCTCACTCCCTCCCACCAACACAGTTCCGAGACTGCTGATGGGGCAGAGAATATGGAGTCAGGCACAGCTTCAGGGGCTATTGCTGCCTGCAGCGCTGTTTATATTGACCTCAACCCAGGCACACCTGGGGAGGGCCGGCCGGCAGGGTCAGGCTACCCAGGTCAGCTAATCCTCAACCCTCAGGGAATCACATTGTTGAAAATGGACCTCGCTAAGGCATAATAGAAGCCAAGGAATAAAAGGACACAATGCCATTTGGAGCACCGTAGGTGTGAGTAGAGGTAATCACGTGATTTGTAGTAATTCCGAAAGTGAAGGACACATATCATATCATATCTCTTATAGGTGTGACCGAAAAATGGATACGAGGGCAGATATTTCCACGCAGAAGGGCAATCACAGATTCACTCAACAAACTTATGGTTCACCAATGGAAAGGTGTGAGGATTGGTTTCATTATGATATTGGGGTTAACAGACATATACAAACACAGGTGACATATATAATCACCAAAGAACTACAGAATACCAAGAGAAGACTACTCAATATTCTGTCATAAGGTACATGGGAAAAGGATCCCAGGAAGAACAGACATATGTATATGTGTAAAAGAACCACATCTTCCACACCTACAACAAGCCAAACATTGTAATCAAATTTTCTGTAATAAAAAATAAAAAATTAAAGTAAAAACACGAACAAGAAGTAGTGAGACAAACTTGAGGGGCTTTCTCCTGGCACATTCCATTCTAAATTCCATTCTAGAACACGACATCCATTGAGGCTCTGTTGCCCCAGTAACCAGACTTGGTAAGGGAGAACTGCTGCCACCTTGTGGCCGTTTCACACAACAGCAGCTTTAATCCCAGCGCTAATGGTCAGTTGATATTCAAAATCATTGCAGGCCTGTAAATGACACCTGCCCTGAAAACAAATCCTGGATTCATATATCGACCAAAAAATTCAAAGGACATCCATATTTCAAAAGGACAGTTTCAAAAGGCATATTTTACACACATTAGTGTTCTTCTTCTTTTTCTTTCTTTCTTTTTTTGTTAAAAAAACGGGAATGGCAAAAAGCATCCCTCAGAATGGGCGAAAATATTTGCAAACGAATCAATGGACAAATGTTTAATCTCCAATATATATAAAGAGCTCATGCAGCTTAATATTAAAAAAACAAACAACCCAATACAAAAACGGGCAGAAGATCTAAAGAGACGTTTCTTCAAAGAAGACACAGAGATGGCCAAGACGCACATGAAAAGCTGCTCAACATCACTAATTATTAGAGAAATGCAAATCAAAACTACAATGAGGTATCACCTCACACCTGTTAGAATGGGCATCATCAGAAAATATACAAACAACGAATTCTGGGGAGGGTGTGGACAAAAGGATCCCTCTTCCACTAGTGGTGGAAATGTAAATTGATACAGTCACGATGGAGAACAGTATGGAGTTTCCTTAAAAAACCTAGAAATAGAATTACCATATGATCCAGCAATCCCACTTCTGGGAATATACCCAGAGAAAACCATAAATCAAAAAGGCACATTCACCACAATGCTCATTTCAGCACTATTTACAATAGCCAGGTAACGGAAGCAACCTAAATACCCACAGACAGACGAATGGATAAAGATGTGGTACATATATAAAATGGAATATTACTCAGCCATAAGAAGGAATGAAACTGGGTCATTTGTAGAGACGTCGATGGATCTAGAGACTGGCATACAGAATGAAGTAAGTCAGAAAGAGAAAAACAAACATTGTATATTAATGCATATATATGGAACCTAGAAAAATGGTACAGATGAACTGGTTTGCAGGGAAGAAAGAGAGACACAGAGGTAGAGAATACACGTATGGACACCAAGGGTGGGAAGCCATAGGGTGGTGGTGGTGGGATGAGTTGGGAGATTGGGATTGACCTGTATACATGTATATGCGTAAAATACATAACTAATAATAACCTGCTGTATAAAAAAATAAATAAAATTAAATTTCAAAATTTTTAAAAATAAAATTTAAAAATAAAACAGAAGAAAGTTCTTCCCTTCACACAGATGTATTTATATGAATGAATTATTTCCATGCTTATATCTATAAATACATAAAAGAGGAATAAAATCTAACTTGAAACAAAAAAGAAAAAAAAAACCTGAACCCACCAGTTAGACAGAGGTAAACCCTATCAGGGCACTTGCTCCAGCGGTAAACAATTCTGAAATTGGTCAGAGGTGGGGAATCATCTCCCATAGAGCCAACAGCCCACTCCTACGCAAGGAGCGTCCTCATTGCAAGGCTGGGGGCCATGCCGAGGCATCTGTGAGAAACCGTGAGCTGAGTCCCAAGCCAACTGCTGTTGAACTTTTCCCACCCTTCCCAGGTAAAACACCTGAATATGTACAAGGGCTTGAAAGCCTAGAGGAAGGGCCGTGGAGCCACACCAGCGACAGCACGCAGGCCAACTTGGTGCCTGCAGGCCAGCCAGGATGGTCCTGGCCCTGGGCGCTCTTCTGGAAGCTTTCCATTGCCCTGCCTGAGATACCCCTCCTGTCCCGGCCCCCACTGCTTTTTTCCTTCCTCACCTCTGTCTGGAGAGAAATCCCAGCGGAAGGTATGGGTGACACAGCCTGTTCTTTACAGGTGGCAGCCTGGCAACTCCTGCAGAAAGTCCAGCAGAGACCCACTCACACCGGGCCACCCACAAAGCCGTGGACCCTCACTCCCTCCCACCAGCACAGCCCCGAGACTGCTGACGGGGCAGAGAATATGGAGTCAGGCACAGCTTCAGGGGCTATTGCTGCCTGCAGCGCTGTTTATATTGACCTCAACACAAGCACACCTGGGGAGGGCCGGCCGGCAGGGTCAGGCTACCCATGTCAGCTAATCCTCAGCCTTCAGGGAATCACATTGTTGAATATGGACCTCGCTAAGGCAGAATAGAAGCCAAGGAATAAAAAGACACAATGCCATTTGGAGCACCGTAGGTGTGAGTAGAGGTAATCACGTGACTTGTAGTAAGTCCGAAAGTGAAAGACACATATCATATCATATCTCTTATAGGTGTGACCGAAAAATGGATACCAGGGCAGATATTTCCACGCAGAAGGGCAATCACAGATTCATTCAACAAACTTATGGTTCACCAATGGAAAGGTGTGAGGATTGGTTTCATTATGATATTGGGGTTAACAGACATATACAAACACAGGTGACATATATAATCACCAAAGACCTACAGAATACCAAGAGAAGACTACTCAACATTCTGTCCTAAGGTACATGGGAAAAGGATCCCAGGAAGAACAGACATATGTGTATGTGTAAAAGAACCACATCTTCCACACCTACAACAAGCGAAACATTGTAATCAAATTTTCTGTAATAAAAAATAAAAAATTAAATTAAAAACACGAACAAGAAGTAGTGAGACAAACTTGAGGGGCTTTCTCCTGGCACATTCCATTCTAAATTCCAATCTAGAACACGACATCCATTGAGGCTCTGTTGCCCCAGTAACCAGACTTGGTAAGGGAGAACTGCTGCCACCTTGTGGCCGTTTCACACAACAGCAGCTTTAATCCCAGCGCTAATGGTCAGTTGATATTCAAAATCATTGCAGGCCTGTAAATGACTCCTGCCCTGAAAACAAATCCTGGATTCATATATCGACCAAAAAATTCAAAGGACGTCCATATTTCAAAACGACAGTTTCAAAAGGCATATTTTACACACATTAGTGTTCTGCTTCTTTTTCTTTCTTTCTTTTTTTGTTAAAAAAACGGGAATGGCAAAAAGCATCCCTCAGAATGGGCGAAAATATTTGCAAACGAATCAATGGACAAAGGTTTAATCTCCAATATATATAAAGAGCTCATGCAGCTTAATATTAAAAAAACAAACAACCCAATACAAAATTGGGCAGAAGATCTAAAGAGACGTTTCTTCAAAGAAGACACAGAGATGGCCAAGACGCACATGAAAAGCTGCTCAACATCACTAATTATTAGAGAAATGCAAATCAAAACTACAATGAGGTATCACCTCACACCTGTTAGAATGGGCATCATCAGAAAATCTACAAACAACGAATTTTGGGGAGGGTGTGGACAAAAGGATCCGTCTTCCACTAGTGGTGGAAATTTAATTTGATACAGTCACGATGGAGAACAGTATGGAGTTTCCTTAAAAAAACAAGAAATAGAATTACCATATGATCCAGCAATCCCACTTCTGAGCATATACCCAGAGAAAACCATAAATCAAAAAGGCACATTCACCACAATGCTCATTTCAGCACTATTTACAATAGCCAGGTAATGGAAGCAACCTAAATACCCACAGACAGACGAATGGATAAAGATGTGGTACATATATAAAATGGAATATTACTCAGCCTTAAGAAGGAATGAAACTGGGTCATTGGTAGAGACGTCGATGGATCTAGAGATTGTCATACAGAATGAAGTAAGTCAGAAAGAGAAAAACAAATATTGTATATTAATGCATATAGGTGGAACCTAGAAAAATGGTACAGATTAACTGGTTTTCAGGGAAGAAATAGAGACAGAGAGGTAGAGAACACACGTATGGACACCAAGTGTGGGAAGCCATGGGGTGGTGGTGGTGGGATGAGTTGGGAGATTGGGATTGACCTGTATACATGTGTATGCATAAAATACATAACTAATAATAACCTGCTGTATAAAAAAGTAAATAAAATTAAATTTCAAAATTTAAAAAAATAAAATTTAAAAATAAAACAGAAAAAAGTTCTTCCCTTCACACAGATGTATTTATATGAATGAATTATTTCCATGCTTATATCTATAAATACATAAAAGAGGAATAAAATCTAACTTGAACCAAAAGAGAAAAATAAAACCTGAACCCACCAGTTAGACAGAGGAAAACACTATCAGCGCACTTGGTCCAGCGGTAAACAATTCTGAAATTGGTCAGAGGTGGGGAATCATCTCCCATAGAGCCAGCAGCCCACTCCTACGCAAGGAGCGTCCTCATTGCAAGGCTGGGGGCCATGCCGAGGCATCTAGGAGTAACCGTGAGCTGAGTCCCAGGCCAGCTGCTGTTGAACTTTTCCCACCCATCCCAGGTAAAACACCTGAATATGTACAAGGGCTTGAAAGCCTAGAGGAAGGGCCGTGGAGCCACACCAGCGACAGCACGCAGTCCAACTTGGTGCCTGCAGGCCAGCCAGGAAGGTCCTGGCCCTTGGCGCTCTTCTGGAAGCTTTCCATTGCCCTGCCTGAGATACCCCTCCTGTCCCGGCCCCCACTGCTTTTTTCCTTCCTCACCTCTGTCCGGAGAGAAATTCCAGCGGAAGGTATGGGTGACACATCCTCTTCTTTACAGGTGGCAGTCTGGCAAGTCCTGCAGAAAGTCCAGCAGAGACCCACTCACACCGGGCCACCCACAAAGCCGTGGACCCTCACTCCCTCCCACCAGCACAGCCCCGAGACTGCTGACGGGGCAGAGAATATGGAGTCAGGCACAGCTTCAGGGGCTATTGCTGCCTGCAGCGCTGTTTATATTGACCTCAACCCAGGCACACCTGGGGAGGGCCGGCCGGCAGGGTCAGGCTACCCAGGTCAGCTAATCCTCAGCCCTCAGGGAATCACATTGTTGAAAATGGACCTCGCTAAGGCGGAATAGAAGCCAAGGAATAAAAGGACACAATGCCATTTGCAGCACCGTAGGTGTGTCTAGAGGTAATCACGTGACTTGTAGTAAGTCCGAAAGTGAAAGACACATATCATATCATATCTCTTATAGGTGTGACCGAAAAATGGATACCAGGGCAGATATTTCCACGCAGAAGGGCAATCACAGATTCATTCAACAAATTTATGGTTCACCAATGGAAAGGTGTGAGGATTGGTTTCATTATGATATTGGGGTTAACAGACATATACAAACACAGGTGACATATATAATCACCAAAGACCTACAGAATACCAAGAGAAGATTACTCAACATTCTGTCATAAGGTACATGGGAAAAGGATCCCAGGAAGAACAGACATATGTATATGTGTAAAAGAACCACATCTTCCACACCTACAGCAAGCCAAACATTGTAATCAAATTTGCTGTAATAAAAAATAAAAAATTAAATTAAAAACACGAACAAGAAGTAGTGAGACAAACTTGAGGGGCTTTCTCCTGGCACATTCCATTCTAAATTCCAATATAGTACACGACTTCCATTGAGGCTCTGTTGCCCCAGTAACCAGATTGGGTAAGGGAGAACTGCTGCCACCTTGTGGCCGTTTCACACAACAGCAGCTTTAATCCCAGCGCTAATGGTCAGTTGATATTCAAAATCATTGCAGGCCTGTAAATGACACCTGCCCTGAAAACAAATCCTGGGTTCATATATCGACCAAAAAATTCAAAGGACGTCCATATTTCAAAACGACAGTTTCAAAAGGCATATTTTACACACATTAGTGTTCTGCTTCTTTTTCTTTCTTTCTTTTTTTGTTAAAAAAACAGGAATGGCAAAAAGCTTCCCTCAGAATGGGCGAAAATATTTGCAAACGAATCAATGGACAAAGGTTTAATCTCCAATATATATAAAGAGCTCATGCAGCTTAATATTAAAAAAAACAAACAACCCAATACAAAAATGGGCAGAAGATCTAAAGAGACGTTTCTTCAAAGAAGACACAGAGATGGCCAAGACGCACATGAAAAGCTGCTCAACATCACTAATTATTAGAGAAATGCAAATCAAAACTACAATGAGGTATCACCTCACACCTGTTAGAATCGGAATCATCAGAAAATCTGCAAACAACAAATTCTGGGGAGGGTGTGGACAAAAGGATCCCTCTGCCACTAGTGGTGGAAATGTAAATTGATACAGTTACGATGGAGAACAGTATGGAGTTTCCTTAAAAAACCTAGAAATAGAATTACCATATGATCCAGCAATCCCACTTCTGGGCATATACCCAGAGAAAACCATAAATCAAAAAGGCACATTCACCACAATACTCATTTCAGCACTATTTACAATAGCCAGGTAATGGAAGCAACCTAAATACCCACAGACAGACGAATGGATAAAGATGTGGTACATATATAAAATGGAATATTACTCAGCCATAAGAAGGAATGAAACTGGGTCATTTGTAGAGACATCGATGGATCTAGAGACTGTCATACAGAATGAAGTAAGTCAGAAAGAGAAAAACAAATATTGTATATTAATGCATATATGTGGAAGCTAGCAAAATGGTACAGATGAACTGGTTTGCAGGGAAGAAATAGAGACACAGAGGTAGAGAACACACGTATGGACACCAAGTGTGGGAAGCCATGGGGTGGTGGTGGTGGGATGAGTTGGGAGATTGGGATTGACCTGTATACATGTATATGCATAAAATACATAACTAATAATAACCTGCTGTATAAAAAAATAAATAAAATTAAATTTCAAAATTTTAAAAACTTAAATTTAAAAATAAAACAGAAAAAAGGTCTTCCCTTCACACAGATGTATTTATATGAATGAATTATTTCCATGCTTATATCTATAAATACATATAAGAGGAATAAAATCTAACTTGAACCAAAAAAGAAAAAAGAAAAAAAACTTGAACCCACCAGTTATACAGAGGAAAACCCTATCACGGCAATTGCTCCAGCAGTAAACAATTCTGAAATTGGTCAGAGGTGGGGAATCATCTCCCATAGAGCCAGCAGCAAACTCGTACGCAAGGAGCGTCCTCATTGCAAAGCTGGGGGCCATGCTGAGGCATCTGTCAGTAAACGTGAGTTGAGCCCCAGGCCAGCTGCTGTTGAACTTTTCCCGCCCTTCCCAGGTAAAACACCTGAATATGTACAAGCGCTTGAAAGCCTAGAGGAATGGCCGTGGAGCCACACCAGCGACAGCACGCAGTCCAACTTGGTGACTGCAGGCCAGCCAGGATGGTCCTGGCCCTGGGCGCTCTTCTGGAAGCTTTCCATTGCCCTGCCTGAGATACCCCTCCTGTCCCGGCCCCCACTGCTTTTTTCCTTCCTCACCTATGTCCGGAGAGAAATTCCAGCGGAAGGTATGGGTGACACATCCTCTTCTTTACAGGTGGCAGCCTGGCAACTCCTGCAGAAAGTCCAGCAGAGACCCACTCACACCGGGCCACCCACAAAGCCGTGGACCCTCACTCCCTCCCACCAGCACAGCCCCGAGACTGCTGACGGGGCAGAGAATATGGAGTCAGGCACAGCTTCAGGGGCTATTGCTGCCTGCAGCGCTGTTTATATTGACCTCAACCCAGGCATACCTGGGGAGGGCCGGCCGGCAGGGTCAGGCTACCCAGGTCAGCTAATCCTCAGCCCTCAGGGAATCACACTGTTGAAAATGGACCTCGCTAAGGCAGAATAGAAGCCAAGGAATAAAAGGACACAATGCCATTTGCAGCACCGTAGGTGTGTCTAGAGGTAATCACGTGACTTGTAGTAAGTCAGAAAGTGAAAGACACATATCATATCATATCTCTTATAGGTGTGACCGAAAAATGGATACCGGGGCAGATATTTCCACGGAGAAGGGCAATCACAGATTCATTCAACAAACTTATGCTTCACCAATGGAAAGGTGTGAGGATTGGTTTCATTATGATATTGGGGTTAACAGACATATACAAACACAGGTGACATATATAATCACCAAAGACCTACAGAATACCAAGAGAAGACTACTCAACATTCTGTCATAAGGTACATGGGAAAAGGATCCCAGGAAGAACAGACATATGTATATGTGTAAAAGAACCACATCTTCCACACCTACAGCAAGCCAAACATTGTAATCAAATTTGCTGTAATAAAAAATAAAAAATTAAATTAAAAACACGATCAAGAAGTAGTGAGACAAACTTGAGGGGCTTTCTCCTGGCACATTCCATTCTAAATTCCAATCTAGAACACGACATCCATTGAGGCTCTGTTGCCCCAGTAACCAGACTTGGTAAGGGAGAACTGCTGCCACCTTGGGGCCGTTTCACACAACAGCAGCTTTAATCCCAGCGCTAATGGTCAGTTGATATTCAAAATCATTGCAGGCCTGTAAATGACACCTGCCCTGAAAACAAATCCTGGATTCATATATCGACCAAAAAATTCAAAGGACATCCATATTTCAAAAGGACAGTTTCAAAAGGCATATTTTACACACATTAGTGTTCTTCTTCTTTTTCTTTCTTTCTTTTTTTGTTAAAAAAACGGGAATGGCAAAAAGCATCCCTCAGAATGGGCGAAAATATTTGCAAACGAATCAATGGACAAATGTTTAATCTCCAATATATATAAAGAGCTCATGCAGCTTAATATTAAAAAAACAAACAACCCAATACAAAAACGGGCAGAAGATCTAAAGAGACGTTTCTTCAAAGAAGACACAGAGATGGCCAAGACGCACATGAAAAGCTGCTCAACATCACTAATTATTAGAGAAATGCAAATCAAAACTACAATGAGGTATCACCTCACACCTGTTAGAATGGGCATCATCAGAAAATATACAAACAACGAATTCTGGGGAGGGTGTGGACAAAAGGATCCCTCTTCCACTAGTGGTGGAAATGTAAATTGATACAGTCACGATGGAGAACAGTATGGAGTTTCCTTAAAAAACCTAGAAATAGAATTACCATATGATCCAGCAATCCCACTTCTGGGAATATACCCAGAGAAAACCATAAATCAAAAAGGCACATTCACCACAATGCTCATTTCAGCACTATTTACAATAGCCAGGTAATGGAAGCAACCTAAATACCCACAGACAGACGAATGGATAAAGATGTGGTACATATATAAAATGGAATATTACTCAGCCATAAGAAGGAATGAAACTGGGTCATTTGTAGAGACGTCGACGGATCTAGAGACTGGCATACAGAATGAAGTAAGTCAGAAAGAGAAAAACAAACATTGTATATTAATGCATATATGTGGAACCTAGAAAAATGGTACAGATGAACTGGTTTGCAGGGAAGAAAGAGAGACACAGAGGTAGAGAATACACGTATGGACACCAAGGGTGGGAAGCCATAGGGTGGTGGTGGTGGGATGAGTTGGGAGATTGGGATTGACCTGTATACATGTATATGCGTAAAATACATAACTAATAATAACCTGCTGTATAAAAAAATAAATAAAATTAAATTTCAAAATTTTTAAAAATAAAATTTAAAAATAAAACAGAAGAAAGTTCTTCCCTTCACACAGATGTATTTATATGAATGAATTATTTCCATGCTTATATCTATAAATACATAAAAGAGGAATAAAATCTAACTTGAAACAAAAAAGAAAAAAAAAAACCTGAACCCACCAGTTAGACAGAGGTAAACCCTATCAGGGCACTTGCTCCAGCGGTAAACAATTCTGAAATTGGTCAGAGGTGGGGAATCATCTCCCATAGAGCCAACAGCCCACTCCTACGCAAGGAGCGTCCTCATTGCAAGGCTGGGGGCCATGCCGAGGCATCTGTGAGAAACCGTGAGCTGAGTCCCAAGCCAACTGCTGTTGAACTTTTCCCACCCTTCCCAGGTAAAACACCTGAATATGTACAAGGGCTTGAAAGCCTAGAGGAAGGGCCGTGGAGCCACACCAGCGACAGCACGCAGGCCAACTTGGTGCCTGCAGGCCAGCCAGGATGGTCCTGGCCCTGGGCGCTCTTCTGGAAGCTTTCCATTGCCCTGCCTGAGATACCCCTCCTGTCCCGGCCCCCACTGCTTTTTTCCTTCCTCACCTCTGTCTGGAGAGAAATCCCAGCGGAAGGTATGGGTGACACAGCCTGTTCTTTACAGGTGGCAGCCTGGCAACTCCTGCAGAAAGTCCAGCAGAGACCCACTCACACCGGGCCACCCACAAAGCCGTGGACCCTCACTCCCTCCCACCAGCACAGCCCCGAGACTGCTGACGGGGCAGAGAATATGGAGTCAGGCACAGCTTCAGGGGCTATTGCTGCCTGCAGCGCTGTTTATATTGACCTCAACACAGGCACACCTGGGGAGGGCCGGCCGGCAGGGTCAGGCTACCCATGTCAGCTAATCCTCAGCCTTCAGGGAATCACATTGTTGAATATGGACCTCGCTAAGGCAGAATAGAAGCCAAGGAATAAAAAGACACAATGCCATTTGGAGCACCGTAGGTGTGAGTAGAGGTAATCACGTGACTGGTAGTAAGTCCGAAAGTGAAAGACACATATCATATCATATCTCTTATAGGTGTGACCGAAAAATGGATACCAGGGCAGATATTTCCACGCAGAAGGGCAATCACAGATTCATTCAACAAACTTATGGTTCACCAATGGAAAGGTGTGAGGATTGGTTTCATTATGATATTGGGGTTAACAGACATATACAAACACAGGTGACATATATAATCACCAAAGACCTACAGAATACCAAGAGAAGACTACTCAACATTCTGTCCTAAGGTACATGGGAAAAGGATCCCAGGAAGAACAGACATATGTATATGTGTAAAAGAACCACATCTTCCACACCTACAACAAGCGAAACATTGTAATCAAATTTTCTGTAATAAAAAATAAAAAATTAAATTAAAAACACGAACAAGAAGTAGTGAGACAAACTTGAGGGGCTTTCTCCTGGCACATTCCATTCTAAATTCCAATCTAGAACACGACATCCATTGAGGCTCTGTTGCCCCAGTAACCAGACTTGGTAAGGGAGAACTGCTGCCACCTTGTGGCCGTTTCACAAAGCAGCAGCTTTAATCCCAGCGCTAATGGTCAGTTGATATTCAAAATCATTGCAGGCCTGTAAATGACACCTGCCCTGAAAACAAATCCTGGGTTCATATATCGACCAAAAAATTCAAAGGACGTCCATATTTCAAAACGACCGTTTCAAAAGGCATATTTTACACACATTAGTGTTCTGCTTCTTTTTCTTTCTTTCTTTTTTTGTTAAAAAAACGGGAATGGCAAAAAGCTTCCCTCAGAATGGGCGAAAATATTTGCAAACGAATCAATGGACAAAGGTTTAATCTCCAATATATATAATGAGCTCATGCAGCTTAATATTAAAAAAACAAACAACCCAATACAAAAATGGGCAGAAGATCTAAAGAGACGTTTCTTCAAAGAAGACACAGAGATGGCCAAGACGCACATGAAAAGCTGCTCAACATCACTAATTATTAGAGAAATGCAAATCAAAACGACAATGAGGTATCACCTCACACCTGTTAGAATGGGCATCATCAGAAAATCTACAAACAACGAATTTTGGGGAGGGTGTGGACAAAAGGATCCCTCTTCCACTAGTGGTGGAAATGTAAATTGATACAGTCACGATGAAGAACAGTAGGGAGTTTCCTTAAAAAACCTAGAAATAGAATTACCATATGATCCAGCAATCCCACTTCTGGGCATATACCCAGAGAAAACCATAAATCAAAAAGGCACATTCACCACAATGCTCATTTCAGCACTATTTACAATAGCCAGGTAATGGAAGCAACCTAAATACCCACAGACAGACGAATGGATAAAGATGTGGTACATATATAAAATGGAATATTACTCAGCCATAAGAAGGAATGAAACTGGGTCATTTGTAGAGACGTCGATGGATCTAGAGACTGTCATACAGAATGAAGTAAGTCAGAAAGAGAAAAACAAATATTGTATATTAATGCATATATGTGGAACCTAGAAAAATGGTACAGATGAACTGGTTTTCAGGGAAGAAATAGAGACACAGAGGTAGAGAACACACGTATGGACACCAAGTGTGGGAAGCCATGGGGTGGTGGTGGTGGGATGAGTTGGGGGATTGGGATTGACCTGTATACATGTATATGCATAAAACACATAACTAATAATAACCTGCTGTATAAAAAAATAAATAAAATTAAATTTCAAAATTTTAAAAAATAATATTTAAAAATGAAACAGAAAATGTTCTTCCCTTCACACAGATGTATTTATATGAATGAATTATTTCCATGCTTATATCTATAAATACATAAAAGAGGAATAAAATCTAACTTGAACCAAAAAAAAAAAAAAAACCTAAACCCACCAGTTAGACAGAGGAAAACACTATCAGCGCACTTGGTCCAGCGGTAAACAATTCTGAAATTGGTCAGAGGTGGGGAATCATCACCCATAGAGCCAGCAGCCCACTCCTACGCATGGAGCGTCCTCATTGCAAGGCTGGGGGCCATGCCGAGGCATCTGTGAGTAACCGTGAGCTGAGCCACAGGCCAGCTGCTGTTGGACTTTTCCCACCCTTCCCAGGTTAAACACCTGAATATGTACAAGGGCTTGAAAGCCTAGAGGAAGGGCTGTGGAGCCACACCAGCGACAGCACGCAGGCCAACTTGGTGCCTGCAGGCCAGCCAGGATGTTCCTAGCCCTGGGCGCTCTTCTGGAAGCTTTCCATTGCCCTGCCTGAGATACCCCTCCTGTCCCGGCCCCCACTGCTTTTTTCCTTCCACGCCTCTGTCCGGAGAGAAATTCCAGCGGAAGGTATCGGTGACACATCCTCTTCTTTACAGGTGGCAGACTGGCAACTCCTGCAGAAAGTCCAGCAGAGCCCCACTCACACTGGGCCACCCACAAAGCCGTGGCCCCTCACTCCCTCCCACCAGCACAGCCCCGAGACTGCTGACGGGGCAGAGAATATGGAGTCAGGCACAGCTTCAGGGACTATTGCTGCCTGCAGCGCTGTTTATATTGACCTCAACCCAGGCACACCTGGGGAGGGCCGGCCGGCAGGGTCAGGCTACAGAGCTCAGCTAATCCTCAGCCCTCAGGGAATCACATTGTTGAAAATGGACCTCGCTAAGGCAGAATAGTAGCCAAGGAATAAAAGGACACAATGCCATTTGCAGCACCATAGGTGTGTCTAGAGGTAATCACGTGACTTGTAGTAAGTCTGAAAGTGAAAGACACATATCATATCATATCTCTTATAGGTGTGACCGAAAAATGGATACCAGGGCAGATATTTCCACGGAGAAAGGCAATCACAGATTCATTCAACAAACTTATGGTTCACCAATGGAAAGGTGTGAGGATTGGTTTCATTATGATATTGGGGTTAACAGACATATACAAACACAGGTGACATATATAATCACCAAAGACCTACAGAATACCAAGAGAAGACTACTCAACATTCTGTCATAAGGTACATGGGAAAAGGATCCCAGGAAGAACAGACATATGTATATGTGTAAAAGAACCACATCTTCCACACCTACAAAAAGCCAAACATTGTAATCAAACTTGCTGTAATAAAAAATAAAAAAAATAAATTAAAAACACGAACAAGAAGTAGTGAGACAAACTTGAGGGGCTTTCTCCTGGCACATTCCATTCTAAATTCCAAACTAGAACACGACTTCCATTGAGGCTCTGTTGCCCCAGTAACCAGATTTGGTAAGGGAGAACTGCTGCCACCTTGTGGCCGTTTCACACAACAGCAGCTTTAATCCCAGCGCTAATGGTCAGTTGATATTCAAAATCATTGCAGGCCTGTAAATGACACCTGCCCTGAAAACAAATCCTGGGTTCATATATCGACCAAAAAATTCAAAGGACGTCCATATTTCAAAACGACAGTTTCAAAAGGCATATTTTACACACATTAGTGTTCTGCTTCTTTTTCTTTCTTTCTTTTTTTGTTAAAAAAACGGGAATGGCAAAAAGCTTCCCTCAGAATGGGCGAAAATATTTGCAAACGAATCAATGGACAAAGGTTTAATCACCAATATATATAAAGAGCTCATGCAGCTTAATATTAAAAAAACAAACAACCCAATACAAAAATGGGCAGAAGATCTAAAGAGACGTTTCTTCAAAGAAGACACAGAGATGGCCAAGACGCACATGAAAAGCTGCTCAACATCACTAATTATTAGAGAAATGCAAATCAAAACTACAATGAGGTATCACCTCACACCTGTTAGAATCGGCATCATCAGAAAATCTACAAACAACAAATTCTGGGGAGGGTGTGGACAAAAGGATCCCTCTTCCACTAGTGGTGAAAATGTAAATTGATACAGTCACGATGAAGAACAGTAGGGAGTTTCCTTAAAAAACCTAGAAATAGAATTACCATATGATCCAGCAATCCCACTTCTGGGCATATACCCAGAGAAAACCATAAATCAAAAAGGCACATTCACCACAATGCTCATTTCAGCACTATTTACAATAGCCAGGTAATGGAAGCAACCTAAATACCCACAGACAGACGAATGGATAAAGATGTGGTACATATATAAAATGGAATATTACTCAGCCATAAGAAGGAATGAAACTGGGTCATTTGTAGAGACGTCGATGGATCTAGAGACTGTCATACAAAATGAAGTAAGTCAGAAAGAGAAAAACAAATATTGTATATTAATGCATATATGTGGAACCTAGAAAAATGGTACAGATGAACTGGTTTGCAGGGAAGAAATAGAGACACAGAGGTAGAGAACACACGTATGGACACCAAGTGTGGGAAGCCATGGGGTGGTGGTGGTGGGATGAGTTGGGAGATTGGGATTGACCTGTACACATGTACATGAGTAAAATACATAACTAATAATAACCTGCTGTATAAAATAATAAATAAAATTAAATTTCAAAATTTTAAAAATTAAATTTAAAAATGAAACAGAAAAAAGTTCTTCCCTTCACACAGATGTATTTATATGACTGAATTATTTCCATGCTTATATCTATGAATACATAAAAGAGGAATAAAATCTAACTTGAAACAAAAAAGAAAAAAAAAAACGTGAACCCACCAGTTAGACAGAGGTAAACCCTATCAGGGCACTTGCTCCAGCGGTAAACAATTCTGAAATTGGTCAGAGGTGGGGAATCATCTCCCATAGAGCCAGCAGCCCACTCCTACGCAAGGAGCGTCCTCATTGCAAGGCTGGGGGCCATGCCGAGGCATCTGTGAGTAACTGTGAGCTGAGTCCCAGGCCAGCTGCTGTTGAACTTTTCCCACCCTTCCCAGGTAAAACACCTGAATATGTACAAGGGCTTGAAAGCCTAGAGGAAGGGCCGTGGAGCCACACCAGCGACAGCACGCAGGCCAACTTGGTGCCTGCAGGCCAGCCAGGATGGTCCTGGCCCTGGGCGCTCTTCTGGAAGCTTTCCATTGCCCTGCCTGAGATACCCCTCCTGTCCCGGCCCCCACTGCTTTTTTCCTTCCTCACCTCTGTCCGGAGATAAATTCCAGCGGTAGGTATGGTTGACACATCCTTTTCTTTACAGGTGTCAGCCTGGCAACTCCTGCAGAAAGTCCAGCAGAGACCCACTCACACCGGGCCACCCACAAAGCCGTGGCCTCTCACTCCCTCCCACCAGCACAGCCCCGAGACTGCTGACGGGGCAGAGAATATGGAGTCAGGCACAGCTTCAGGGGCTATTGCTGCCTGCAGCTCTGTTTATATTGACCTCAACCCAGGCATACCTGGGGAGGGCCGGCCGGCAGGGTCAGGCTACCCAGGTCAGCTAATCCTCAGCCCTCAGGGAATCACACTGTTGAAAATGGACCTCGCTAAGGCAGAATAGAAGCCAAGGAATAAAAGGACACAATGCCATTTGCAGCACCGAAGGTGTGTCTAGAGGTAATCACGTGACTTGTAGTAAGTCAGAAAGTGAAAGACACATATCATATCATATCTCTTATAGGTGTGACCGAAAAATGGACACTGGGGCAGATATTTCCACGGAGAAGGGCAATCACAGATTCATTAAACAAACTTATGGTTCACCAATGGAAAGGTGTGAGGATTGGTTTCATTATGATATTGGGGTTAACAGACATATACAAACACAGGTGACATATATAATCACCAAAGACCTACAGAATACCAAGAGAAGACTACTCAACATTCTGTCATAAGGTACATGGGAAAAGGATCCCAGGAAGAACAGACATATGTATAGGTGTAAAAGAACCACTTCTTCCACAGCTACAACAAGCCAAACATTGGAATCCAATTTGCTGTAATAAAAAATAAAAAATTAAATTAAAAACACGAACAAGAAGTAGTGAGACAAACTTGAGGGGCTTTCTCCTGGCACATTCCATTCTAAATTCCAATCTAGAACACGACTTCCATTGAGGCTCTGTTGCCCCAGTAACCAGATTTGGTAAGGGAGAACTGCTGCCACCTTGTGGCCGTTTCACAAAACAGCAGCTTTAACACCAGCGCTAAATGTCAGTTGATATTCAAAATCATTTCAGGCCTGTAAGTGACACCTGCCCTGAAAACAAATCCTGGGTTCATATATGGACCAAAAAATTCAAAGGACGTCCATATTTCAAAACGACAGTTTTAAAAGGCATATTTTACACACATTAGTGTTCTGCTTCTTTTTCTTTCTTTCTTTTTTTTGTTAAAAAAACGGGAATGGCAAAAAGCATCCCTCAGAATGGGCGAAAATATTTGCAAACGAATCAATGGACAAAGGTTTAATCTCCAATATATATAAAGAGCTCATGCAGCTTAATATTAAAAAACAAACAACCCAATACAAAAATGGGCAGAAGATCTAAAGAGACGTTTCTTCAAAGAAGACACAGAGATGGCCAAGACGCACATGAAAAGCTGCTCAACATCACTAATTATTAGAGAAATGCAAATCAAAACTACAATGAGGTATCACCTCACACCTGTTAGAATCCGCATCATCAGAAAATCTACAAACAACAAATTCTGGGGAGGGTGTGGACAAAAGGATCCCTCTTCCACTAGTGGTGGAAATGTAAATTGATACAGTCACGATGGAGAACAGTATGGAGTTTCCTTAAAAAAACAAGAAATAGAATTACCATATGATCCAGCAATCCCACTTCTGGGCATATACCCAGAGAAAACCATAAATCAAAAAGGCACATTCACCACAATGCTCATTTCAGCACTATTTACAATAGCCAGGTAATGGAAGCAACGTAAATACCCACAGACAGATGAATGGATAAAGATGTGGTATATATATAAAATGGAATATTAATCAGCCATAAGAAGGAATGAAACTGGGTCATTTGTAGAGACGTCGATGGAGCTAGAGACTGTCATACAGAATGAAGTAAGTCAGAAAGAGAAAAACAAATATTGTATATTAATGCATATATGTGGAACCTAGAAAAATGGTACAGATGAACTGGTTTGCAGGGAAGAAATAGAGACACAGAGGTAGAGAACACACGTATGGACACCAAGTGTGGGAAGCCATGGGGTGGTGGTGGTGGGATGAGTTGGGAGATTGGGATTGACCTGTATACATGTATATGCATAAAATACATAACTAATAATAACCTGCTGTATAAAATAATGAAATTAAATTTCAAAATTTTAAAAAATAAAATTTAAATATAAAACAGAAAAAAGGTCTTCCCTTCACACAGATGTATTTATATGAATGAATTATTTCCATGCTTATATCTATAAATACATAAAAGAGGAATAAAATCTAACTTGAACCAAAAAAGAAAAAAAAAATATGAACCCACCAGTTATACAGAGGAAAGCCCTAACAGGGCACTTGCTCCAGCGGTAAACAATTCTGAAATTAGTCAGAGGTGGGGAATCATCTCCCATAGAGCCAGCAGACCACTCCTACGCAAGGAGCGTCCTCATTGCAAAGCTGGGGGCCTTGCCGAGGCATCTGTGAGTAACCGTGAGCTGAGCCCCAGGCCAGCTGCTGTTGAACTTTTCCCACCCTTCCCAGATAAAACACCTGAATATGTACAAGCGCTTGAAAACCTAGAGGAAGGGCCGTGGAGCCACACCAGCGACAGCACGCAGGCCAAATTGGTGCCTGCAGGCCAGTCAGGATCGTCCTGGCCCTGGGCGCTCTTCTGGAAGCTTTCCATTGCCCTGCCTGAGATACCCCTCCTGTCACGGCCCCCACTGCTTTTTTCCTTCCTCACCTATGTCCGGAGAGAAATTCCAGCGGAAGGTATGGGTGACACATCCTCTTCTTTACAGGTGTCAGCCTGGCAACTCCTGCAGAAAGTCCAGCAGAGACCCACTCACACCGGGCCACCCACAAAGCCGTGGACCCTCACTCCCTCCCACCAGCACAGCCCTGAGACTTCTGACGGGGCAGAGAATATGGTGTCAGGCACAGCTTCAGGGACTATTGCTGCCTGCAGCGCTGTTTATATTGACCTCAACACAGGCACACCTGCGGAGGGCTGGCCGGCAGGGTCAGGCTACCCAGGTCAGCTAATCCTCAGCCCTCAGGGAATCACATTGTAGAAAATGGACCTCGCTAAGGCAGAATAGAAGCCAAGGAATAAAAGGACACAATGCCATTTGGAGCACCGTAGGTGTGTCTAGAGGTAATCACGTGACTTGTAGTAAGTCCGAAAGTGAAAGACACATATCATATCATATCTCTTATAGGTGTGACCAAAAAATGGATACCAGGGCAGATATTTCCACGGAGAAGGGCAATCACAGATTCATTCAACAAACTTATGGTTCGCCAATGGAAAGGTGTGAGGATTGGTTTCATTATGATATTGGGGTTAACAGACATATACAAACACAGGTGACATATATAATCACCAAAGACCTACAGAATACCAAGAGAAGACTACTCAACATTCTGTCATAAGGTACATGGGAAAAGGATCCCAGGAAGAACAGACATATGTATATGTGTAAAAGAACCACATCTTCCACACCTACAACAAGCCAAACATTGTAATCCAATTTGCTGTAATAAAAAATAAAAAATTAAATTAAGAACACGAACAAGAAGTAGTGAGACAAACTTGAGGGGCTTTCTCCTGGCACATTCCATTCTAAATTCCAATCTAGAACAGGACTTCCATTGAGGCTCTGTTGCCCCAGTAACCAGATTTGGTAAGGGAGAACTGCTGCCACCTTGTGGCCGTTTCACAAAACAGCAGCTTTAATCCCAGCGCTAATGGTCAGTTGATATTCAAAATCATTGCAGGCCTGTAAATGACACCTGCCCTGAGCACAAATCCTGGGGTCATGTATCGACCAAAAAATTCAAAGGACGTCCATATTTCAAAACGACAGTTTCAAAAGGCATATTTTACACACATTAGTGTTCTGCTTCTTTTTCTTTCTTTCTTTTTTTGTTAAAAAAAACGGGAATGGCAAAAGGCTTCCCTCAGAATGGGCGAAAATATTTGCAAACGAATCAATGGACAAAGGTTTAATCTCCAAAATATATAAAGAGCTCATGCAGCTTAATATTAAAAAAACAAACAACCCAATACAAAATTGGGCAGAAGATCTAAAGAGACGTTTCTTCAAAGAAGACACAGAGATGGCCAAGACGCACATGAAAAGCTGCTCAACATCACTAATTATTAGAGAAATGCAAATCAAAACTACAATGAGGTATCAGCTCACCCCTGTTAGAATCGGCATCATCAGAAAATCTACAAACAACAAATACTGGGGAGGGTGTGGACAAAAGGCTCCCTCTTCCACTAGTGGTGGAAATGTAAATTGATACAGTCACGATGGAGAACAGTATGGGGTTTCCTAAAAACCCTAGAAATAGAATTACCATATGATCCAGCAATCCCACTTCTGGGCATATACCCAGAGAAAACCATAAATCAAAAAGGCACATTCACCACAATGCTCATTTCAGCACTATTTACAATAGCCAGGTAACGGAAGCAACCTAAATACCCACAGACAAACGAATGGATAAAGATGTGGTACATATATAAAATGGAATATTACTCAGCCATAAGAAGGAATGAAACTGGGTCATTTGTAGAGACGTCGATGTATCTACAGACTGTCATACAGAATGAAGTAAGTCAGAAAGAGAAAAACAATATTGTATATTAATGCATATATGTGGAACCTAGAAAAATGGTACAGATGAACTGGTTTGCAGGGAAGAAATAGAGACACAGAGGTAGAAAACACACATATGGACACCAAGTGTGGGAAGCCATGGGGTGGTGGTGGTGGGATGAGTTGTGAGATTGGGATTGACCTGTATACATGTATATGCGTAAAATACATAACTAATAATAACCTGTTGTATAAAAAAATAAATAAAATTAAATTTCAAAATTTTAAAAAATAAATTTTAAAAATAAAACAGAAAAAAGTTCTTCCCTTCACACAAATGTATTTATATGAATAAATTATTTCCATGCTTATATCTATAAATACATAAAAGAGGAATAAAATCTAACTTGAATCAAAAAAGAAAAAAAAAAACCTGATCCCACCAGTTAGACAGAGGAAAACCCTGTCAGGGCACTTGCTCCAGCGGTAAACAATTCTGAAATTGGTCAGAGGTGGGGAATCATCTCCCATAGAGCCAGCAGCCCACTCCTACGAAAGGAGCGTCCTCATTGCAAGGCTGGGGGCCATGCTGAGGAATCTGTGAGTAACTGTGAGCTGAGCCCCAGGCCAGCTGCTGTTGAACTTTTCCCACCCTTTCCAGGTGAAACACCTGGATATGTAAAAGGCCTTGAAAGCCTAGAGGAAGGGCCGTGGAGCCACACCAGAGACCGTACGGAGGCCAAATTGGTGCCTGCAGGCCAGCCAGGATGGTCCTGGCCCTGGGCGCTCTTCTGGAAGCTTTCCATTGCCCTGCCTGAGATACACCTGCTGTCCCGGCAACCACTGCTTTTTTCCTTCCTCACCTCTGTCCGGAGAGAAATTCCAGCGGAAGGTATGGGTGACACATCCTCTTCTTTACAGGTGGCAGCCTGGCAACTCCTGCAGAAAGTCCAGCAGAGACCCACTCACACCGGGCCACCCACAAAGCCGTGGCCCCTCACTCCCTCCCACCAGCACAGCCCCGAGACTGCTGACAGGGCAGAGAATATGGAGTCAGGCACAGCTTCAGGGTCTATTGCTGCCTGCAGTGCTGTTTATATTGACCTCAACCCAGGCACACCTGGGGAGGGCCGGCCGGCAGGGTCAGGCTACCCTGGTCAGCTATTCCTCAGCCTTCAGGGAATCACATTGTTGAAAATGGACCTCGCTAAGGCATAATAGAAGCCAAGGAATAAAAGGACACAATGCCATTTGGAGCACCGTAGGTGTGTCTAGAGGTAATCACGTGACTTGTAGTAAGTCAGAAAGTGAAAGACACATATCATATCATATCTCTTATAGGTGTGACCGAAAAATGGACACTGGGGCAGATATTTCCACGGAGAAGGGCAATCACAGATTCATTAAACAAACTTATGGTTCACCAATGGAAAGGTGTGAGGATTGGTTTCATTATGATATTGGGGTTAACAGACATATACAAACACAGGTGACATATATAATCACCAAAGACCTACAGAATACCAAGAGAAGACTACTCAACATTCTGTCATAAGGTACATGGGAAAAGGATCCCAGGAAGAACAGACATATGTATAGGTGTAAAAGAACCACTTCTTCCACAGCTACAACAAGCCAAACATTGGAATCCAATTTGCTGTAATAAAAAATAAAAAATTAAAGTAAAAACACGAACAAGAAGTAGTGAGACAAACTTGAGGGGCTTTCTCCT
Organism: Hyperoodon ampullatus; assembly: GCF_949752795.1. NCBI lineage: Eukaryota > Metazoa > Chordata > Mammalia > Artiodactyla > Ziphiidae > Hyperoodon > Hyperoodon ampullatus. The sequence continues at coordinate 311,929 of NW_027640675.1, read as the reverse complement.
GGCACATTCCATTCTAAATTCCAATCTAGAACACGACTTCCATTGAGGCTCTGTTGCCCAGTAACCAGATTTGGTAAGGGAGAACTGCTGCCCCCTTGTGGCCGTTTCACAAAACAGCAGCTTTAATCCCAGCGCTAATGGTCAGTTGATATTCAAAATCATTGCAGGCCTGTAAATGACACCTGCCCTGAAAACAAATCCTGGGTTCATATATGGACCAAAAAATTCAAAGGACGTCCATATTTCAAAACGACAGTTTCAAAAGGCATATTTTACACACATTAGTGTTCTGCTTCTTTTTCTTTCTTTCTTTTTTTGTTACAAAAACGGGAATGGCAAAAAGCATCCCTCAGAATGGGCGAAAATATTTGCAAACGAATCAATGGACAAAGGTTTAATCTCCAATATATATAAAGAGCTCATGCAGCTTAATATTAAAAAACAAACAACCCAATACAAAAATGGGCAGAAGATCTAAAGAGACGTTTCTTCAAAGAAGACACAGAGATGGCCAAGACGCACATGAAAAGCTGCTCAACATCACTAATTATTAGAGAAATGCAAATCAAAACTACAATGAGGTATCACCTCACACCTGTTAGAATGGGCATCATCAGAAAATATACAAACAACGAATTTTTGGAGGGTGTGGACAAAAGGATCCCTCTTCCACTAGTGGTGGAAATGTAAATTGATACAGTCACGATGGAGAACAGTATGCAGTTTCCTTAAAAAACCTAGAAATAGAATTACCATATGATCCAGCAATCCCACTTCTGGGCATATACCCAGAGAAAACCATAAATCAAAAAGGCACATTCACCACAATACTCATTTCAGCACTATTTACAATAGCCAGGTAATGGAAGCAACCTAAATACACACAGACAGACGAATGGATAAAGATGTGGTACATATATAAAATGGAATATTACTCAGCCATAAGAAGGAATGACTCTGGGTCATTTGTAGAGACGTCGATGGATCTAGAGACTGTCATACAGAATGAAGTAAGTCAGAAAGAGAAAAACAAATATTGTATATTAATGCATATATGTGGAACCTAGAAAAATGGTACAGATGAACTGGTTTGCAGGGAAGAAATAGAGACACAGAGGTAGAGAACACACGTATGGACACCAAGGGTGGGAAGCCATGGGGTGGTGGTGGTGGGATGAGTTGGGAGATTGGGATTGACCTGTATACATGTATATGCGTAAAATACATAACTAATAATAACCTGCTGTAAAAAAAAATAAATAAAATTAAATTTCAAAATTTTTAAAAATAAAATTTAAAAATAAAACAGAAAAAAGTTCTTCCCTTCACACAGATGGATTTATATGAATGAATTATTTCCATGCTTATATCTATAAATACATAAAAGAGGAATAAAATCTAACTTGAATCAAAAAAGAAAAAAAAAAACCTGAACCCACCAGTTAGACAGAGGAAAACCCTATCAGGTCACTTGATCCACCGGTAAACAATTCTGAAATTGGTCAGAGGTGGGGAATCATCTCCCATAGAGCCAGCAGCCCACTCCTAGGAAAGGAGCGTCCTCATTGCAAGGCTGGGGGCCATGCTGAGGCATCTGTGAGTAACCGTGAGCTGAGCCCCAGGCCAGCTGCTGTTGAAGTTTTCCCACCCTTTCCAGGTAAAACACCTGAATATGTACAAGGGCTTGAAAGCCTAGAGGAAGGGCCGTGGAGCCACAACAGAGACAGTACGCAGGCCAACTTGGTGCCTGCAGGCCAGCCAGGATGGTCCTGGCCCTGGGCGCTCTTCTGGAAGCTTTCCATTGCCCTGCCTGAGATACCTCTCCTGTTCGGCCCCCACTGCTTTTTTCCTTCCTCACCTCTGTCCGGAGAGAAATTCCAGCGGAAGGTATGGGTGACACATCCTGTTCTTTACAGGTGGCAGCCTGACAACTCCTGCAGAAAGTCCAGCAGAGACCCACTCACACCGGGCCACCAACCAAGCCATGGCCCCTCAACCCCTCCCACCAGCACAGCCCCGAGACTGCTGACGGGGCAGAGAATATGGAGTCAGGCACAGCTTCAGTGGCTATTGCTGCCTGCAGCGCTGTTTATATTGATCTCAACCCAGGCAAACCTGGGGAGGGCCGGCCGGCAGGATCAGGCTACCCAGGTCAGCTAATCCTCAGCCCTCAGGGAATCACATTGTTGAAAATGGACCTCGCTAAGGCAGAATAGAAGCCAAGGAATAAAAGGACACAATGCCATTTGCAGCACCGTAGGTGTGTCTAGAGTTAATCACGTGACTTGTAGTAAGTCAGAAAGTGAAAGACACATATCATATCATATCTCTTATAGGTGTGACCGAAAAATGGATACCAGGGCAGATATTTCCACGCAGAAGGGCAATCACAGATTCATTCAACAAACTTATGGTTCACCAATGGAAAGGTGTGAGGATTGGTTTCATTATGATATTGGGGTTAACAGACATATACAAACACAGGTGACATATATAATCACCAAAGACCTACAGAATACCAAGAGAAGACTACTCAACATTCTGTCATAAGGTACATGGGAAAAGGATCCCAGGAAGAACAGACATATGTATATGTGTAAAAGAACCACATTTTCCACACCTACAACAAGCCAAACATTGTAATCAAATTTTCTGTAATAAAAAATAAAAAATTAAATTAAAAACACGAACAAGAAGTAGTGAGACAAACTTGAGGGGCTTTCTCCTGGCACATTCCATTCTAAATTCCAATCTAGAACAAGACTTCCATTGAGGCTCTGTTGCCCCAGTAACCAGATTTGGTAAGGGAGAACTGCTGCCACCTTGTGGCCGTTTCACACAACAGCAGCTTTAATCCCAGCGCTAATGGTCAGTTGATATTCAAAATCATTGCAGGCCTGTAAATGACACCTGCCCTGAACACAAATGCTGGGGTCATGTATCGACCAAAAAATTCAAAGGACGTCCATATTTCAAAACGACAGTTTCAAAAGGCATATTTTACACACATTAGTCTTCTGCTTCTTTTTCTTTCTTTCTTTTTTTGTTAAAAAAACGGGAATGGCAAAAAGCTTCCCTCAGAATGGGCGAAAATATTTGCAAACGAATCAATGGACAAAGGTTTAATCTCCAATATATATAAAGAGCTCATGCAGCTTAATATTAAAAAAAAAAACAACCCAATACAAAATTGGGCAGAAGATCTAAAGAGACGTTTCTTCAAAGAAGACACAGAGATGGCCAAGACGCACATGAAAAGCTGCTCAACATCACTAATTATTAGAGAAATGCAAATCAAAACTACAATGAGGTATCACCTCACACCTGTTAGAATGGGCATCATCAGAAAATCTACAAACAACGAATTTTGGGGAGGGTGTGGACAAAAGGATCCGTCTTCCACTAGTGGTGGAAATTTAATTTGATACAGTCACGATGGAGAACAGTATGGAGTTTCCTTAAAAAAACAAGAAATAGAATTACCATATGATCCAGCAATCCCACTTCTGAGCATATACCCAGAGAAAACCATAAATCAAAAAGGCACATTCACCACAATGCTCATTTCAGCACTATTTACAATAGCCAGGTAATGGAAGCAACCTAAATACCCACAGACAGACGAATGGATAAAGATGTGGTACATATATAAAATGGAATATTACTCAGCCTTAAGAAGGAATGAAACTGGGTCATTGGTAGATACGTCGATGGATCTAGAGATTGTCATACAGAATGAAGTAAGTCAGAAAGAGAAAAACAAATATTGTATATTAATGCATATAGGTGGAAACTAGAAAAATGGTACAGATTAACTGGTTTGCTGGGAAGAAATAGAGACAGAGAGGTAGAGAACACACGTATGGACACCAAGTGTGGGAAGCCATGGGGTGGTGGTGGTGGGATGAGTTGGGAGATTGGGATTGACCTGTATACATGTATATGCATAAAATACATAACTAATAATAACCTGCTGTATAAAAAAGTAAATAAAATTAAATTTCAAAATTAAAAAAAATAAAATTTAAAAATAAAACAGAAAAAAGTTCTTCCCTTCACACAGATGTATTTATATGAATGAATTATTTCCATGCTTATATCTATAAATACATAAAAGAGGAATAAAATCTAACTTGAACCAAAAGAGAAAAATAAAACCTGAACCCACCAGTTAGACAGAGGAAAACACTATCAGCGCACTTGGTCCAGCGGTAAACAATTCTGAAATTGGTCAGAGGTGGGGAATCATCTCCCATAGAGCCAGCAGCCCACTCCTACGCAAGGAGCGTCCTCATTGCAAGGCTGGGGGCCATGCCGAGGCATCTAGGAGTAACCGTGAGCTGAGTCCCAGGCCAGCTGCTGTTGAACTTTTCCCACCCATCCCAGGTAAAACACCTGAATATGTACAAGGGCTTGAAAGCCTAGAGGAAGGGCCGTGGAGCCACACCAGCGACAGCACGCAGTCCAACTTGGTGCCTGCAGGCCAGCCAGGAAGGTCCTGGCCCTTGGCGCTCTTCTGGAAGCTTTCCATTGCCCTGCCTGAGATACCCCTCCTGTCCCGGCCCCCACTGCTTTTTTCCTTCCTCACCTCTGTCCGGAGAGAAATTCCAGCGGAAGGTATGGGTGACACATCCTCTTCTTTACAGGTGGCAGCCTGGCAAGTCCTGCAGAAAGTCCAGCAGAGACCCACTCACACCGGGCCACCCACAAAGCCGTGGACCCTCACTCCCTCCCACCAGCACAGCCCCGAGACTGCTGACGGGGCAGAGAATATGGAGTCAGGCACAGCTTCAGGGGCTATTGCTGCCTGCAGCGCTGTTTATATTGACCTCAACCCAGGCACACCTGGGGAGGGCCGGCCGGCAGGGTCAGGCTACCCAGGTCAGCTAATCCTCAGCCCTCAGGGAATCACATTGTTGAAAACGGACCTCGCTAAGGCGGAATAGAAGCCAAGGAATAAAAGGACACAATGCCATTTGCAGCACCGTAGGTGTGTCTAGAGGTAATCACGTGACTTGTAGTAAGTCCGAAAGTGAAAGACACATATCATATCATATCTCTTATAGGTGTGACCGAAAAATGGATACCAGGGCAGATATTTCCACGCAGAAGGGCAATCACAGATTCATTCAACAAATTTATGGTTCACCAATGGAAAGGTGTGAGGATTGGTTTCATTATGATATTGGGGTTAACAGACATATACAAACACAGGTGACATATATAATCACCAAAGACCTACAGAATACCAAGAGAAGACTACTCAACATTCTGTCATAAGGTACATGGGAAAAGGATCCCAGGAAGAACAGACATATGTATATGTGTAAAAGAACCACATCTTCCACACCTACAGCAAGCCAAACATTGTAATCAAATTTGCTGTAATAAAAAATAAAAAATTAAATTAAAAACACGAACAAGAAGTAGTGAGACAAACTTGAGGGGCTTTCTCCTGGCACATTCCATTCTAAATTCCAATATAGTACACGACTTCCATTGAGGCTCTGTTGCCCCAGTAACCAGATTGGGTAAGGGAGAACTGCTGCCACCTTGTGGCCGTTTCACACAACAGCAGCTTTAATCCCAGCGCTAATGGTCAGTTGATATTCAAAATCATTGCAGGCCTGTAAATGACACCTGCCCTGAAAACAAATCCTGGGTTCATATATCGACCAAAAAATTCAAAGGACGTCCATATTTCAAAACGACAGTTTCAAAAGGCATATTTTACACACATTAGTGTTCTGCTTCTTTTTCTTTCTTTCTTTTTTTGTTAAAAAAACAGGAATGGCAAAAAGCTTCCCTCAGAATGGGCGAAAATATTTGCAAACGAATCAATGGACAAAGGTTTAATCTCCAATATATATAAAGAGCTCATGCAGCTTAATATTAAAAAAAACAAACAACCCAATACAAAAAAGGGCAGAAGATCTAAAGAGACGTTTCTTCAAAGAAGACACAGAGATGGCCAAGACGCACATGAAAAGCTGCTCAACATCACTAATTATTAGAGAAATGCAAATCAAAACTACAATGAGGTATCACCTCACACCTGTTAGAATCGGAATCATCAGAAAATCTGCAAACAACAAATTCTGGGGAGGGTGTGGACAAAAGGATCCCTCTGCCACTAGTGGTGGAAATGTAAATTGATACAGTTACGATGGAGAACAGTATGGAGTTTCCTTAAAAAACCTAGAAATAGAATTACCATATGATCCAGCAATCCCACTTCTGGGCATATACCCAGAGAAAACCATAAATCAAAAAGGCACATTCACCACAATACTCATTTCAGCACTATTTACAATAGCCAGGTAATGGAAGCAACCTAAATACCCACAGACAGACGAATGGATAAAGATGTGGTACATATATAAAATGGAATATTACTCAGCCATAAGAAGGAAAGAAACTGGGTCATTTGTAGATACATCGATGGATCTAGAGACTGTCATACAGAATGAAGTAAGTCAGAAAGAGAAAAACAAATATTGTATATTAATGCATATATGTGGAAGCTAGCAAAATGGTAGAGATGAACTGGTTTGCAGGGAAGAAATAGAGACACAGAGGTAGAGAACACACGTATGGACACCAAGTGTGGGAAGCCATGGGGTGGTGGTGGTGGGATGAGTTGGGAGATTGGGATTGACCTGTATACATGTATATGCATAAAATACATAACTAATAATAACCTGCTGTATAAAAAAATAAATAAAATTAAATTTCAAAATTTTAAAAACTTAAATTTAAAAATAAAACAGAAAAAAGGTCTTCCCTTCACACAGATGTATTTATATGAATGAATTATTTCCATGCTTATATCTATAAATACATATAAGGGGAATAAAATCTAACTTGAACCAAAAAAGAAAAAAAAAAAAAACTTGAACCCACCAGTTATACAGAGGAAAACCCTATCACGGCAATTGCTCCAGCAGTAAACAATTCTGAAATTGGTCAGAGGTGGGGAATCATCTCCCATAGAGCCAGCAGCAAACTCTTACGCAAGGCGCGTCCTCATTGCAAAGCTGGGGGCCATGCTGAGGCATCTGTGAGTAAACGTGAGTTGAGCCCCAGGCCAGCTGCTGTTGAACTTTTCCCGCCCTTCCCAGGTAAAACACCTGAATATGTACAAGCGCTTGAAAGCCTAGAGGAATGGCCGTGGAGCCACACCAGCGACAGCACGCAGTCCAACTTGGTGACTGCAGGCCAGCCAGGATGGTCCTGGCCCTGGGCGCTCTTCTGGAAGCTTTCCATTGCCCTGCCTGAGATACCCCTCCTGTCCCGGCCCCCACTGCTTTTTTCCTTCCTCACCTCTGTCCGGAGAGAAATTCCAGCGGAAGGTATGGGTGACACATCCTCTTCTTTACAGGTGGCAGCCTTGCAAGTCCTGCAGAAAGTCCAGCAGAGACCCACTCACACCGGGCCACCCACAAAGCCGTGGACCCTCACTCCCTCCCACCAGCACAGCCCCGAGACTGCTGACGGGGCAGAGAATATGGAGTCAGGCACAGCTTCAGGGGCTATTGCTGCCTGCAGCGCTGTTTATATTGACCTCAACCCAGGCATACCTGGGGAGGGCCGGCCGGCAGGGTCAGGCTACCCAGGTCAGCTAATCCTCAGCCCTCAGGGAATCACACTGTTGAAAATGGACCTCGCTAAGGCAGAATAGAAGCCAAGGAATAAAAGGACACAATGCCATTTGCAGCACCGTAGGTGTGTCTAGAGGTAATCACGTGACTTGTAGTAAGTCAGAAAGTGAAAGACACATATCATATCATATCTCTTATAGGTGTGACCGAAAAATGGATACCGGGGCAGATATTTCCACGGAGAAGGGCAATCACAGATTCATTCAACAAACTTATGCTTCACCAATGGAAAGGTGTGAAGATTGGTTTCATTATGATATTGGGGTTAACAGACATATACAAACACAGGTGACATATATAATCACCAAAGACCTACAGAATACCAAGAGAAGACTACTCAACATTCTGTCATAAGGTACATGGGAAAAGGATCCCAGGAAGAACAGACATATGTATATGTGTAAAAGAACCACATCTTCCACACCTACAGCAAGCCAAACATTGTAATCAAATTTGCTGTAATAAAAAATAAAAAATTAAATTAAAAACACGATCAAGAAGTAGTGAGACAAACTTGAGGGGCTTTCTCCTGGCACATTCCATTCTAAATTCCAATCTAGAACACGACTTCCATTGAGGCTCTGTTGCCCCAGTAACCAGATTTGGTAAGGGAGAACTGCTGCCACCTTGTGGCCGTTTCACAAAACAGCAGCTTTAACACCAGCGCTAAATGTCAGTTGATATTCAAAATCATTTCAGGCCTGTAAGTGACACCTGCCCTGAAAACAAATCCTGGGTTCATATATCGACCAAAAAATTCAAAGGACGTCCATATTTCAAAACGACAGTTTTAAAAGGCATATTTTACACACATTAGTGTTCTGCTTCTTTTTCTTTCTTTCTTTTTTTGTTAAAAAAACGGGAATGGCAAAAAGCATCCCTCAGAATGGGCGAAAATATTTGCAAACGAATCAATGGACAAAGGTTTAATCTCCAATATATATAAAGAGCTCATGCAGCTTAATATTAAAAAAACAAACAACCCAATACAAAAATGGGCAGAAGATCTAAAGAGACGTTTCTTCAAAGAAGACACAGAGATGGCCAAGACGCACATGAAAAGCTGCTCAACATCACTAATTATTAGAGAAATGCAAATCAAAACTACAATGAGGTATCACCTCACACCTGTTAGAATCGGCATCATCAGAAAATCTACAAACAACAAATTCTGGGGAGGGTGTGGACAAAAGGATCCCTCTTCCACTAGTGGTGGAAATGTAAATTGATACAGTCACGATGGAGAACAGTATGGAGTTTCCTTAAAAAAACAAGAAATAGAATTACCATATGATCCAGCAATCCCACTTCTGGGCATATACTCAGAGAAAACCATAAATCAAAAAGGCACATTCACCACAATGCTCATTTCAGCACTATTTACAATAGCCAGGTAATGGAAGCAACGTAAATACCCACAGACAGATGAATGGATAAAGATGTGGTATATATATAAAATGGAATATTAATCAGCCATAAGAAGGAATGAAACTGGGTCATTTGTAGAGACGTCGATGGAGCTAGAGACTGTCATACAGAATGAAGTAAGTCAGAAAGAGAAAAACAAATATTGTATATTAATGCATATATGTGGAACCTAGAAAAATGGTACAGATGAACTGGTTTGCAGGGAAGAAATAGAGACACAGAGGTAGAGAACACACGTATGGACACCAAGTGTGGGAAGCCATGGGGTGGTGGTGGTGGGATGAGTTGGGAGATTGGGATTGACCTGTATACATGTATATGCATAAAATACATAACTAATAATAACCTGCTGTATAAAAAAAATGAAATTAAATTTCAAAATTTTAAAAAATAAAATTTAAATATAAAACAGAAAAAAGGTCTTCCCTTCACACAGATGTATTTATATGAATGAATTATTTCCATGCTTATATCTATAAATACATAAAAGAGGAATAAAATCTAACTTGAACCAAAAAAGAAAAAAAAAAAATGAACCCACCAGTTATACAGAGGAAAGCCCTAACAGGGCACTTGCTCCAGCGGTAAACAATTCTGAAATTAGTCAGAGGTGGGGAATCATCTCCCATAGAGCCAGCAGACCACTCCTACGCAAGGAGCGTCCTCATTGCAAAGCTGGGGGCCTTGCCGAGGCATCTGTGAGTAACCGTGAGCTGAGCCCCAGGCCAGCTGCTGTTGAACTTTTCCCACCCTTCCCAGGTAAAACACCTGAATATGTACAAGCGCTTGAAAACCTAGAGGAAGGGCCGTGGAGCCACACCAGCGACAGCACGCAGGCCAACTTGGTGCCTGCAGGCCAGTCAGGATCGTCCTGGCCCTGGGCGCTCTTCTGGAAGCTTTCCATTGCCCTGCCTGAGATACCCCTCCTGTCACGGCCCCCACTGCTTTTTTCCTTCCTCACCTATGTCCGGAGAGAAATTCCAGCTGTAGGTATGGGTGACACATCCTCTTTTTACAGGTGGCAGCCTGGCAACTCTTGCAGAAAGTCCAGCAGAGACCCACTCACACTGGGCCACCCACAAAGCCGTGGCCCGTCACTCCCTCCCACCAGCACAGCCCCGAGACTGCTGACGGGGCAGAGAATATGGAGTCAGTCACAGCTTCAGGGGCTACTGCTGCCTGCAGCGCTGTTTATATTGACCTCAACCCAGGAACACCTGGGGAGGGCCGGCCGGCAGGGTCAGGCTACCCAGGTCAGCTAATCCTCAGCCCTCAGGGAATCACATTTTTGAAAATGGACCTCGCTAAGGCAGAATAGAAGCCAAGGAATAAAAGGACACAATGCCATTTGCAGCACCGTAGGTGTGTCTAGAGGTAATCACGTGACTTGTAGTAAGTCCGAAAGTGAAAGACACATGTCATATCATATCTCTTATAGGTGTGACCGAAAAATGGATACCAGGGAAGATATTTCTACGGAGAAGGGCAATCACAGATTCATTCAACAAACTTATGGTTCACCAATGGAAAGGTGTGAGGATTGGTTTCATTATGATATTGGGGTTAACATACATATACAAACACAGGTGACATATATAATCACCAAAGACCTACAGAATACCAAGAGAAGACTACTCAACATTCTGTCATAAGGTACATAGGAAAAGGATCCCAGGAAGAACAGACATCTGTATATGTGTAAAAGAACCACATCTTCCACACCTACAACAAGCCAAACATTGTAATCAAATTTGCTGTAATAAAAAATAAAAAATTAAATTATAAACACGAACAAGAAGTAGTGAGACAAATTTGAGGGGCTTTCTCCTGGCACATTCCATTCTAAATTCCAATCTAGAACAAGACTTCCATTGAGGCTCTGTTGCCCCAGTAACCAGATTTGGTAAGGGAGAACTGCTGCCACCTTGTGGCCGTTTCACACAACAGCAGCTTTAATCCCAGCGCTAATGGTCAGTTGATATTCAAAATCATTGCAGGCCTGTAAATGACACCTGCCCTGAGCACAAATCCTGGGGTCATGTATTGACCAGAAAATTCAAAGGACGTCCATATTTCAAAACGACAGTTTCAAAAGGCATATTTTACACACATTAGTGTTCTGCTTCTTTTTCTTTCTTTCTTTTTTTGTTAAAAAAACGGGAATGGCAAAAAGCATCCCTCAGAACGGGCGAAAATATTTGCAAACGAATCAATGGACAAAGGTTTAATCTCCAATATATATAAAGAGCTCATGCAGCTTAATATTAAAAAAACAAACAACCCAATACAAAAATGGGCAGAAGATCTAAAGAGACGTTTCTTCAAAGAAGACACAGAGATGGCCAAGACGCACATGAAAAGCTGCTCAACATCACTAATTATTAGAGAAATGCAAATCAAAACTACAATGAGGTCTCACCTCACACCTGTTAGAATGGGCATCATCAGAAAATATACAAACAACGAATTCTGGGGAGGGTGTGGACAAAAGGATCCCTCTTCCACTAGTGGTGGAAATGTAAATTGATACAGTCACGATGGAGAACAGTATGGAGTTTCCTTAAAAAACCTAGAAATAGAATTACCATATGATCCAGCAATCCCACTTCTGGGCATATACCCAGAGAAAACCATAAATCAAAAAGGCACATTCACCACAATGCTCATTTCAGCACTATTTACAATAGCCAGGTAATGGAAGCAACCTAAATACCCACAGACAGACGAATGGATAAAGATGTGGTACATATATAAAATGGAATATTACTCAGCCATAAGAAGGAATGAAACTGGGTCATTTGTAGAGACGTCGATGGATCTAGAGACTGTCATACAGAATGAAGTAAGTCAGAAAGAGAAAAACAAATATTGTATATTAATGCATATATGTGGAACCTAGAAAAATGGAACAGATGAACTGGTTTGCAGGGAAGAAATAGAGACACAGAGGTAGAGAACACACGTATGGACACCAAGGGTGGGAAGCCATGGGGTGGTGGTGGTGGGATGAGTTGGGAGATTGGGATTGACCTGTATACATGTATATGCGTAAAATACATAACTAATAATAACCTGCTGTATAAAAAAATAAATAAAATTAAATTTCAAAATTTTTAAAAATAAAATTTAAAAATAAAACAGAAAAAAGTTCTTCCCTTCACACAGATGTATTTATATGAATGAATTATTTCCATGCTTATATCTATAAATACATAAAAGAGGAATAAAATCTAACTTGAAACAAAAAAGAAAAAAAAAACCTGAACCCAACAGTTAGACAGAGGTAAACCCTATCAGGGCACTTGCTCCAGCGGTAAACAATTCTGAAATTGGTCAGAGGTGGGGAATCATCTCCCATAGAGCCAGCAGCCCACTCCTACGCAAGGAGCGTCCTCATTGCAAGGCTGGGGGCCATGCCGAGGCATCTGTGAGTAACCGTGAGCTGAGCCCCAGGCCAGCTGCTGTTGAACTTTTCCCACCCTTCCCAGGTAAAACACCTGAATATGTACAAGGGCTTGAAAGCCTAGAGGAAGGGCAGTGGAGCCACACCAGCGACAGCACGCAGGCCAACTTGGTGCCTGCAGGCCAGCCAGGATGGTCCCGGCCCTGGGCGCTCTTCTGGAAGCTTTCCATTGCCCTGCCTGAGATACCCCTCCTGTCCCGGCCCCCACTGATTTTTTCCTTCCTCACCTCTGTCTGGAGAGAAATCCCAGTGGAAGGTATGGGTGACACATCCTGTTCTTTACAGGTGGCAGCCTGGCAACTCCTGCAGAAAGTCCAGCAGAGACCCACTCACACCGGGCCACCCACAAAGCCGTGGCACCTCACCCCCTCCCACCAGCACAGCCCCGAGACTGCTGACGGGGCAGAGAATATGGAGTCAGGCACAGCTTCAGTGGCTATTGCTGCCTGCAGCGCTGTTTATATTGATCTCAACCCAGGCAAACCTGGGGAGGGCCGGCCGGCAGGATCAGGCTACCCAGGTCAGCTAATCCTCAGCCCTCAGGGAATCACATTGTTGAAAATGGACCTCGCTAAGGCAGAATAGAAGCCAAGGAATAAAAGGACACAATGCCATTTGCAGCACCGTAGGTGTGTCTAGAGTTAATCACGTGACTTGTAGTAAGTCCGAAAGTGAAAGACACATATCATATCATATCTCTTATAGGTGTGACCGAAAAATGGATACCAGGGCAGATATTTCCACGCAGAAGGGCAATCACAGATTCATTCAACAAACTTATGGTTCACCAATGGAAAGGTGTGAGGATTGGTTTCATTATGATATTGGGGTTAACAGACATATACAAACACAGGTGACATATATAATCACCAAAGACCTACAGAATACCAAGAGAAGACTACTCAACATTCTGTCATAAGGTACATGGGAAAAGGATCCCAGGAAGAACAGACATATGTATATGTGTAAAAGAACCACATTTTCCACACCTACAACAAGCCAAACATTGTAATCAAATTTTCTGTAATAAAAAATAAAAAATTAAATTAAAAACACGAACAAGAAGTAGTGAGACAAACTTGAGGGGCTTTCTCCTGGCACATTCCATTCTAAATTCCAATCTAGAACAAGACTTCCATTGAGGCTCTGTTGCCCCAGTAACCAGATTTGGTAAGGGAGAACTGCTGCCACCTTGTGGCCGTTTCACACAACAGCAGCTTTAATCCCAGCGCTAATGGTCAGTTGATATTCAAAATCATTGCAGGCCTGTAAATGACACCTGCCCTGAACACAAATGCTGGGGTCATGTATCGAACAAAAAATTCAAAGGACGTCCATATTTCAAAACGACAGTTTCAAAAGGCATATTTTACACACATTAGTCTTCTGCTTCTTTTTCTTTCTTTCTTTTTTTGTTAAAAAAACGGGAATGGCAAAAAGCTTCCCTCAGAATGGGCGAAAATATTTGCAAACGAATCAATGGACAAAGGTTTAATCTCCAATATATATAAAGAGCTCATGCAGCTTAATATTAAAAAAACAAACAACCCAATACAAAAATGGGCAGAAGATCTAAAGAGACGTTTCTTCAAAGAAGACACAGAGATGGCCAAGACGCACATGAAAAGCTGCTCAACATCACTAATTATTAGAGAAATGCAAATCAAAACTACAATGAGGTCTCACCTCACACCTGTTAGAATGGGCATCATCAGAAAATATACAAACAACGAATTCTGGGGAGGGTGTGGACAAAAGGATCCCTCTTCCACTAGTGGTGGAAATGTAAATTGATACAGTCACGATGGAGAACAGTATGGAGTTTCCTTAAAAAACCTAGAAATAGAATTACCATATGATCCAGCAATCCCACTTCTGGGCATATACCCAGAGAAAACCATAAATCAAAAAGGCACATTCACCACAATGCTCATTTCAGCACTATTTACAATAGCCAGGTAATGGAAGCAACCTAAATACCCACAGACAGACGAATGGATAAAGATGTGGTACATATATAAAATGGAATATTACTCAGCCATAAGAAGGAATGAAACTGGGTCATTTGTAGAGACGTCGATGGATCTAGAGACTGTCATACAGAATGAAGTAAGTCAGAAAGAGAAAAACAAATATTGTATATTAATGCATATATGTGGAACCTAGAAAAATGGAACAGATGAACTGGTTTGCAGGGAAGAAATAGAGACACAGAGGTAGAGAACACACGTATGGACACCAAGGGTGGGAAGCCATGGGGTGGTGGTGGTGGGATGAGTTGGGAGATTGGGATTGACCTGTATACATGTATATGCGTAAAATACATAACTAATAATAACCTGCTGTATAAAAAAATAAATAAAATTAAATTTCAAAATTTTTAAAAATAAAATTTAAAAATAAAACAGAAAAAAGTTCTTCCCTTCACACAGATGTATTTATATGAATGAATTATTTCCATGCTTATATCTATAAATACATAAAAGAGGAATAAAATCTAACTTGAAACAAAAAAGAAAAAAAAAACCTGAACCCAACAGTTAGACAGAGGTAAACCCTATCAGGGCACTTGCTCCAGCGGTAAACAATTCTGAAATTGGTCAGAGGTGGGGAATCATCTCCCATAGAGCCAGCAGCCCACTCCTACGCAAGGAGCGTCCTCATTGCAAGGCTGGGGGCCATGCCGAGGCATCTGTGAGTAACCGTGAGCTGAGCCCCAGGCCAGCTGCTGTTGAACTTTTCCCACCCTTCCCAGGTAAAACACCTGAATATGTACAAGGGCTTGAAAGCCTAGAGGAAGGGCAGTGGAGCCACACCAGCGACAGCACGCAGGCCAACTTGGTGCCTGCAGGCCAGCCAGGATGGTCCCGGCCCTGGGCGCTCTTCTGGAAGCTTTCCATTGCCCTGCCTGAGATACCCCTCCTGTCCCGGCCCCCACTGATTTTTTCCTTCCTCACCTCTGTCTGGAGAGAAATCCCAGTGGAAGGTATGGGTGACACATCCTGTTCTTTACAGGTGGCAGCCTGGCAACTCCTGCAGAAAGTCCAGCAGAGACCCACTCACACCGGGCCACCCACAAAGCCGTGGCACCTCACCCCCTCCCACCAGCACAGCCCCGAGACTGCTGACGGGGCAGAGAATATGGAGTCAGGCACAGCTTCAGTGGCTATTGCTGCCTGCAGCGCTGTTTATATTGATCTCAACCCAGGCAAACCTGGGGAGGGCCGGCCGGCAGGATCAGGCTACCCAGGTCAGCTAATCCTCAGCCCTCAGGGAATCACATTGTTGAAAATGGACCTCGCTAAGGCAGAATAGAAGCCAAGGAATAAAAGGACACAATGCCATTTGCAGCACCGTAGGTGTGTCTAGAGTTAATCACGTGACTTGTAGTAAGTCCGAAAGTGAAAGACACATATCATATCATATCTCTTATAGGTGTGACCGAAAAATGGATACCAGGGCAGATATTTCCACGCAGAAGGGCAATCACAGATTCATTCAACAAACTTATGGTTCACCAATGGAAAGGTGTGAGGATTGGTTTCATTATGATATTGGGGTTAACAGACATATACAAACACAGGTGACATATATAATCACCAAAGACCTACAGAATACCAAGAGAAGACTACTCAACATTCTGTCATAAGGTACATGGGAAAAGGATCCCAGGAAGAACAGACATATGTATATGTGTAAAAGAACCACATTTTCCACACCTACAACAAGCCAAACATTGTAATCAAATTTTCTGTAATAAAAAATAAAAAATTAAATTAAAAACACGAACAAGAAGTAGTGAGACAAACTTGAGGGGCTTTCTCCTGGCACATTCCATTCTAAATTCCAATCTAGAACAAGACTTCCATTGAGGCTCTGTTGCCCCAGTAACCAGATTTGGTAAGGGAGAACTGCTGCCACCTTGTGGCCGTTTCACACAACAGCAGCTTTAATCCCAGCGCTAATGGTCAGTTGATATTCAAAATCATTGCAGGCCTGTAAATGACACCTGCCCTGAACACAAATGCTGGGGTCATGTATCGAACAAAAAATTCAAAGGACGTCCATATTTCAAAACGACAGTTTCAAAAGGCATATTTTACACACATTAGTCTTCTGCTTCTTTTTCTTTCTTTCTTTTTTTGTTAAAAAAACGGGAATGGCAAAAAGCTTCCCTCAGAATGGGCGAAAATATTTGCAAACGAATCAATGGACAAAGGTTTAATCTCCAATATATATAAAGAGCTCATGCAGCTTAATATTAAAAAAACAAACAACCCAATACAAAATTGGGCAGAAGATCTAAAGAGACGTTTCTTCAAAGAAGACACAGAGATGGCCAAGACGCACATGAAAAGCTGCTCAACATCACTAATTATTAGAGAAATGCAAATCAAAACTACAATGAGGTATCACCTCACACCTGTTAGAATCGGCATCATCAGAAAATCTACAAACAACAAATTCTGGGGAGGGTATGAACAAAAGGATCCCTTTTCCACTAGTGGTGGAAATGTACATTGATACAGTCACGATGGAGAACAGTATGGAGTTTCCTTAAAAAAACTAGAAAAAAAATTACCATAAGATCCAGCAATCCTATTTCTGGGCATATACCCAGAGAACACCATAAATCAAAAAGGCACATTCACCACAATGCTCATTTCAGCACTGTTTACAATAGCCAGGTAATGGAAGCAACGTAAATACCCACAGACAGACGAATGGATAAAGATGTGGTACATATATAAAATGGAATATTACTCAGCCATAAGAAGGAATGAAACTGGGTCATTTGTAGAGACGTCGATGTATCTGGAGACTGTCATACAGAATGAAGCAAGTCAGAAAGAGATAAACAAATATTGTATATTAATGCATATATGTGGAACCTAGAAAAATGGTACAGATGAACTGGTTTTCAGGGAAGAAATAGAGACACAGAGGTAGAGAACACACGTATGGACACCAAGTGTGGGAAGCCATGGGGTGGTGGTGGTGGGATGAGTTGGGAGATTGGGATTGACCTGTATACATGTATATGCGTAAAATACATAACTAATAATAACCTGCTGTGTAAAAAAATAACTAAAATTAAATTTCAAAATTTTTAAAAATAAAATTTAAAAATAAAACAGAAAAAAGTTCTTCCCTTCACACAGATGTATTTATATGAATGAATTATTTCCATGCTTATATCTATAAATACATTAATGAGGAATAAAATCTAACTTGAACCAAAAAAGAAAAAAAAAACCTGAACCCACCAGTTAGACAGAGGACAACCCTATCAGGGCACTTTCTCCAGCGGTAAACAATTCTGAAATTGGTCAGAGGTGGGGAATCATCTCACATAGAGCCAGCAGCCCATTCCTATGCATGGAGCGTCCTCATTGCAAGGCTGTGGGCCATGCCGAGGCATCTGTGAGTAACCGTGAGCTGAGCCCCAGGCCAGCTGCT
Organism: Hyperoodon ampullatus; assembly: GCF_949752795.1. Lineage (NCBI taxonomy): Eukaryota > Metazoa > Chordata > Mammalia > Artiodactyla > Ziphiidae > Hyperoodon > Hyperoodon ampullatus. Next base: position 293,917 of record NW_027640675.1, on the reverse strand, counting down.
GTTGAACTTTTCCCACCCTTCCCAGGTAAATTACCTGAATATGTACAAGCGCTTGAAAGCCTAGAGGAAGGGCCGTGGAGCCACACCAGCGACAGCACGCAGGCCAACTTGGTGCCTGCAGGCCAGCCAGGAAGGTCCTGGCCCTGGGCGCTCTTCTGGAAGCTTTCCATTGCGCTGCCTGAGATACCCGTACTATCCCGGCCCCCACTGCTTTTTTCCTTCCTCACCTATGTCCGGAGAGAAATTCCAGCGGAAGGTATGGGTGACACATCCTCTTCTTTACAGGTGGCAGCCTGGCAACTCCTGCAGAAAGTCCAGCAGAGACCCACTCACACCGGGCCACCCACAAAGCCGTGGACCCTCACTCCCTCCCACCAGCACAGCCCTGAGACTTCTGACGGGGCAGAGAATATGGAGTCAGGCACAGCTTCAGGGACTATTGCTGCCTGCAGCGCTGTTTATATTGACCTCAACACAGGCACACCTGCGGAGGGCTGGCCGGCAGGGTCAGGCTACCCAGGTCAGCTAATCCTCAGCCCTCAGGGAATCACATTGTAGAAAATGGACCTCGCTAAGGCAGAATAGAAGCCAAGGAATAAAAGGACACAATGCCATTTGCAGCACCGTAGGTGTGTCTAGAGGTAATCACGTGACTTGTAGTAAGTCCGAAAGTGAAAGACACATATCATATCATATCTCTTATAGGTGTGACCAAAAAATGGATACCAGGGCAGATATTTCCACGGAGAAGGGCAATCACAGATTCATTCAACAAACTTATGGTTCGCCAATGGAAAGGTGTGAGGATTGGTTTCATTATGATATTGGGGTTAACAGACATATACAAACACAGGTGACATATATAATCACCAAAGACCTACAGAATACCAAGAGAAGACTACTCAACATTCTGTCATAAGGTACATGGGAAAAGGATCCCAGGAAGAACAGACATATGTATATGTGTAAAAGAACCACATCTTCCACACCTACAACAAGCCAAACATTGTAATCCAATTTGCTGTAATAAAAAATAAAAAATTAAATTAAGAACACGAACAAGAAGTAGTGAGACAAACTTGAGGGGCTTTCTCCTGGCACATTCCATTCTAAATTCCAATCTAGAACACGACTTCCATTGAGGCTCTGTTGCCCCAGTAACCAGATTTGGTAAGGGAGAACTGCTGCCACCTTGTGGCCGTTTCACACAACAGCAGCTTTAATCCCAGCGCTAATGGTCAGTTGATATTCAAAATCATTGCAGGCCTGTAAATGACACCTGCCCTGAGCACAAATCCTGGGGTCATGTATCGACCAAAAAATTCAAAGGACGTCCATATTTCAAAACGACAGTTTCAAAAGGCATATTTTACACACATTAGTGTTCTGCTTGTTTTTATTTCTTTCATTTTTTGTTAAAAAAAACGGGAATGGCAAAAGGCTTCCCTCAGAATGGGCGAAAATATTTGCAAACGAATCAGTGGACAAAGGTTTAATCTCCAATATATATAAACAGCTCATGCAGCTTAATATTAAAAAAACAAACAACCCAATACAAAATTGGGCAGAAGATCTAAAGAGACGTTTCTTCAAAGAAGACACAGAGATGGCCAAGACGCACATGAAAAGCTGCTCAACATCACTAATTATTAGAGAAATGCAAATCAAAACTACAATGAGGTATCAGCTCACACCTGTTAGAATCGGCATCATCAGAAAATCTACAAACAACAAATACTGGGGAGGGTGTGGACAAAAGGCTCCCTCTTCCACTAGTGGTGGAAATGTAAATTGATACAGTCACGATGGAGAACAGTATGGGGTTTCCTAAAAACCCTAGAAATAGAATTACCATATGATCCAGCAATCCCACTTCTGGGCATATACCCAGAGAAAACCATAAATCAAAAAGGCACATTCACCACAATGCTCATTTCAGCACTATTTACAATAGCCAGGTAACGGAAGCAACCTAAATACCCACAGACAAACGAATGGATAAAGATGTGGTACATATATAAAATGGAATATTACTCAGCCATAAGAAGGAATGAAACTGGGTCATTTGTAGAGACGTCGATGTATCTACAGACTGTCATACAGAATGAAGTAAGTCAGAAAGAGAAAAACAATATTGTATATAAATGCATATATGTGGAACCTAGAAAAATGGTACAGATGAACTGGTTTGCAGGGAAGAAATAGAGACACAGAGGTAGAAAACACACATATGGACACCAAGTGTGGGAAGCCATGGGGTGGTGGTGGTGGGATGAGTTGTGAGATTGGGTTGACCTGTATACATGTATATGCGTAAAATACATAACTAATAATAACCTGTTGTATAAAAAAATAAATAAAATTAAATTTCAAAATTTTAAAAAATAAATTTTAAAAATAAAACAGAAAAAAGTTCTTCCCTTCACACAAATGTATTTATATGAATAAATTATTTCCATGCTTATATCTATAAATACATAAAAGAGGAATAAAATCTAACTTGAATCAAAAAAGAAAAAAAAAAACCTGATCCCACCAGTTAGACAGAGGAAAACCCTATCAGGGCACTTGCTCCAGCGGTAAACAATTCTGAAATTGGTCAGAGGTGGGGAATCATCTCCCATAGAGCCAGCAGCCCACTCCTACGAAAGGAGCGTCCTCATTGCAAGGCTGGGGGCCATGCTGAGGAATCTGTGAGTAACTGTGAGCTGAGCCCCAGGCCAGCTGCTGTTGAACTTTTCCCACCCTTTCCAGGTGAAACACCTGGATATGTAAAAGGCCTTGAAAGCCTAGAGGAAGGGCCGTGGAGCCACACCAGAGACCGTACGGAGGCCAACTTGGTGCCTGCAGGCCAGCCAGGATGGTCCTGGCCCTGGGCGCTCTTCTGGAAGCTTTCCATTGCCCTGCCTGAGATACACCTGCTGTCCCGGCAACCACTGCTTTTTTCCTTCCTCACCTCTGTCCGGAGAGAAATTCCAGCGGAAGGTATGGGTGACACATCCTCTTCTTTACAGGTGGCAGCCTGGCAACTCCTGCAGAAAGTCAAGCAGAGACCCACTCACACCGGGCCACCCACAAAGCCGTGGCCTCTCACTCCCTCCCACCAGCACAGCCCCGAGACTGCTGACAGGGCAGAGAATATGGAGTCAGGCACAGCTTCAGGGTCTATTGCTGCCTGCAGTGCTGTTTATATTGACCTCAACCCAGGCACACCTGGGGAGGGCCGGCCGGCAGGGTCAGGCTACCCTGGTCAGCTATTCCTCAGCCTTCAGGGAATCACATTGTTGAAAATGGACCTCGCTAAGCCAGAATAGAAGCCAAGGAATAAAAGGACACAATGCCATTTGCAGCACCGTAGGTGTGTCTAGAGGTAATCACGTGACTTGTAGTAAGTCAGAAAGTGAAAGACACATATCATATCATATCATATCTCTTATAGGTGTGACCAAAAAATGGCTACCAGAGCAGATATTACCACGGAGAAGGGCAATCACAGATTCATTCAACAAACTTATGGTTCACCAATGGAAAGGTGTGAGGATTGGTTTCATTATGATATTGGGGTTAACAGACATATACAAACACAGGTGACATATATAATCACCAAAGACCTACAGAATACCAAGAGAAGACTACTCAACATTCTGTCATAAGGTACATGGGAAAAGGATCCCAGGAAGAACAGACATATGTATATGTGTAAAAGAACCACATCTTCCACACCTAAAACAAGCCAAACATTGTAATCTAATTTGCTGTAATAAAAAATAAAAAATTAAATTAAAAACACGAACAAGAAGTAGTGAGACAAACTTGAGGGGCTTTCTCCTGGCACATTCCATTCTAAATTCTAATCTAGAACATGACTTCCATTGAGGCTCTGTTGGCCCAGTAACCAGTTTTGGTAAGGGAGAACTGCTGCCACCTTGGGGCCGTTTCACACAACAGCATATTTAATCCCAGCGCTAATGGTCAGTTGACATTCAAAATCATTGCAGGCCTGTAAATGACACCTGCCCTGAACACAAATCCTGGGGTCATGTATCAACCAAAAAATTCAAAGGACGTCCATATTTCAAAACGACAGTTTCAAAAGGCATATTTTACACACATTAGTGTTCTGCTTCTTTTTCTTTCTTTCTTTTTTTGTTAAACAAACGGGAATGGCAAAAAGCTTCCCTCAGAATGGGCGAAAATAATTGCAAACGAATCAATGGACAAAGGTTTAATCTCCAATATATATAAAGAGCTCATGCAGCTTAATATTAAAAAAACAAACAACCCAATACAAAAATGGGCAGAAGATCTAAAGAGACGTTTCTTCAAAGAAGACACAGAGATGGCCAAGACGCACATGAAAAGCTGCTCAACATCACTAATTATTAGAGAAATGCAAATCAAAACTACAATGAGGTATCACCTCACACCTGTTAGAATCGGCATCATCAGAAAATATACAAACAACAAATTCTGGGGAGGGTGTGGACAAAAGGATCCCTCTTCTACTAGTGGTGGAAATGTAAATTGATACAGTCACGATGGAGAACAGTATGGAGTTTCCTTAAAAAACCTAGAAATAGAATTACCATATGATCCAGCAATCCCACTTCTGGGCATATACCCAGAGAAAACCATAAATCAAAAAGGCACATTCACCACAATGCTCATTTCAGCACTATTTACAATAGCCAGGTAAAGGAAGCAACCTAAATACCCACAGACAGAAGAATGGATAAAGATGTGGTACATATATAAAATGGAATATTACTCAGCCATATGAAGGAATGAAACTGGGTAATTTGTAGAGACGTCGATGGAACTAGAGACTGTCATACAGAACAAAGTATGTCAGAAAGAGAAAAACAAATATTGTATATTAATGCATATATGTGGAACCTACAAAAATGATACAGATGAACTGGTTTGCAGGGAAGAAATCGAGACACAGAGGTAGAGAACACACGTATGGACACCAAGGGTGGGAAGCCATGGGGTGGTGGAGGTGGGATGAGTTGGGAGATTGGGATTGACTTGTATACATGTATATGCGTAAAATACATAACTAATAATAACCTGCTGTATAAAAAAATAAATAAAATTAAATTTCAAAATTTTAAAAAATAAAATTTAAAAATGAAACAGAAAAAAGTTCTTCCCTTCACACAGATGCATTTATTTGAATGAATTATTTCCATGCTTATATCTATAAATACATAAAAGAGGAATAAAATCTAACTTGAACCAATAAAGAAAAAAAAAACTGAACCCACGAGTTAGACAGAGGAAAACCCTATCAGGGCAATTGCTCCAGCGGTAAACAATTCTGAAATTGGTCAGAGGTGGGGAATCATCTCCCATAGAGCCAGCAGCCCACTCCTACGCAAGGAGCGTCCTCATTGCAAGGCTGGGGGCCATGCCGAGGCATCTGTGAGTAACCGTGAGCTGAGCCCCAGGCCAGCTGCTGTTGGACTTTTCCCACCCTTCCCAGGTAAAACACCTGAATAGGTACAAGGGATTGAAAGCCTAGAGGAAGGGCCGTGGAGCCACTCCAGCCACAGCACGCAGGCCAACTTGGTGCCTGCAGGCCAGCCATGAAGGTCCTGGCCCTGGGCGCTCTTCTGGAAGCTTTCCATTGCCCTGCCTGAGATAACCCTCCTGTCCCGGCCCCCACTGCTTTTTTCCTTCCTCACCTCTGTCCGGAGAGAAATTCCAGCGGAAGGTATGGGTGACACATCCTCTTCTTTACAGGTGGCAGCCTGGCAACTCCTGCAGAAAGTCCAGCAGAGACCCACTCACACCGGGCCACCCACAAAGCCGTGGCCCCTCACTCCCTCCCACCAGCACAGCCCCGAGACTGCTGACGGGGCAGAGAATATGGAGTCAGGCACAGCTTCAGGGGCTATTGCTGCCTGCAGCGCTGTTTATATTGACCTCAACCCAGGCACACCTGGGGAGGGCCGGCCGGCAGGGTCAGGCTACCCAGGTCAGCTAATCCTCAGCCCTCAGGGAATCACATTGTTGAAAATGGACCTCGCTAAGGCAGAATAGTAGCCAAGGAATAAAAGGACACAATGCCATTTGCAGCACCGTAGGTGTGTCTAGAGGTAATCACGTGACTTGTAGTAAGTCCGAAAGTGAAAGACACATATCATATCATATCTCTTATAGGTGTGACCGAAAAATGGATACCAGGGCAGATATTTCCACGGAGAAAGGCAATCACAGATTCATTCAACAAACTTATGGTTCACCAATGGAAAGGTGTGAGGATTGGTTTCATTATGATATTGGGGTTAACAGACATATACAAACACAGGTGACATATATAATCACCAAAGACCTACAGAATACCAAGAGAAGACTACTCAACATTCTGTCATAAGGTACATGGGAAAAGGATCCCAGGAAGAACAGACATATGTATATGTGTAAAAGAACCACATCTTCCACACCTACAAAAAGCCAAACATTGTAATCAAATTTGCTGTAATAAAAAATAAAAAATTAAATTAAAAACACGAACAAGAAGTAGTGAGACAAACTTGAGGGGCTTTCTCCTGGCACATTCCATTCTAAATTCCAAACTAGAACACGACTTCCATTGAGGCTCTGTTGCCCCAGTAACCAGATTTGGTAAGGGAGAACTGCTGCCACCTTGTGGCCGTTTCACACAACAGCAGCTTTAATCCCAGCACTAATGGTCAGTTGATATTCAAAATCATTGCAGGCCTGTAAATGACACCTGCCCTGAGCACAAATCCTGGGGTCATGTATCGACCAAAAAATTCAAAGGACGTCCATATTTCAAAACGACAGTTTCAAAAGGCATATTTTACACACATTAGTGTTCTGCTTGTTTTTCTTTCTTTCATTTTTTGTTAAAAAAAACGGGAATGGCAAAAGGCTTCCCTCAGAATGGGCGAAAATATTTGCAAACGAATCAATGGACAAAGGTTTAATCTCCAATATATATAATGAGCTCATGCAGCTTAATATTAAAAAAACAAACAACCCAATACAAAAATGGGCAGAAGATCTAAAGAGACGTTTCTTCAAAGAAGACACAGAGATGGCCAAGACGCACATGAAAAGCTGCTCAACATCACTAATTATTAGAGAAATGCAAATCAAAACGACAATGAGGTATCACCTCACACCTGTTAGAATCGGCATCATCAGAAAATCTACAAACAACAAATTCTGGGGAGGGTGTGGACAAAAGGATCCCTCTTCCACTAGTGGTGGAAATGTAAATTGATACAGTCACAATGAAGAACAGTAGGGAGTTTCCTTAAAAAACCTAGAAATAGAATTACCATATGATCCAGCAATCCCACTTCTGGGCATATACCCAGAGAAAACCATAAATCAAAAAGGCACATTCACCACAATGCTCATTTCAGCACTCTTTACAATAGCCAGGTAATGGAAGCAACCTAAATAACCACAGACAGACGAATGGATAAAGATGTGGTACATATATAAAATGGAATATTACTCAGCCATAAGAAGGAATGAAACTGGGTCATTTGTAGAGACGTCGATGGATCTAGAGACTGTCATACAGAATGAAGTACGTCAGAAAGAGAAAAACAAATATTGTATATTAATGCATATATGTGGAACCTAGAAAAATGGTACAGATGAACTGGTTTTCAGGGAAGAAATAGAGACACAGAGGTAGAGAACACACGTATGGACACCAAGTGTGGGAAGCCATGGGGTGGTGGTGGTGGGATGAGTTGGGGGATTGGGATTGACCTCTATACATGTATATGCATAAAACACATAACTAATAATAACCTGCTGTATAAAAAAATAAATAAAATTAAATTTCAAAATTTTAAAAAATAATATTTAAAAATGAAACAGAAAATGTTCTTCCCTTCACACAGATGTATTTATATGAATGAATTATTTCCATGCTTATATCTATAAATACATAAAAGAGGAATAAAATCTAACTTGAAACAAAAAAGAAAAAAATATTAAAACTTGAACCCACCAGTTATACAGAGGAAAAACTTATCATGGCAATTGCTACAGCGGTAAACAATTCTGAAATTGGTCAGAGGTGGGGAATCATCTCCCATAGAGCCAGCAGCCCACTCCTACGCAAGGAGCGTCCTCATTGCATAGCTGGGGGCCATGCCGAGGCATCTGTGAGTAACCGTGATCTGAGCCCCAGGCCAGCTGCTGTTGAACTTTTCCCGCCCTTCCCAGGTAAAACACCTGAATATGTACAAGGGCTTGAAAGCCTAGAGGAAGGGCCGTGGAGCCACACCAGGGACAGCACGCAGGCCAACTTGGTGCCTGCAGGCCAGCCAGGATGGTCCTGGCCCTGGGCGCTCTTCTGGAAGCTTTCCATTGCCCTGCCTGAGATACCCCTCCTGTCCCGGGCCCCACTGCTTTTTTCCTTCCTCACCTCTGTCCAGAGAGAAATTCCAGCGGAAGGTATGGGTGACACATCCTCTTCTTTAGGGGTGGCAGCCTGGCAACTCCTGCAGAAAGTCCAGCAGAGACCCACTCACACCGGGCCACCCACAAAGCCGTGGACCCTCACTCCCTCCCACCAGCACAGCCCCGAGACTGCTGACGGGGCAGAGAATATGGAGTCAGGCACAGCTTCAGGGGCTATTGCTGCCTGCAGCGCTGTTTATATTGACCTCAACCCAGGCACACCTGGGGAGGGCCGGCCGGCAGGGTCAGGCTACCCAGGTCAGCTAATCCTCAGCCCTCAGGGAATCACATTGTTGAAAATGGACTTCGCTAAGGCAGAATAGAAGCCAAGGAATAAAAGGACACAATACCATTTGCAGCACCGTAGGTGTGTCTAGAAGTAATCACGTGACTTGTAGTAAGTCAGAAAGTGAAAGACACATATTATATCATATCTCTTATAGGTGTGACCGAAAAATGGATACCAGGGCAGATATTTCCACGGAGAAGGGCAATCAGAGACTCATTAAACAAACTTATGGTTCACCAATGGAAATGTTTGAGATTTGGTTTCATTATGATATTGGGGTTCACAGACATATACAAACACAGGTGACATATATAATCACCAAAGACCTACAGAATACCAAGAGAAGACTACTCAACATTCTGTCATAAGGTACATGGGAAAAGGATCCCAGGAAGAACAGACATCTGTATATGTGTAAAAGAACCACATCTTCCACACCTACAACAAGCCAAACATTGTAATCAAATTTGCTGTAATAAAAAATAAAAAATTAAATTAAAAACACGAACAAGAAGTAGTGAGACAAACTTGAGGGGCTTTCTCCTGGCACATTCCATTCTAAATTCCAATCTAGAACACGACTTCCATTGAGGCTCTGTTGCCCTAGTAACCAGATTTGGTAAGGGAGAAGTGCTGCCACCTTGTGGCCGTTTCACAAAGCAGCAGCTTTAATCCCAGCGCTAATGGTCTGTTGATATTCAAAATCATTGCAGGCCTGTAAATGACACGTGCCCTGAAAACAAATCCTGGGTTCATATATCGACCAAAAATTTCAAAGGACGTCCATATTTCAAAACGACAGTTTCAAAAGGCATATTTTACACACATTAGTGTTCTGTTTCTTTTTCTTTCTTTCTTTTTTTGTTAAAAAAAGGTAATGGCAAAAAACATCCCTCAGAATGGGCGAAAATATTTGCAAACGAATCAATGGACAAAGGTTTAATCTCCAATATATATAAAGTGCTCATGCAGCTTAATATTAAAAAAAACAAACAACCCAATACAAAAATGGGCAGAAGATCAAAAGAGACGTTTCTTCAAAGAAGACACATAGATGGCCAAGACCCACATGAAAAGCTGCTCAACATCACTAATTATTAGAGAAATGCAAATCAAAACTACAATGAGGTATCACCTCATACCTGTTAGAATCGGCATCATCAGAAAATCTACAATCAAGAAATTCTGGGGAGGGTGTGGACAAAAATATCCCTCTTCCACTAGTGGTAGAAATGTAAATTGATACAGTCACGATGGAGAACAGTATGGAGTTTCCTTAAAAAAACTAGAAATAGAATTACCATATGATCCAGCAATCCCACTTCTGGGCATATACCCAGAGAAAACCATAAATCAAAAAGGCACATTCACCACATTCTCATTTCAGCACTATTTACGATAGCCAGGTAATGGAAGCAACCTAAATACCCGCAGACAGACGAATGGATAAAGATGTGGTACATATATAAAATGGAATATTACTCAGCCATAAGAAAAAATGAAACTGGGTCACTTGTAGTGATGTCGATGGATCTAGAGACTGTCATACAGAATGAAGTAAGTCAGAAAGAGAAAAACAAATATTGTATATTAATGCATATATGTGGAACCTAGAAAAATGGTACAGATGAACTGCTTTGCAGGGAAGAAATAGAGACACAGAGGTAGAGAACACATGTATGGACACCAATGTGGGAAGCCATGGGGTGGTGGTGGTGGGATGAGTTGGGAGTTTGGGATTGACCTGTATACATGTATATGCATAAAATACATAACTAATAATAACCTGCTGTCTAAAAAATAAATAAAATTAAATTTCAAAATTTGAAAAAATAAAATTTAAAAATAAAACAGAAAAAAGTTATTCCCTTCACACAGTTGTGTTTATATGAATGAATTATTTCCATGCTTATATCTATAAATACATAAAAGAGGAATAAAATCTAACTTGAACCAAAAAATAAAAAAGAACTTGAACCCACCAGTTATACAGAGGAACACCCTATCAGGGAACTTGCTCCAGCAGTAAATAATTCTGAAATTGGTCAGAGGTGGGGAATCATCTCCCATAGAGCCAGCAGCCCACTCCTACGCAAGGAGCGTCCTCATTGCAAAGCTGGGGACCATCCTGAGGCATCTGTGAGTAACCGTGAACTGAGCCCCAGGCCAGCTGCTGTTGAACTTTTCCCACCCTTCCCAGGTAAAACACCTGAATATGTACAAGGGCTTGAAAGCCTAGAGGATGGGCCGTGGAGCCACAACAGCGACAGCACGCAGGCCAACTTGGTGCCTGCAGGCGAGCCAGGATGGTCCTGGCCCTGTGCGCTCTTCTGGAACCTTTCCATTGCCCTGCCTGAGATACCCCTCCTGTCCCGGGCCCCACTGCTTTTTTCCTTCCTCACCTCTGTCCGGAGAGAAATTCCAGCGGAAGGTATGGGTGACACATCCTCTTCTTTACAGGTGGCAGCCTGGCAACTCCTGCAGAAAGTCCAGCAGAGAGCCACTCACACCGGGCCACCCACAAAGCCGTGGCCCCTCACTCCCTCCCACCAGCACAGCCCCGAGACTGCTGACGGGGCAGAGAATATGGAGTCAGGCACAGCTTCAGGGGCTATTGCTGCCTGCAGCGCTGTTTATATGGCCCTCAACCCAGGCACACCAGGGGAGGGCCGGCCGGCAGGGTCAGGCTACCCAGGTCAGCTAATCCTCAGCTCTCAGGGAATCACATTGTTGAAAATGGACCTCGCTAAGGCAGAATAGAAGCCAAGGAAAAAAAGGACACAATGCCATTTGCAGCACCGTAGGTGTGTCTAGAGGTAATCACGTGACTTGTAGTAAGTCAGAAAGTGAAAGACACATATCATATCATATCTCTTATAGGTGTGACCGAAAAATGGATACCAGGGCAGATATTTCCACGGAGAAGGGCAATCACAGATTCATTAAACAAACTTATGGTTCACCAATGGAAAGGTGTGAGGATTGGTTTCATTATGATATTGGGGTTCACAGACATATACAAACACAGGTGACATATATAATCACCAAAGACCTACAGAATACCAAGAGAAGACTACTCAACATTCTGTCATAAGGTACATGGGAAAAGGATCCCAGGAAGAACAGACATATGTATATGTGTAAAAGAACCACATCTTCCACACCTACAACAAGCCAAACATTGTAATCAAATTTGCTGTAATAAAAAATAAAAAATTAAATTAAAAACACGAACAAGAAGTAGTGAGACAAACTTGAGGGGCTTTCTCCTGGCACATTCCATTCTAAATTCCAATCTAGAACAGGACTTCCATTGAGGCTCTGTTGCCCCAGTAACCAGATTTGGTAAGGGAGAACTGCTGCCACCTTGTGGCCGTTTCACACAACAGCAGCTTTAATCCCAGCGTTAATGGTCAGTTGATATTCAAAATCATTGCAGGCCTGTAAATGACACCTGCCCTGAAAACAAATCCTGGGCTCATATATCGACCAAAAAATTCAAAGGACGTCCATATTTCAAAACGACAGTTTCAAAAGGCATATTTTACACACATTAGTGTTCTGCTTCTTTTTCTTTCTTTCTTTTTTTGTTAAAAAAACGGGAATGGCAAAAAGCATCCCTCAGAATGGGTGAAAATATTTGCAAATGAATCAATGGACAAAGGTTTAATCTCCATTATATATAAAGAGCTTATGCAGCTTAATATTAAAAAAACAAACAACCCAATACAAAAATGGGCAGAAGATCTAAAGAGACGTTTCTTCAAAGAAGACACAGAGATGGCCAAGACGCACATGAAAAGCTGCTCAACATCACTAATTATTAGAGAAATGCAAATCAAAACTACAATGAGGTATCACCTCACACCTGTTAGAATCGGCATCATCAGAAAATCTACAAACAACAAATTCTGGGGAGGGTGTGAACAAAAGGATCCCTCTTCCACTAGTGGTGGAAATGTAAATTGATACAGTCACGATGGAGAACAGTATGGAGTTTCCTTAAAGAAACTAGAAATAGAATTACCATATGATCCAGCAATCCCACTTCTGGGCATATACCCAGAGAAAACCATAAATCAAAAAGGCACATTCACCACAATTCTCATTTCAGCACTATTTACGATAGCGAGGTAATGGAAGCTACCTAAGTACCCACAGACAGACGAATGGATAAAGATGTGGTACATATATAAAATGGAATATTACTCAGCCATAAGAAGGAATGAAACTGGGTCCTTTTTAGAGATGTCGATGGATGTAGAGACTGTCATACAGAATGAAGTAAGTCAGAAAGAGAAAAACAAATATTGTATATTAATGCATATATGTGGAACCTAGAAAAATGGTACAGATGAACTGGTTTGCAGGGAAGAAATAGAGACACAGAGGTAGAGAACACACGTATGGAAACCAAGTGTGGGAAGCCATGGGGTGGTGGTGTTGGGATGAGTTGGGAGATTGGGATTGACCTGTATACATGTATATGCATAAAATACATAACTAATAATAACCTGCTGTCTAAAAATTAAATAAAATTAAATCTCAAAATTTGAAAAAGTAAAATTTAAAAATAAAACAGAAAAAAAGTTCTTCCCTTCACACAGATGTATTTATATGAATGAATTATTTCCATGCTTATATCTATAAATACATAAAAGAGGAATAAAATCTAACTTGAACCAAAAAAGAAAAAAAAAAAACACCTGAACCCACCAGTTAGACAGAGGAAAACCCTATCAGGGCACTTGCTCCAGCGGTAAACAATTGTGAAATTGTTCAGAGGTGGGGAATCATCTCCCATAGAGCCAGCAGCCCACTCCTACGCAAGGAGCGTCCTCATTGCAAGGCTGGGGGCCATGCCGAGGCATCTGTGAGTAACCGTGAGCTGAGCCCCAGGCCAGCTGCTGTTGAACTTTTCCCACCCTTCCCAGGTAAAACACCTGAATATGTACAAGGGCTTGAAAGCCTAGAGGAAGGGCCGTGGAGCCACACCAGCGACAGCACGCAGGCCAACTTGGTGCCTGCAGGCCACGCAGGATGGTCCTGGACCTGGGCGCCCTTCTGGAAGCTTTCCATTGCCCTGCCTGAGATAACCCTCCTGTTCCGGCCCCCACAGCTTTTTTCCTTCCTCACCTCTGTCCGGAGAGAAATTCCAGCGGAAGGTATGGGTGACACATCCTCTTCTTTACAGGTGGCAGCCTGGCAACTCCTGTAGAAAGTCCAGCAGAGACCCACTCACACCGGGCCACCCACAAAGCCGTGGCCCCTCACTCCCTCCCACCAGCAAAGCCCCGAGACTGCTGACGGGGCAGAGAATATGGAGTCAGGCACAGCTTCAGGGGCTATTGCTGCCTGCAGCGCTGTTTATATTGACCTCAACCCAGGCACACCTGGGGAGGGCCGGCCGGCAGGGTCAGGCTACCCAGGTCAGCTAATCCTCAGCCCTCAGGGAATCACATTGTTGAAAATGGACCTCGCTAAGGCAGAATAGAAGCCAAGGAATAAAAGGACACAATGCCATTTGCAGCACCGTAGATGAGTCTAGAGGTAATCACGTGACTTGTAGTAAGTCAGAAAGTGAAAGACACATATCATATCATATCTCTTATAGGTGTGACCGAAAAATGGATACCAGGGCAGATATTTCCACGGAGAAGGGCAATCACAGACTCATTAAACAAACTTATGGTTCACCCATGGAAAGGTGTGAGGATTGGTTTCATTATGATATTGGGGTTAACAGACATATACAAACACAGGTGACATATATAATCACCAAAGACCTACAGAATACCAAGAGAAGACTACTCAACATTCTGTTATAAGGTACATGGGAAAAGGATCCCAGGAAGAACAGACATATGTATATGTGTAAAAGAACCACATCTTCCACACCTACAACAAGCCAAACATTGTCATCCAATTTGCTGTAATAAAAAATAAAAAATTAAATTAAAAACACGAACAAGAAGTAGTGAGACAAACTTGAGGGGCTTTCTCCTGGCACATTCCATTCTAAATTCCAATCTAGAACACGACTTCCATTGAGGCTCTGTTGCCCCAGTAACCAGATTTGGTAAGGGAGACCTGCTGCCACCTTGTGGCCGTTTCACACAACAGCAGCTTTAATCCCAGCGCTAATGGTCAGTTGATATTCAAAATCATTGCAGGCCTGTAAATGACACGTGCCCTGAAAACAAATCCTGGGTTCATATATCGACCAAAAAATTCAAAGGACGTCCATATTTCAAAACGACAGTTTCAAAAGGCATATTTTACACACATTAGTGTTCTGCTTCTTTTTCTTTCTTTCTTTTTTTGTTAAAAAAACGGGAATGGCAAAAAGCATCCCTCAGAATGGACGAAAATAGTTGCAAACGAATCAATGGACAAAGGTTTAATCTCCAATATATATAAAGAGCTCATGCAGCTTAATATTAAAAAAACAAACAACCCAATACAAAAATGGGCAGAAGATCTAAAGAGACGTTTCTTCAAAGAAGACACAGAGATGGCCAAGACGCACATGAAAAGCTGCTCAACATCACTAATTATTGGAGAAATGCAATTCAAATCTACAATGAGGTGTCACCTCACAGCTGTTAGAATGGGCATCATCAGAAAATCTACAAACAACAAATTCTGGGGAGGGTGTGGACAAAAGGATCCCTCTTCCACTAGTGGCGGAAATGTAAATTGATACAGTCACGTTGGAGAACAGTATGGAGTTTCCTTAAAAAACCTAGAAATAGAATTACCATATGATCCAGCAATCCCACTTCTGGGCATATACCCAGAGAAAACCATAAATCAAAAAGGCACATTCACCACAATGCTCATTTCAGCACTATTTACAATAGCCAGGTAATGGAAGCAACCTAAATACCCACAGACAGACGAATTGATAAAGATGTCGTATATATAGGAAATGGAATATTACTCAGCCATAAGAAGGAATGAAACTGGGTCATTTGTAGAGACGTCGATGGATCTAGAGACTGTCATACAGAATGAAGTAAGCCAGAAAGAGAAAAACAAATATTGTATATTAATGCATATATGTGGAACCTAGAAAAATGGTACAGATGAACTGGATTGCAGGGAAGAAATAGAGACACAGAGGTAGAGAACACACGTATGGACACCAAGTGTGGGAAGCCATGGGGTGGTGGTGGTGGGATGAGTTGGGAGATTGGGATTGACCTTTATACATGTATATGCATAAAATACATAACTAATAATAACCTGCTGTATAAAAAAATAAATAAAATTAAATTTCAAAATTTTAAAAAATAAAATTTAAAAATAAAACAGAAAAAAGTTCTTCCCTTCACACAGATGTATTTATATGAATGAATTATTTCCATGCTTATATGTATAAATACATAAGAGAGGAATAAAATCTAACTTGAACCAAAAAAGAAAAAAAAAACCTGAACCCCCCAGTTAGACAGAGGAAAACCCTATCAGGGCACTTGCTCCAGCGGTAAACAATTCTGAAATTGGTCAGAGGTGGGGAATCATCTCCCATAGAGCCAGAGGCCCACTCCTACGCAAGGAGCGTCCTCATTGCAAGGCCTGGGGCCATGCCGAGGCATCTCTGAGTAACCGTGAGCTGAGACCCAGGCCAGCTGCTGTTGAACTTTTCCCACCCTTCCCAGGTAAAACACCTGAATATGTACAAGGGCTTGAAAGCCTAGAGGAAGGGCCGTGGAGTCACACCAGAGACAGCACGCAGGACAACTTGGTGCCTGCAGGCCAGCCAGGAAGGTCCTGGCCCTAGGCGCTCTTCTGGAAGCTTTCCATTGCCCTGCCTGAACTACCCCTCCTGTCCCGGCCCCCACTGCTTTTTTCCTTCCTCACCTCTGTCCGGAGAGAAATTCCAGCAGAATGTATGGGTGACACATCCTCTTCTTTAGCAGTTGGCAGCCTGGCAACTCCTGAAGAACGTCCAGCAGAGCCCCACTCACACTGGGCCACCCACAAAGCCACGGCCCCTCACTCCCTCCCACCAGCACAGCCCCGGCACTGCCTACGGGGCAGAGAATATGGCGTCAGTCACAGCTACAAGGGCTCTCGCTCACTGGAGAGCTGTTTATATTGCCCTCAACCCAGGCACACCTGTGGAGGGTTGCCAGGCAGTTTCAGGCTGCCAAAATCAGCCTATCCTCACCCCTCAGGTGCTCACAGTTGCAGAAAATTAAACTTGCTAAACGGGCCAGGCCCTAGGAACAGGTGTGGGCTCTTGAGAGTCAGGATAGACAAGGGGCTGCAGCTGCGGCTTGCTTTCTTATCATTTTATCTGGTCCATGAGTGGAAAACAACTTCAAGAAAACCCTATCCTAATGAGAGGAACCCAGGAGTCAGGGAGAGGAGTGATGGTGGGTGGAGACAGAGGCCTGGTGCCCTGGCTGCAGTGGAAGTGTCTGGAAGACCAGGCAGAAAGAGCCTGCAGAGAGTGATAGCCATGGTCACAGACCTGTCAGAGCTGCTGTTTGTTAGTTCAAGTCCTGCTCTGAGGTGTTCTGTGTCAGCTGTGAGCGACAGGTGAGCTGGGGGTTCTCTGCAACGTGGGCTATGTGAACAGTTCCTGTGTGTCCAGCCCTGCTGGGGTACCTGCCCAGGGGAGCTCCGTATCCTGGGAAGGGCCTGACTAGGAGAGCCCCATGGGCTGCTGGGTAGCTGAAGAGGTGAGCTCCATACCCTGGGAGGGACTTGACCACGAGAGCCCTGTGGGCTGTGGGGTAGGGGTGCAGCCCAGGTGAGCTCCATATCCTGGGATTGGCCTGACCACGAGAGCCCCATGGGCTGCTGGAGACCTGGTAAAGGATATCAGGACAGTCAGTGAAGCCACCGAGGATATACATCCAGTAGCTCCTATTTCCTACTCCCTGCTGGTCATTCTACCTTCCACCAGGCCATGGCATTCTGTATTAGACATCAATGATGCCTTCTTCTGTATTCCATTCATCTCAGAGTCACAAGAATTTTTGGCTTGTGAGTGGCAGGACACAACATGCAACAAAAGCAATAATGCTGGGCCGTCCTGCCCCAATGGTTCAAAAATCCCCACACCATCATTGGGGAAATGTCCTCTAAAGAACTAAAAGTTCAACCTCTGTAAAAGGGAACCCTCCTTCAATATGCAGATGACATTCGGATCGCCAGGCCTACTAAAGACGCCTCTGAACTACCTAGCCAAGAAAGGATAGAAGGTGTCCAAGAAAAAGGCTCAAATATCCCAGGCTAAGGTGACATGCCTGGGCTTCATTCTCACAGATATTCAGAGAAACGCATCCCAGGATAGGGAAGAAGCCATTTGCAGCCTTACCTCTTCTAAAACTAGAAGACAGCTTAGGGGTTCCTGGGGAGGCCAAGGTTTTCTGCATCTGGATCCCTAACTACAGTCTAATAGCTGGGCCTCTATATGAAACACTGACACGAAAAGATGATGATCCTTTGGAATAGAATCCAGAAGCAGCCTTTCAAGAATGGAAAGAGCAGTCAATACAGACCCTTGCCCAGGAACTCCCTAATTTAGCTAAACCTTTTGACCTTTACATACCCGGTCAAAGGTTAATCGCCCTTGGAGCCTTAGTGCAAAAACTGGGACCACTTGAAATGGAGCAACACAAGAATGCCCTTCAGGTATGATAAACTATGGTCACCAAGGGCTTTGCCCACCGACTCATCAGGCCAGGATACTGGGGTATCTAAAAAGCTGGAAATCAGCAGCCCGCAAGGCCAGCTCCCTCCTAAGGGAAAAGGACCCCACGTGGTGATCCTAACCACCCATCATGCCCTGAAGTTGCAGGGGTCGCTTTGTGGACACACTGACCTCGAGTGAGGAGGCCCTCCAACTCCAACCTCCAGAGAGACTAACGGGGGCAACAGGCCCCCAAGATGACTCATGTGACCATCACTTGACCTGGAGTTTCTCTCAGAAAACGACAAGACTGTGCCCCGAAAGAGCAGACTACTGCTTGCAGGACTTACTGCACCCAGAGGGGAGCTAATAAGCTTGGCGGGGGAAACGTATATCACGCTTTCACCATAGAAAACCCTACAGACACCGCGGTGATGGTGGCCAATATGACCGGCTGGACTGCTGGCTACTTCTAAAGGCCGTTGACTCAGTGGACGTCATGGTCCTGAATCACCACTGACCCTGGACTGTCTGGGAGTTGCGCGGGCAGGGCTCTGACACATGGTGCTGTTTGTACATTAATTCAGGGACCTAATTAAAGAAAGCACAGACTACTGGTCAGAGCATCTAGTCTGGCAAAAACTGTCAGCCTAAGGTCGCCGAATATATGTGGGGTGGGGTGAAACCTGCCACCGCAGCATCTCTGCGCCTCTCTTTCCTGGACCCTTAAAGGTCATTAGAATCTGTAACACTTCCAATGCTGGTGCTCAGGTGGTCGAGAAGTGAGGCAGGAGGCCTTGGGATAATCAACCTCACCAGGAGGCTGGTGGGGAGACGTTTTGCCCCTCCCCCCATGTATCAGGGCTCCCACCACAGCATGAAGCAGTTACAAAAGAGGGGTCTGCACCCTCAACACCCCAAGAATAAGGAACGGAACAAAAAGCAGAGGAGGTGTTCGTCTCCGGCAACGTTCATTAAAAATT
This sequence comes from Hyperoodon ampullatus, assembly GCF_949752795.1. Classification (NCBI taxonomy): domain Eukaryota; kingdom Metazoa; phylum Chordata; class Mammalia; order Artiodactyla; family Ziphiidae; genus Hyperoodon; species Hyperoodon ampullatus. The sequence goes on along the minus strand of NW_027640675.1, from coordinate 274,536 downwards.
CCTGGGAGATAAAAAGAGAATCTTGGCAATAAAATAAAGTCTAACCTGTTTTTCCTTTGTGCTTTGTCTAATTTCACGTGCTCCTAGGGTTCCGCATGCAGAGGTCCCACACCCGGCATTTCAGACCCGATTTCCTAGTGCAGAATGGCTGGGTCGACACCTCAGCTAGCGGGGTCCCATGCAGACTCCGCGGCATAGAGCCTGAGCTGCAGCCAATGCAGACCTCGAGAGCTCCATCCCCTCCCTCCCACTGATGCTGCCGGGGTCCCTACACAGCAGCCCAGCCCACAGCCCATGGGGGAGTGCACGCTCTCACCTCTCCATTCTGTTTTCAAAATAATATTTCCTTTGCTTCTGAACCAAACTCAGTCTTGATCTGTTGGCTCCAATGACACGGGGCACGGGGACTCCTGTTGGGGTCCACTCTGGAGGATCAGTAACAGAAATTGAGAACATTGTAACTTCAATGAACAGATGTGTGAGCCAAACTGTAGTTAACATAGAGCAGTGTATAATGCTCGGGTAAAATAAGATGTTTCTAAGACTTACATTTGATATTTCCATCACTTTCCTATAAGCAAGTTCAGTGAAGATGTCTGTCTTATTTGTCAGGTCAACATTAGAGAAATGAAGTGATTTATTTCCATGGATGTACATCGAATACTCTTGGCTGAAGCTTGAATCTTGTTTTGAATGCTTTTCCATTGAAAATGATACCTCTCTTTCAGCTCCCCCATTTCTGAGAAGAATAAAATCTTATAATTTATTATTACCAAAGGGGAAAGTTAGGAGAAGGGATAAATTAACAGTTTGGGATTAACACATACACACTGCTATGTATAAAATAGATCATCAACAAGGAACTACTGTATAGCACAGGGAACTACACTGAATATTTTGCAATAACCTATAAGGGGAAATAATCTGAAAAAGAATAGATATTTTTATTGACATCATCTATCAATGACAGATAAAATGTAACCTAAGCAAGGCCGATGGTGAGCGCTTCTGACCCTGAAGATTTCAGTCATCTAAAGTTTGGGCTCTGCCTATTTCCCAAGGCCCTTAAAGGACATACGTGTAGCCGTAGCTTAAAAATTCCCCAGTTTGGGGTTCGGGGAGGCACTGATTTGGAAAAATCCCTGGTGTTCTCCTTACATGCACGGGACCCTTCCTACAGCTAAAACATGCCTGTCACACCTAGAGGATGGTACACCGTTTGATTGGAAAGAGTTTGGAAAAGGCACCTCATCTCCTCATCGCCTGGTGCTCGGGTTTAACCCTCCAGCATCTTTCCTAACAATCTCCTCACTTGGGGATATCAGCACCGTCAACATCCTGTTGCACACAGTTTGGAATTTGTCCAGAGGATAAAGCGGAAGGATGAGAAAAATTTAGAGACAAGTCTTAGGTGTTCGGACAGGTACATGCCACTCTAATTTCCAATCCAGAAGACAAATTCATCAAAGGCTAGAATTGCCCACGGAAACAGAATAGGGCTAGAGGAAATCCCGCTGTTTTGTGTCCAGTTTCCAAAAACACAAGTTGAAAAATGGAACTCAGGGGCACTAAAATTCATGAAACTGCAGAGTTGAAAATATCTATCGTCGAAAAATGTCTTGAGGTAAGTCACAGAAAAGGACTTGTAAGCAAGGGAGAGTGGCAGGAAACAGATTTGAAGAGGTAGAAAGGACTCCCCATTAAAGCACAAGAAAAGGGGCTGAACATCGCCAATGATGCAGTTGGCCAAAAAGGGTGTATGCATTTTTTCTGAATATATTCAAGTAAAGGCCATACACACTTTTTATCCAACCAAACAGGTGGGCACTGGAAATCAATATCACTAAATGTATCACTTCACATCAGTCAGAAGGGCCATCCACATAAAGTGTAAACACCAGAAATGCAGGACAGGGCGAGGAGAAAAGGGAGCCATGTGAGGCTGATAGTGGAAATGTAATTTGCCAACGGCCACTCTGGAGAAGTGTATTGTGTTTGCTAAAACATCTAAAAAATGAGCTACAGAGCATAGGGCACTTGCACTCATGGGCGTGTACCTTGGGAAAAACAAAAATCGACAGAAAACAGGCACCCGAACGTTTACCACCTCTCTGTTAAAAAGGGCCTCAACTTGGATATAACCTAAATGTCCCTGGAAGGATAAAATGGATAAAAGAGATGGGGTACTTATGTAGAGTGGAATATTACTCATCCAGAAATCAATGAAATAAGGCCAGTTGTAACAACTCTGGAGGAGTTACATACGATCATTCTAAGTGACATATGTGAGAAAGAAAAAGAAACATATCATAAGATGTCACTTAAAGGTGGAATCAAAAATGGCTACACATGAAATAAATTACAAAACAGAAACATAGTCAAATATGTAGAAAATAGACATAAGGCTGCTAAATGGGAAAGGTGGGGAATGGTGAGGTATTATCCAGGAGGTTGAAATTAGCAAAGATACCATTCCAAGTACCAAATTGAATAACTGACAAGGCCTACACGGTACCTCAAAGAACTGCACTCAGCCCACTCAAGTCACTGGAAAATAATACATATGACTGGTAAGCATCTGAAAAAGAAGTTATTGTTGTCTCACAGTACATGAATCAAGTGGATGTACAGCAGCAAAAAACAGAGCTTTGAAAATCAGCTGTAACCAATATAAAAATAAATTTAAAACTATTTATAAAAACAGTGAGACAGACAAAAATTCTTACAACTTTTGTTGAAGGGCTACGATGTAACATGGATTGAACACATGTAGACCCACAGCAGGATGATTATATAAGGCTGGAAGCTATGCACGCTAAGAGATGTTAGAGAGGCTGGGTGAGGAAATGCAGACCTTTTAAAGTAATACTGCCTGGTACCCATTCCATGGGTCCCAAATCTGCAGGTTCAAGGGAATCTTCTGACAGTGAAAACATGCCTGGGAAACCGAGATGAATGTACACCGTGTGCTCAGGAAAGGTGTGTGTCTAAAATGCACCTCATTTTTGATCTCCTGGTGCTGGGGTTCACCATTCCAGCCACATTACTAACAATCTCCCCACTTGGAGAATCAGCACCTTTAACCTCCTGTTTCACACAGTTTGCAATTTGTGCAGAGGATAAATGGGAAGAGGGGGAACCAATGAGATATTAGCTGTAGGACATTTGACAGGCACATGTCACTCTAATTTCCCATTAGGAAGAAGAATTAACCAAAGGCTCAGCCTGCCTCCCCAGAACCAGAATAGGGCCAGAAGTAATCCAATGGTTTGGCAGCCAGCTCACAAAATGCGAGTTGCAAAATGGAGCTCAGGAGCAGACAATTCAAAGACCTGCAAAGATATAAATGATAACCAACCTCCAAAAATATATTAAGGTAAGGCAACGAAGAGGATCTGAATGAGAGGCAGAATTGCAGGAAACAGATTTCAAAAGGTAGATTGTACTCACATTTAAAGCATATGAAAAGCAGCAGAATTTCTAAAATGATGCAGTTGGGCAAAAGGGTGTATGCGTTTTTTTCGTGAATATCTTCAGGAAAAAAACACATGCAGAGTTTTTGGCCAACCAAGCAAGAGGGAAATGCAAATCCGCACAACAAATAAGTCTCAATTTCCACTGCTCAGAAAGGCCATCCAAAAAATGTGTACAAACCAGAAATGCAGGAGAGGCCATGGAAAACAGGGAGCCTAGTCACGCTGATGGGTGGGGTATAAATATCCAAGAGCCACTCTGAAGAAGTGTATGCTGTTTTTAAAACATCTAAAATACAAAGCCCCGGAGCAAGGGGACTTCAACTCATGGACATATAACTTGGGAAGACTAAATGTCAATAAGACACAGGCACCCCAAAGTTTAGGGCTGCTCTGCATACAAGAACCTCAACTTTGGTACACCTAAAATATCACAGGAAAAGAGAAATGTATAAAGGACTTGTGGTAATTTTGTACAACGGAATATCACTCAGACGTGAAATCAATGTATATAAGGCCAGTAGCAGCATAATGAGTGGATTTAGGTATGATGATTTTAAGGGAAATTAGTCACACAGAAAAAGAATCTTATCATAAGATATCACTTATAGAGGGAATGTCAATATCACAACACAGGAACTGAATTAGGAAAGAGAACAGAGTCTCACATTTAGCAAAAATCTCTTATGCCTGCTTCAGGGGAAAGGAGAGGTGGGGTGATGCATAAAACCAGAGTTTGATATTAGCACAGGTACCATTCCATAAACCAAATACAGAATAGACAAGACCTACACCTTCCTCAGTGAACGGGACTCAACACCCCTATGCCCCACAGAGGAATATATCTGACTACTAAGAATCTTAAAACCTATGTATTGATATGTCTCCGTAAGGGAATCAATTGTGTCTAGACTGGCATAAACACGTCAGTGAAAATCAGCTCAACCCCATTATAAAAATGAATTTCAAAAAAACCCCAAAAAACAGCGAAATTCTTACACAATTCCTTCAGGGGTTCTGATGAAACCTGGAATGACCCTATCTGCAAAGACAGCTGGATGAGACATAAGGCTGGACACTTGGGACTGAGAGGACTGGTGAGATTGGGAGAGAAAATGCAGACCTTTTAAAGTAGTAATGCATGCCACCACTCCATGTGTCCCAAATCTCCAGGTAGAAGGGAATATCACTACAATTATAACATGTATGGGAAACCTAGAAAATGGACACCCTGTGATGGCGAAAGGTTTCTAAAACTCTCCTAATTTTTCCTCTCCTTGTGCTCCACTTTGGCATTCCAACTGCTTTACTATCAATCTCCCAACTTAGGAGAGTCAGCCCCTATAACCTCCTGGTTCGCACAGTTTGCTAATTGTGCAGAGGATGAAAGGGAAGAGGGAGAACCAATCAGAGAGTAGATGTAGGCATTTGGACGGGCACATGTCACTCTAATTTCCCGGCAGGAAGAAGAATTAACCAAAGCCTCAGCCACCCACAGGGAACCAATATAGACACCCCTGGAACCAGTATAGGTCCTGAAGCAAAATTGTGGATTTGCGGCAGCTCACAAAGATGGGATTTGAACATTGGAGCTCAGGGGCACAGCAATACACAAACCTGCAGACTTATAAATGACTACACTCTTCCAAAAATCTGTTGAGGGAAGGCAATGAAGCGGCCTTGAAAATGAGGCAGAATTGCACAACACATATTTCAAGAGGTAAATTGGAATCGCCTTTAAAGCACAGGAAAAGCATCCCAACTTGGACAGAGATGCACTTGGCCAAAAAGGGCGTATGCCTTTTCTCCTGAATATATTCAGAAGAAAACGCATACACCCTTTTTGGCCAATCAAGCAAGCGCGCAATACAAATCCACACTACAAATAATTGTCACTTACCACCGGTCAAAAGGGACATCCGAATATCTGTAAAAACCAGAAAGGCAAGAGAGAGATGGCAAGGGCATGAAGCAATGTGATCCCAATGGTCATGGAGGATTGTGATGACAAGCGCATGGAGAATTGTGATGAGAAGATTATGTACCATTTTGTTGACAAAGGCAAGGAGCATTATGATGACAAGGTTCATGGAGCACTGTGATGACAAGCATCACGGAGCATAGTGATTACAGGGGTCATGGAGCATTGGGATGACAAGGGCATGGATCATTGTGATGACAATGGTCATGGAGCATTTTAATGACAAGAGTCCCGGATCATTGTGTTGTCAGGGTTCATGGAGCATTGTGATGACTGTGGTCATGGAGCATTGTGATGACAGGGGTCATGGCGCATTGTGATGAGAAGGTCATGGAGCATTGGGCTGAAAATATCCATGGAGTACTGTGATGACAGGGGTCATGGAGCATTGTGATGACAAGGTACTGGAGCACTGTGATGAGAAGACCATGGAGCCTTGTGATGACAAGTCTCATGGAGCATTCTGATGAAAAGTGCCATGGAGCATTGTGATTACAGGGGTCTTGGAGCATTGTGTTGACAAGGGCATGGAGCATTGGGATGAGAAGGCTATGGAGCGTTCTGATGACATGCATCATGGAGCTTTGTGATGACAAGGGCATGGAGCATTGTGATTACAGTGGTCTTGGAGCACTGTGATGAAAAGGGCATGGATCATTGTGATGAAAAAGGCATGGAGCCTTGTCATGGCAGTGTTCAAGGAGCAAACTGACAACAAGTGTCAGGGAGCATTGTGATGACAAGGGTATTCAATATTGTGATGACAAAGGTCATGGAGCATTGTGATGAGAAGACGATGGATAATTGTGATGACGAGCGTCATGGGGCGTTGTGATGATAAGTGTTATGGAACATATTGATCACAAGGATTTGGAGCATTGTGATGACAGAGGTCATGGAGCATTTTGGTTTCATTGTGATGACAATAGCCTGAAGCATTATGATGATGGGCATGGTGCATTGTGATGACAGGGTTCATGGAGCATTGAGATGAAAAGGGGCATGGAGCATTGCGATTACAGGAGTCTTGGAGCATTGTGATGACAAAGGCATGGAACATCGTGAATGAGAAGGCCATGGAGCATTCTGTTGACATGCGTCATGGAGCTTTGTGATGACAAGGGCATGGAGCATTGTGATTACAGGGGTCTTGGAGCATTGTGATGACAAGGGTCATGGAGCCTTGTGATGACAAGGCTGTGGAACATTGTGATGGCGGGGGTCATGGAGCATTGTTATGACAGGGGTAATGGAGCATTGTGATGACAAGGGCATGGAGCATTGGTCTGAAAAGTTTCATGGATTATTGTGATGAGTGGGGGCAAGGAGCATTGTGATGACAAGCGCATGGAGCATTGTGATAAGAATGGCATCGAGCATTGTGATGAAAAGCATCATGGAGCCTGTGATGACAAGGGAATGGAACAATGTGATGAGAGGGTTCATGGAGCATTGTGATGACAATGGCATGCAGCATTGTGATGACAAGGGTCATTGAGTTTTGTGATGACAAAGGTCATGGAGCATTTTGATGACAAGGGTGTGGTGCATTCTGTTGTGAAGTGCAGGGAGCATTTTGATGACAGGGGTTATGGAACATTGTGATTTCAGGGGAATGGAGCATTGTGATGATAAAGGCATGTAGCATTGTTGTGACAAGGGTCATGGAATATTGTGATGACAGGGGTGAAGGAGTATTGTGTTGACTAGTGATGGAACATTGTGATATCAGTGGTGAGAGAGCATTTTGATGAGAAGTGCATGGAGCAGTGTGATGAAAAGGTTTATGGAGCATTGTGATGACAAAGATGTGGAGCATTGTGATGACAAGCGCATGGCACATTGTGATGCCATGGGTCATGGAGTATTGTGCTAACAAAGGGATTGAGCATTGGGAGGACAAGGGTCACCGAGCATTGTGATGAAATATTCATGGAGCGCTGTGGTGACAAAGGTCACAGAGCCTTGTGATGACGAGGGCATGGACCATTGTGATGACAAAGGTCATGAAGCATTGTGATGACTGGAGTCACGGAGCATTGTGATGACAGGGGTCATAGAGCATTGTGATGAAAGGGCATGGAGCATTGTGATGACAGGGGCATGTTGCATTGGTTTGACAAGTTTCAGGGATTATTGTGATGACAGTGGGCATGGCGCATTGTGATGACAAGGGCATGGAGCATTGTGATGAGAAGGTCATGGAGTATTGTGAAGAAGGGTGTCAGGGAGCATTGTGATGACATATGTCATGGTCCATTGCGATGACAATGGAATGGAGCATTGTGATGCCAAGTGTCATGGAGGATTGTGATGACAAAGGTAATGGAGCATTTTGATGACAAGCGCTTGGAGCATTGTGATGACAAGGGTCATGGAGCATTGTGATAACAAGGGCCATTGAGAATTTTGATGACATGTTCATGAAGCATTGTGATGACAATCACATGGAGCTTGCTGTGACAGGGATCATGGAGCATTGCGATGACAAGTGCATAGAGAATTGTGATGACAAAGCATGTAACACTGTGATGAAAAGCATCATGGAGCACAGTGATGCCAAGAACGTGGAGAATTGTGATGAGAGGGGACATGGAGCATTGTGATGACCAGGGCATGGAGTATTGTGATGGGAAGACCGTGGAGCATTGTGATGAGAAGACCATGGATAATTGTGATGATGAGCGTCATGGAGCACTGTAATGACAAGGGGTATGGAGCATTGTGATAACAGGGGACATGGAGCATTGTGATGACAAGGTTCATGGAGCATTCTGATGACAAGCTTGTGGAGTATTTTGATGACAATGACATGGAGCATTTTGATGAAAATGGCATGGGGCATTGTGATGAAAAAGACATGGAGCCTTTTCATGACAGTTTTCAGGGAACATTCTGACGACAAGTGTCAGGGAGCATTGTGATGACAAAGGTCATGGAGAATTGTGATGACAAGGGCATGGAGTATTGTGATGACAAGCACATGGAGCTTGCTATGACGTGGTCATGGAGCATTGCGATGACAAGTGCATAGAGAATTGTGATGACAAAGCATGTAACACTGTGATGAGAAGTGTCATGGAGCATAGTGATGCCAAGATCGTGGAGAATTGTGATGACAGGGGACATGGAGCATTGTGATGACCAGGGCATGGAGCATTGCGATGGCAAGATCGTGGAGCATTGTGATGAGAAGACCATGGATAATTGTGATGACGAGGGTCATGGAGCACTGTAATGACAAGGGGTATGGAGCATTGTGATGACAGGGGTCATGGAGCATTGTGATGACAGGGGTCATGGAGCATTGTGAAGACTGGGGACATGGAGCACTGTGATGACCAGGGCATGGAGCATTGTGATGGCAAGACCGTGGAGCACTGTGATGAGAAGACCATGGATAATTGTGATGACGAGCGTCATGGAGCACTGTAATGACAAGGGGTATGGAGCATTGTGATGACAGGGGTCATGGAGCATTGTGATGACTGGGGACATGCAGCATTGTGATGACTGGGGACATGGAGCATTGTGATGACCAGGGCATAGAGCCTTGTGATGGCAAGATCGTGGAGCACTGTGATGAGAAGATCATGGATAATTGTGATGACGAGTGTCATGGAGCACTGTAATGACAAGGGGTATAGAGCATTGTGATGACAGTGGTCATGGAGCATTGTGATGACCGGGGACATGGAGCATTGTGATGCCCAAGGCATGAAGCACTGTGATGGCAAGACCGTGGAGCATTGTGATGAGAAGACCATGGATAATTGTGATGAGGAGCGTCATGGAGCACTGTAATGTCAAGTGGTATGGAGCCTTGTGATGACAGGGGTCATGGAGCATTGTTATGACAGTGGTCATGGAGCATTGTGATGACAAGGGTCATGGAGCATTTTGATGACAAGGGCGTGGAGCATTGTGATGAGAAGACCATGGACAATTGTGATTACGAGTGTCATGGAGCACTGTAATGACAAGCAGTATGGAGCATTGTGATGACAGGGGTCATGGAGCATTGTGATGACTGGGGACATGGAGCATTGCGATGACCAGGGCATGGAGCATTGTGATGGCAAGACCGTGGAGCACTGTGATGAGAAGACCATGGATAATTGTGATGACGAACATCATGGAGCACTGTAATGACAAGGGGCATGGAGCATTGTGATGACAGGTGTCATGGAGCATTGTGATGACAGGGCTCATGGATCATTGAGATGAAAAGTGTCACGGAGCATTCTGATGACAAGCTTGTGGAGTATTGTGATGACAATGGCATGGAGCATTGTGATGAAAAGGGCATGGATCATTGTGATGAAAAAGGCATGGAGACTTGTCATGACAGGGTTCAATGAGCATACTGATGACAAGTATCAGGGAGCATTGTGATGACAAGTGTATTGAGAATTGTGATGACAAAGGTCATGGAGCATTGTGATGAGAAGTCCATGGATAATTGTGATGACCAGCGTCATGGGGCATTGTGATGACAAGTGTTATGGAACATTGTGATCACAAGGGTTTGGAGCAGTGTTATGACAGAGGTCATGGAGAATTTTGATTTCATTGTGATGACAATAGCATGAAGCATTATGATGATGGGCATGGTGCATTGTGATGACAGGGTTCATGGAGCATTGAGATGAAAAGAGGCATGGATCATTGTAATAACAAGGGTCTTGGAGCATTGTGATGACAAGGGCATGGAGTATTGTGATGAGAAGGCCATGGAGCATTCTGATGACATGCGTCAGGGAGCTTTGTGACGACATGGGCATGGAGCATTGTGATTACAGGGGTCTTGGAGCACTGTGATGACAAGGGCCATGGAGTCTTGTGATGACAAGGCCGTAGAACACTGTGATGGCAGGGGTCATGGAGCATTGTTATGACAGGTGTAATGGAGCATTGTGATGTCAAGGGCATGGAGCATTGGTCTGAAAAGTTTCATGGATTATTGTGATGAGAGTGAGCATGGAGCATTGTGATGACAAGGGCACGGAACACAGTGATACATGTGTCATGGAGGATTGCAATGACAAGGGCATGGATCATTGTGATGACAAGCGTCATGGAGCTTTGTGATGACAACGGCATGGAGCAATGTGATGAGAGGTTTCATGGAGCTTTGTGATGACAATGGCATGCAGCATTGTGATTCCAAGGGTCATGGAGCTTTGTGATGACATAGGCCATGGAGCATTTTGATGGCAAGGGCGTGGTGCATTGTGATGAGAAGGGAAGGGAGCATTGTGATGACAGGGTCATGGAGCAATTGGATGAAAAGGGTCATGGAACATTTTGATGACAGTGTTTATGGAACATTGTGATGTTAGGGGTCATGGAGCATTGTGATGAAAAGGGTCATGGAGCATTGTGATGATAAGAGCATGTAGCATTGTTGTGACAAGGGTCATGGAATATTGGGATGACAGGGTGGAGGGAGTATTGTGTTGACTAGTGATGGAATATTGTGATATCAGTGGTGAGAGAGCATTTTGATGAGAGGTGCATGGAGCATTGTGATGACAAGGCTGTGGAGCATTGTGATGAGAAACGCAGGGCACATTGTGATGACATGGGTCATGGAACATTGTGCTGACAAATGCATGGAGCATTGTGATGACAAGGTTTATGGAGCATTGTGATGACAACGATGTGGAGCATTGTGATGACAAGCGCATGGCACATTTGATGCCATGTGTCATGGAGTAATGTGCTGACAAAGGCATGGAGCATTGTGATGACAAGGGTCACCGAGCATTGTGATGAAATGTTCATGGAGCGTTGTGGTCACAAAGGTCACAGAGCCTTGTGATGACGAGGGCATGGACCATTGTGATGACAAAGGTAATGAAGCATTGTGATAACTGGAGTCACGGAGCATTGTGATGACAGGGGTCATAGAGCATTGTGATGAAAGGGCATGGAGCATTGTGATGACAGGGTCATGGAGCATTTTTCTTACAAGTATCATGGATTATTGTGATGACAGTGGGCATGGCGCATTGTGATGACAAGGGCATGGAGCATTGTGATGAGAAGGTCATGGAGTATTGTGAAGAAGGGTGTCAGGGAGCATTGTGATGACATATGTCATGGTCTATTGCAATGACAATGGAATGTAGCATTGTGATGACAAGTGTCATGGAGGATTGTGATGACAAAGGTAATGGAGCATTTTAATGACAAGGGCTTGGAGCATTGTGATGACAAGGGTCATGGCGCATTGTGATAACAAGGGCCATTGAGAATTTTGATGACATGTTCATGAAGCATTGTGATGACAATCACATGGAGCTTGCTATGACAGGGGTCATGGAGCATTACGATGACAAGTGCATAGAGAATTTTGATGACAAAACATGTAACACTGTGATGAGAAGTATCATGTAGCATAGTGATGCCAAGAACGTGGAGAATTGTGATGACAGGGGACATGGAGCATTGTGATGACCAGGGCATGGAGCATTGTGATGGCAAGACCGTGGAGCATTGTGATGAGAAGACCATGGATAATTGTGATGACGAGCGTCATGGAGCACTGTAATGACAAGGGGTATGGAGCATTGTGATGACAGGGGTCATGGAGCATTCTGAAGACAATGATCAGGGAGCATTCTGATGACAAGCTTGTGGAGTATTGTGATGACAATGACATGGAGCGTTGTGATGAAAAGGGCATGGAGCATTCTTATGAAAAAGGCATGGAGCCTATTCATGACAGTGTTCAAGGAGTATTGTGACGACAAGTGTCAGGGAGCATTGTGATGACAAGTGTATTGAGAATTGTGATGACAATGGTCATGGAGCATTGTGACGACAAGTGCATGGAGTATTGTCATGACAGTCATCATGGAGTGTTGTGATGACAAGTGTTATGGAACATTGTGATCACAAGGGGTTGGAGCATTGTGATGACAGAGGTCATGGACCATTTTGATTTCAAGGAGCATGAAGCATTGTGATGACAAGGGCATGGAGCAATGTGATCCCAAGGTTCATGGAGGATTGTGATGAAAATGGTAATGGAGTATTGTGATGACAAGCTCATGGAGCATTGTGATGACAAGGTCATGTAGGATTTTGATGACACAGGCATGGAGAATTGTGATGATAAGGGTCATGGAGCACTGTGATGATAAGCGTCACGGAGCATTGTGATTACAGGGGTCATGGAGCATTGGGATGACAAGGGCATGGATCATTGTGATGACAAGTGTCATGGAGCATTGGGATGAAAATGTTCATGGAGCATTGTGATGACAAGGGAATGGAGCATTGTGATGAGAAGAGTCCCGGATCATTGTGTTGTCAGGGGTCATGGAGTGTTGTGATGACAGTGGTCATGGAGGATTGTGATGATATGGGTCATGGAGCATTGTGATGAGAAGGTCATGAAGCATTGGGCTGAAAATGTTCATGGAGTATTGTGATGACAGGGGTCATGGAGCATTGTAATGAGAAGGGAATTGAGCACTGTGATGACAAGGTCCTGGAGCATTGTGATGGGAAGTCCATGGAGCCTTGTGATGACAATTCTCATGGAACATTCTGATGAAAACGGGCATGGAGCATTGTGATTACAGGGGTCTTGGAGCATTGTGATGACAAGGGCATGGAGCATTGTGATGAGAAGGCCATGGAGCATTCTGATGACATGGGTCATGGAGCTTTGTCCTGACAAGGGCATGGAGCATTGTGATGAAAATGGCATGGATCATTGTTATGAAAAAGGCATGGAGCCTTGTCATGACAGGGTTCAAGGAGCATACTGACGACAAGTGTCACGGAGCATTGTGATGACAAGTGTAATGAGCATTGTGATGACAAAGTTCATGGAGCATTGTGATGAGAAGACCATGGATAATTGTGATGATGAGCGTCATGGGGTGTTGTGATGATAAGTTTTATGGAACATTGTGATCACAAGGGTTTGGAGCATTGTGATGACAGAGGTCATGGAGCATTTTGATTTCATTGTGATGACAATAGCCTGAAGCATTATGGTGATGGGCATGGTGCATTGTGATGACAGCGTTCATGGAGCATTGAGATGAAAGGGGGCATGGAGCATTGTGATTACAGGGGTCTTGGAGCATTGTGATGACAAGGGCAAGGAGCATTGTGATGAGAAGGCCATGGAGCATTCTGATGACATGCGTCATTGAGCTTTGTGATGACAAGGGCATGGAGCATTGTGATTACAGGGGTCTTGGAGCATTTTGATGACAAGGGTCATGGAGCCTTGTGATGACAATGGTGTGGAACATTGTGATGGCAGGTGTCATGGAGCATTGTTATGACAGGGGTAATGGAGCATTGTGATGAGAAGGGCATGGAGCATTGGTCTGAAAAGTTTCATGGATTATTGTGATGAGAGTGGGCATGGAGCATTGTGATGACAAGGTCACGGAACACTGTGATCCATGGGCCATGGAGGATTGTAATGACAAGGGCATGGAGCATTGTGATGAGAAAGGCATCGAACATTGTTTTGACAAGCGTCATGGAGCTTTGTGATGACAAGGGCATGGAACAATGTGATGAGAGGGTTCATGGATCATTGTGATTCCAAGGGTTATGGAGCTTTGTGATGACAAAAGTCATGGAGCATTTTGATGTCAAGGGCGTGGTGCATTGTGATGAGAAGGGCAGGGAGCATTTTGATGACAGGGTCATGCAGCAATTTGATGAAAAGTGTAATGGAACATTTTGATGACAGGGGTTATAGAACATTGTGATGTCAGGGGTCATGGAGCTTTGGGATGAAAAGGGTCATGGAGCATTTTGATGACAGGGGTTATGGAACATTGTGATGTCAGGGGTCATGGAACATTGTGATGATAAGGGGATGTAGCATTGTGATGACAGGGGTCATGGAACATTGTGATTACAGGGGTGAGGGAGTATTGTGATGACTAGTGATGGAACATTGTGATATCTCTTTTGAGAGAGCATTTTGATGAGAAGTGCATGGAGCATTGTGATTACAAGGTTTATGGAACATTACGATGACAAGGTTGTGGACCGTTGTGATGAAAATCATGTAGCACATTGTGATGACAAGGGTCATGGAGCATTGTTCTGAAAAAGGCATGGAGCATTGTGATGACAAGGGTCACGGAGCATTGTGATGAAAAGTTCATGGAGTATTGTGGTTACAAAGGTCACAGAGCCTTGTGATGATGTGGGCATGGACCACTGTGATGACAAATATTATGAAGCATTGTGATGACTGGAGTCACAGAGCATTGTGATGACAGGGGTCATGGAGCATTGTGATGACAAGGGCATGGAGCATTGTGATGACAGGGGCATGGAGCTTTGGTCTGACAAGTTTAATAGATTATTGTGATGACAGTGGGCATGGGGCATTGTGATGACAAGGGCATGGGGCATTGTGATGAGAAGGTCATGGAGTATTGTGAAGACAGGTGTCAGGGAGCATTGTGATGACATATGTCATGGTCCATTGCAATGACAATGGCATGGAGCATTGTGATGCCAAATGTAATGGAGGATTGTGATGACAAATATAATGGAGCATTGTGATGACTAGGGCTTGGAGCATTATGATGACAAGGGCCATTGAAAATTTTCATGACAAGGTCGTGAAGCATTGTGATGACAAGGTGCTGGAGCACTGTGATGAGAAAACCATGGAGCCTTGTGAGACAAGTCTCATGGAGCATACTGATGAAAAGGGGCATGGAGCATTGTGATTAGAGTGTCTTGGAAAATTGTGATGACAAGGGCATGGAGCATTGTGATGAGAAGGCCAAGGAGCAGTCTGATGACATGCGTCATTGAGCTTTGTGATGACAAGGGCATGGAGCATTGTAATTACAGGCGTCTTGGAGCATTGTGATGAAAAAGGCATGGATCATTGTGATGAAAAAGGCATGGAGCCTTGTCATGACAGAGATCAAGGAGCATACAGAGAACAAGTGTCAGGGAGCATTTTGATGACAAGTGTATTGAGCATTGTGATGACAAAGGTCATGGGGCATTGTGATGAGAAGACCATAGATAATTGTGATGACGAGCGTCATGGGGCATTGTGATGACAAGTGTTATGGAATATTGTGATCACAAGGGTTTGGAGCAGTGTTATGACAGAGGTCATGGAGCATTTTGATTTCATTGTGATGACAATAGCCTGAAGCATTATGATGATGGGCATGGTGCATTGTGATGACAGGGTTCATGGATCATTGAGATAAAAAGGGACATGGAGCATTGTGATTACAGGGGTCTTGGAGCATTGTGATGAGAAGGGTCATGGAGCCTTGTGATGACAACGCCATGGAGCATCGTGATGGCAGGGGTCATGGAGCATTGTTATCACAGGGGTAATGGAGCATTGTGATGGCAAGGACATGGAGCATTCTGATGACATGCATCATGGAGCTTTGTGATAACAAGGGCATGGAGCACTGTGATTACAGGTGTCTTGGAGCACTGTGATGACAAGGGTCATGGAGCCTTGTGATGACAAGGCCGTGGAACGTTGTGATGGCAGGGGTCATGGAGCATTGTTATGACAGGGTTAATGGAGCATTGTGATGACAAGAGCATGGAACATTTGTCTGAAAAGTTTCATGGATTATTGTGATGAGAGTGGGCATGGAGCATTGTGATGACAAGGGCACGGAACACAGTGATACATGGGTCACGGAGGATTGTAATGACAAGGGCATGGAGCATTGTGATGAGAAGGGCATCGAGCAGTGTGATGACAAGCACCATGGAGCTTTTTGATGACAATTGCATGGAACAATGTGATGAGAGGTTTCATGGAGTATTGTGATGACAATGGTATGGAGCATTTTGATGCCAAGGGTCATGGAGCTTTGTGATGACAAAGGTCATGGAGCATTTTGATGACAAGGGCGTGGTGCATTGTGATGAGAAGGGCAGGGAGCATTGTGATGACATTGTCATGGACCAATTTGATGAAAAGGGTCATGGAACATTTTGATGAGAGGCGTTATGTAACATTGTGATGTCAGGGGTCATGGAGCATTTTGATGAAAAGGGTCATGGAGCATTTTGATGACAGGGGTTATGGAACATTGTGATGTCAGGGATCATCGAACATTGTGATGATAAGTGCATGTAGCATTGTGATGACAGGAGTCGTGGAACATTGTGATGACAGGGTTGAGGGAGTATTGTGATGAATAGTGATGTAACATTGTGATATCAGTGGTGAGAGAGCATTTTGATTTGAAGTGCATGGAGCATTGTGATGACAAGGTTTATGGAGCATTCTGATGACAAGATTGTGGAGCACTGTGACGACAAGCGCATGGTGCATTGTGATGACATGGGTCATGGAGCATTGTGCTGACAAGCGCATGGAGCATTGTGATGACAAGGGTCAAAGAGCATTGTGATGAAAAGTTCATGAAGCATTGTGGTTAAAAAGGTCACAGAGACTGTTGATGACAAGGGCATGGACCATTGTGATGACAAAGGTCATGAAGCCTTGTGATGACTGGAGTCACGGAGCATTGTGATGACAGGGGTCATGGAGCATTGTGATAACAAGGGCATGGGGCATTATGATGACAAGGGCATGGAACATTGGTCTAATAAGTTTCATGGCTTATTGTGATGACAGTTGGAATGGCGCATTGTGATGACAAGGGCATGGAGCATTGTGATGACCAGGTCATTCATTATTGTGAAGACAGGTGTCAGGGAGCATTGTGATGACATATGTAATGGCCCATTGTGATGACAATGCCATGGAGCATTGTGTTGCCAAGTGTCATGGAGGATTCTGATGACAAAGGTAATGGAGCATTGTGATGACAATGGCTTGGAGCATTGTGATGTCAAGGGTCAGGGAGCATTGTGCTGACAAGTGCATGGAAAATTGTGATGACAAGGGACATGGAGCATTCTGATGACAAGCTTGTGGAGTATTTTGATGACAATGGCATGGAGCATTGTGATGAAAACGGCATGGTGCATTTTGATGAAAAAGGCATGGAGCCTTTTTGTGACAGGGTTCAAGGAGCATTCTGACGACAAGTGTCAGGGAGCATTGTGATGACAAGTGTATCGAGAATTGTGATGACAAAGGTCATGGAGCATTGTGATGAAAAGGGCATGGAGTATTGTGATGACAGGCATCATGGAGCATTGTGATGACAAGTGTTATGGAACATTGTGATCACAAGGGTTTGGAGCATTGTGATGACAGAGGTCATGGATCATTTTGATTTCAAGGAGCATGGAGCATTGTGATGACAAGGGCATGGAGCAATGTGATCCCAAGGTTCATGGAGGATTGTGATGGCAATGGTAATGGAGTATTGTGATGACAAGTGCATAGAACATTGTAATGACAAGGTCATGTAGCATTTTGCTGACAAAGGCATGAAGCATTGTGATGACAGGTGTCATGGAGCACTGTGATGACAAGCGTCACGGAGCATTTTGATTACAGGGGTCATGGAGCATTGGGATGACAAGGGCATGCATCATTGTGATGACAAGTGTCTTGGAGCATTGGGCTGAAAATGTTCATGGAGTATTGTGATGACAGGGGTCATGGAGCATTGTGGTGACTAGGGAATGGAGCATTGTGATGACAAGAGTCCCGGATCATTGTGTTGTCAGTTGATATTGAGCGTTGTGATGACTGTGGTCATGGAGCATTGTGATGATATTGGTCATGGAGCATTGTGATGAGAAGGTCATGGAGCATTGGGCTGAAAATGTTCATGGAGTATTGTGATGACAGGGGTCATGGAGCATTGTGATGATAAGGGAATGGAGCATTTTGATGACAATGTCCTGGAGCATTGTGATGAGAAGACCATGGAGCCTTGTGATGACAAGTCTCATGGAGCATTCTGATGAAAAGGGGCATGGACCATTGTGATTACAGGGGTCTTGGAGCATTGTGATGACAAGGGCATGGAGCATTGTGATGAGAAGGCCATGGAGCATTCTGATGACATGCATCATGGAGCTTTGTGATGACAAGGGCATGGAGCATTGTGATTACAGGGGTCTTGGAGCATTGTGATGAAAATGGCATGGATCATTGTGATGAAAAAGGCATGGAGCCTTGTCATGAAAGGGTTCAGGGAGCATACTGATGGCAAGAGTCAGGGAGCATTGTGATGACATGTGTATTGCGCATTGTGATGACAAATGTCATGGGGCATTGTGATGAGAAGTCCATGGATAATTGTGATGACTAACGTCATGTGGTATTGTGATGACAAGTGTTATGGAACATTGTGATCACAAGGGTTTGGAGCATTGTGATGACAGAGGTCATGGAGCATTTTGATTTCATTGTGATGACAAGACCATGAAGCATTATGATGATGGGCATGGTGCATTGTGATGACAGGGTTCATGGAGCATTGTGATGAAAGGTGGCATGGAGCTTTGGTCTGACAAGTTTCATGGATTATTTTGATGACAGTGGGCATGGCACATTGTGATGACAAGGGCATGGAGCATTGTGATGACAAGGTCATGGATTATTGTGAAGACAGGTGTCAGGGAACATTGTGATGACATATGTCATGTTCCATTGTGATGACAATAGCATGGAGCATTGTGATGCCAAGTGTCATGGAGGACTGTTGTGACAAAGGTAAAGGAGCATTGTGATGATAAGCGCATGGAGCATTGAGATGACAAGGGCCATTGATAATTTTAATGTCCATGTCCTGAAACATTGTGATGACAAGCGCATGGAGCTTCCTATGACAGGGTTCATGGAGCATTGTGATGACAAGTGCATGGAGTATTGTTATGACAAGAGCATATAACATTGTGATGAGAAGTGCCATGGAGCATTGTGATGACAAGGACGTGGAGAATTGTGAGGACAAGGGACACTGAGCTTTGAGATGACCAGGGCATGGAGCATTGTGATGGAAAAACCGTGGAACATTGTGATGAGAAGACCAAGGGTAATTGTGATGACGAGCATCATGGAGCACTGTAATGACAAGGGGCATGAAGCATTGTGATGAGAGGTGTCAGGGAGCATTGTGATGACAAGGGCATGGAGCATTGTGATGACAAGGGTACGGAACATTGTGATGAAAAGTGCCATTGAGAATTTTGATGATAAAGTCGTGAAGCATTGTGATGACAAACACTTGGAGCTTGCTATGACAGGGGTCATGGAACATTGCAATGACAAGTGCATGGAGAATTGTGATGAAACGAGCATGTAACTTTGTGATGAGAAGTGTCATGTAGCATTGTGATGACAAGTACGTGGAGAATTGTTATGACAAGGGACATGGAGCATTGTGATAACCAGGGAATGGAGCATTGTGATGACAGGGGTCATGGAGCATTATTATGACAAGGGCCATGGTGCATTCTGATATAAGATATCACCTATGAAGGGAATGTAAACCTGGCTACATATGAACTGAATTAGGAAAGAGAACAGAGTCTCAGATTTAGAAAACAATCTTATGCTTGCTTAAGGGGGAAGGAGAGGTGGGGAGACACACAAAACCAGAGTTTGATATTAACACAGGCACCGTTCCATAATCCAAATACAAAAGAGACAAGCCCGACTCCTTCCTCAGTGAATAGGACTCAACACCCCTATTCCCCACAGAGAAATATATCTGACTAGTAAGGATCCTAAAACCTATGTATTGATATGTCTCCATAAGGGAACCAAGTGTGTCTAGAATGACATAAACACGGCAGTGAGAATCAGCTCAAACCCACTATAAAAAGGAATTTCAAAACAAAACAAAGAAACAGTGAAATTCTTACACAACACCTTCAGGGGTTCTGATGAAACTTGGAATGACCCTATCTACAACAACAGCTGGATGTGGCATAAGGATGTTCACCTGGGACTGAGAGGATTGGTGAGATTGGGTGAGAAAATGCAGACGCTTTAAAGCAATAATGCCTGCCACTGATTCCATGGTTCCCAACTCTCCAGGTAGAAGGGAATATCACTACAGTTATAACATGTATGGGAAACCTAGAGAATGGACACCCTCTGATGGTGAAAGGTTTCTAAAACTCTACTAATTTTTTACTCTCCATGTGGTCCAGCTTGACATTCCAACTGCTTTAATATCAATCTCCCAACTTGGAGAGTCAGCCCCTATAACCTCCTGGTTCGCACAGTTGGCACATTGTGCAGAAGATATAAGGGAAGAGGGAGAACCAATGAGAGAGTAGCTGTAGGCGTTTGGACCGCCACATGTCACTCTAATTTCCCGTCACGAAGAAGAATTAACCAAACTCTCAGCCTGCCCCACCCCCATAACTAGTATAGGTCCTGAAGCAAAATTGTGGGTTTGCGGTCAGCTCAGAAAAACACAAGTTGAATAATGGTGTTCAGGGGCAGAGCAATTCTCTAACTTGCAGAGTTACACAGGACTACTCTCTTCCAAAAATCTGTTGAGGAAAAGCCATGAGGCGGACTTGAAAATGAGGGAGATTTGCACGAAACAGATTTCCGGAAGTATATTGGAATCGACTTTAAACACAGGAAAAGCATCACAACTTCGACAATTATGGAATTGTCCATAAAGGGCACATGCGTTTTCTCCTGAATATATTCAGGAGAAAACGCATACGCCCTTTTTGGCCAAGCAAGTAAGCGGGCGATGCAAATCTGCACTACAAAGAAGTATCACTTCCCAATGGTCAAAAGGGACAGCCACAAAATGTGTAAAATCCATAAAGGCAAGACAGGCCCTGGAGAACAGGGAGCCTTGTTATGCTGTTGGGCGGGATGAAAATTGTCAACTGCCTCTTTGGAGGAATGCATTGTGTGGCCTAAAACAAGTAAACAACAGAGCTACAGAGCCAAGGGCACTTCCAGTCTAGGGAATATACCTTGGGAAAACTGAAAATCAATAAGAAAGAGCACCCTCAAAATTTAGGGCTGCACTGCTTACAAGAACCTCAACTTGGGTACACATTAAATATCCCAGGAAATATAAAAATGGTTCAAAATATTGTGGTACTTACGTACGAGGGAATATCACTCAGCAATGAAATCAATGTCATAAGACCAGTAGCAGCAAATGAGTGGATTCAGGTACGATGATTCTAAGTGAAATATGTCACACAGAAAAAGAAACTTATCATAAGATATCACTTATGAAGATCCTGTAAACATGTCTACACTTGAACTGAGTTAGGAAAGAGAACAGTGTCTCACATTTAGAAAACACTCTTATGCCTGCTTAAGTGGGAAGGAGAGGTGGGGTGATGCATAAAACCAGAGTTTGATATAAGCACAGGTACCGTTCCAAAAACCAACTATGGAATACACAAGACCTACACTTTCCTCAGTGAAAGGGACTCAAAACCCCATATTTCCTGCAGAGGAATATATCTGACTAGTAAGAATCTTAAAACCTATGTATTGATATGTCTCCGTAAGGGAAACAAGTGTGTCTAGACTGGCATAAACATGGCAGCGAGAATCAGCTCAAACCCACTATAAAAAGGAATTTCAAAAACAAAACAAAAAAACTGGGAAATTCTTTACAATTCCTTCAGGGTCTCTGATGAAACCTGGAATGACCCTATCTACAACGACAGCTGGATGTGGTATAAGGCTGGACACTTGGGACTGAGAGGATTGGTGAGATTGGGTGAGCAAATGCAGACCCTTTAAAGCAATAATGCATGGCACCCATTCCATGGGTCCCAACTCTCCAGGTTGAAGGGAATATTTCTACAGTTATAACATGTACGGGAAAGCAAGAGAACGGCCACACTGTGAATACGAAAGGTTTCTAAAACTCAACGAATAGTCCCTCTCCTGGTGCTCCAGTTTGACTTTCCATCTGCTTTACTATCAATCTCCCAACTTGGAGAGACAGCCTCTTTAAACTCCTGGTTCACACAGGTTGCCAACTTGGCAGAGGATGAAAGGGAAGAGGGAGAACCAATGAGAGAGTAGCTGTTAGGCATTTGAACGGGCACATATCACTCTAATTTCCCGGCAGGAAGAAGAATTTACCAAAGTCTCAGCCACACCCCGGGAACCAGTATAGGTCCTGAACCAAAATTTTGGACTTGCGGTCAGCTCACAAAAAACGAGTTGAAAAATGGAGCTCAGGGGCACAGCAATTCACAAACTGGCCGAGTAATAAAGGACAACTATCGTCCAAAAGTCTGTAGAGGGAAGGCAACGAGGTGGACTTGAAAGCGAGGCAGAATAGCAGGAAAAGATTTCAAGAGGTACGTTGGAATTGCCTTTAAAGCTCAGGAAGAGGGGCACAACTTCGACAATGATGCACTTGGCCAAAATGGGCGTATGCGTTTTCTCCTGAATATATTCAGGAGAAAACGCATACGCGCATTTTGGCCAAGGAAGCAAGCGGGAAATGCAAATCTGCACTACAGAGAAGTATCACATCCCACCGGTCAAAAGGTACATCCACAAAATGTGTAAAAACCAGAAAGGCAAGATAGGCCCTGGAGAACAGGGAGCCTTGTTATGCTGATGGGCGGGATGTAAATTGCCAACTGCCTCTCTGGAGGACTGCATTGTGTTCCCTAAAACATGTAAACAAAAGATCTACAGAGCCAAGGGCACTTCCAGTCTAGGGAATATACCTTGGGAAAACTGAAACTCAATAAGACAGAGCCACCCCAAAATTTAGGGCTGCACTGCTTAAAAGAACCTCAAATTGGGTACACCTTAAATATCCCAGGAAATATAAAAATGGTTCAAAAAATTGTGGTACTTATGTAAGATGGAATATCCTTCAGCCATGAAATCAATGTCATAAGACCAGTAGCAGCAAAATGGGTGGATTCAGGTACGATGATTCTAAGTGAAATATGTCACACAGAAAAAGAAACTTATCATAAGATATCACTCATGAAGATCCTGTAAACATGGCTACACTTGAACTGAGTTAGGAAAGAGAACAGTGTCTCACATTTAGAAAACACTCTTATGCCTGCTTAATGGGGAAGGAGAGGTGGGGTGATGCATAAACCCAGAGTTTGATATAAGCACAGGTACCGTTCCAAAAACCGACTATGGAATTGACAAGACCCACACCTTCCTCAGTGAAAGGGTCTCAAAACCCCTTGTTTCCTGCAGAGGAATATATCTGACTAGTAAGAATCTTAAAACCTATGTATTGATATGTCTCCATAAGGGAATCAAGTGTGTCTAGACTGGCATAAACATGGCAGCGAGAATCAGCTCAAACCCAGTATAAAAAGGAATTTCAAAAACAAAACAAATAAACTGGGAAATTCTTTAGAATTCCTTCAGGGTCTCTGTTGAAACCGGGAATGACCTTATGTAAAATTACAGTGTGATGTGGCATAAGGCTGGACACTTTGGACTGAGAGGATTGGTGAGATTGTGTGAGCAAATGCAGACCCTTTAAAGCAATAATGCCTGGCACCCATTCCATGGGTCCCAACTCTCCAGGTTGAAGGGAATATTACTACAGCTATAATATGTACGGGAAACCAAGAGAACGGACACACTGTGAATACGAAAGGTTTCTAAAACTCAACGAATAGTCCCTCTCCTGGTGCTCCGGTTTGACTTTCCATCTGCTTTACTATCAACCTCCCAACTTGGAGAGACAGCCCCTTTAACCTCCTGGTTCGCACAGGTTGCCAATTTGGCAGAGGATGAAAGGGAAAAGGAAGAACCAATGAGAGAGTAGCCTTTAGGCATTTGGACGGGCACATAACACTGTAATTTCCCGGCAGGAAGAAAAATTAACCAAAGTCACAGCCACCCACCGGGAACCAGCATAGGTCCTGAACCAAAATTTTGGACATGCGGTCAGCTCACCAAATGCGAGTTGAAAAATGGAGCTCAGGGGCACAGCAATTCACAAACTGGCCGAGTAATAAAGGACAACTATCGTCCAAAAATCTGTTGAGGGAAGGCAACGAGGCGGACTTGAAAGCGAGGCAGAATAGCAGGAAACAGATTTCAAGAGGTACGTTGGAATCGCCATTAAAGCACAGGAAGAGGGGCACAACTTCGACAATGATGCACTTGGCCAAAAAGGGCGTATGCGTATATTCAGGAGAAAACGCATACGCCCTTTTTGGCCAAGCAAGCAAGTGGGCAATGCAAATCTGCACTACAAAGAAGTATCACTTCCCACCGGTCAAAAGGGACATCCACAAAATGTGTAAAAACCAGAAGGGCAAGACAGGCCCTGGAGAACAAGGAGCCTTGTTATGCTGATGGGCGGGATGTAAATGGTCAACTGCCTCTCTGGAGGAGTGCACTGTTTTCCCTAAAACAAGTAAAGAACAGAGCTACAGAGCCAAGGGAACTTCCAGTCTAGGGAATAAACCTTGGGAAAACTGAAAATCAATAAGACAGAGCCACCCCAAAACTTAGGGCTGCACTGCTTACAAGGACCTCAACTTGGGTACACCTTAAATATCCCAGGAAATATTAAAACGGTTCAAAAAATTGTGGTACTTACGTACGATGGAATATCCCTCAGCCATGAAATCAATGTCATAAGACCAGTAGCAGCAAAATGGGTGGATTCATTTACGATGATTCTAAGTGAAATAAGTCACACAGAAAAAGAAACTTATCATAGAATATCACTTATGAAGATCCTGTAAACATGGCTACACTTGAACTGAGTTAGGAAAGAGAACAGTGTCTCACATTTAGAAAACACTCTTATGCCTGCTTAAGGGGGAAGGAGAGGTGGGGTGATGCATAAAACCAGAGTTCGATATAAGCACAGGTACCGTTCCAAAAACCAACTATGGAATAGAGAAGACCTACACCTTCCTCAGTGAAAGGGACTCAAAACACCATATTTCCCGCAGAGGAATATATCTGACTAGTAAGAATCTTAAAACCTATGTATTGATATGTCTCCGTAAGGGAATCAAGTGTGTCTAGACTGGCATAAACATGGCAGCGAGAATCAGCTCAAACCCACTATAAAAAGGAATTGCAAAAACAAAACAAAAAAACTGGGAAATTCTTTACAATTCCTTCAGGGTCTCTGATTAAACCTGGAATGACCCTATCTACAATGACAGCTGGATGTGGCATAAGGAGGGACACTTGCGACTGAGACGATTGGTGAGATTGGGTGAGCAAATGCAGACCCTTTAAAGCACAAATACCTTGCACCCATTCCATGGGTCCCAACTCTCCAGGTTGAAGGGAATATTACTACAGCTATAACATGTACGGGAAACCTAGAGAACGGACACACTGTGAATACGAAAGGTTTCTAAAACTCAACGAATATTCCCTCTCCTGGTGCTCCGGTTTGATTTTCCATCTGCTTTACTATCAACCTCCCAACTTGGAGAGACAGCCCCTTTAACCTCCTGGTTCTCACAGGTTTCCAATTTGGCAGAGGATGAAAGGGAAGAGGGAGAACCAATGAGAGAGTAGCTGTTAGGCATTTGGACGGGCACATATCACTCTAACTTCCCAGCAGGAAGAAGAATTAACCAAAGTCTCAGCCCTCCACCGGGAACCAGACTAGGTCCTGAACCAAAATTTTGGACTTGGGGTCAGCTCACCAAAAACGAGATGAAAAATGGAGCTCAGGGGCACAGCAATTCACGAACTGGCCGAGTAATAAAGGACAACTATCGTCCAAAAATCTGTTGAGGGAAGGCAACGAGGCGGACTTGAAAGCTAGGCAGAATAGCAGGCAACAGATTTCAAGAGGTACGTTGGAATCGCCTTTAAAGCACAGGAAGAGGGGCACAACTTCGACAATGATGCACTTGGCCAAAAAGGGCGTATGCGTTTTCTCCTGAATATATTCAGGAGAAAACGCATACGCCCTTTTTGGCCAAGCAAGCAAGCGGGCAATGCAAATCTGCACTACAAAGAAGTATCACTTCCCACCGGTCAAAAGGGACATCCACAAAATGTGTAAAAACCAGAAAGGCAAGACAGGCCCTGGAAAACAGGGAGCCTTGTTATGCTGATGGGCGGGATGTAAATAGCCAACTGCCTCTCTGGAGGAGTGCATTGTGTTCCCTAAAACAAGTAAACAACAGAGCTACAGAGCCAAGGGCACTTCCAGTCTAGGGAATATACCTTGGGAAAACTGAAAATCAATAAGACAGAGACACCCCAAAATTTAGGGCTGCACTGCTTACAAGGACTTCAACTTGGGTACACCTTAAATATCCCAGGAAATATACAAATGGTTCAAAAAATTGTGGTACTTACGTACGATGGAATATTCCTCAGCCATGAAATCAATGTCATAAGACCAGTAGCAGCAAAATGGGTGGATTCAGGTACGATGATTCTTAGTGAAATAAGTCACACAGAAAAAGAAACTTATCATCGGATATCACTTATGAAGATACTGTAAACATGGCTACACTTGAACTGAGTTAGGAAAGAGAAGAGTGTCTCACATTTAGAAAACACTCTTATGCCTGCTTAAGGGGAAAGGAGAGGTGGGGTGATGCATAAAACCAGAGTTTGATATAAGCACAGGTACCGTTCCAAAAACCAACTATGGAATAGACAAGACCTACACCTTCCTCAGTGAAAGGGACTCAAAACACCATATTTCCCGCAGAGGAATACATCTGACTAGTAAGAATCTAAAAACCTATGTATTGATATGTCTCCATAAGGGAATCAAGTGTGTCTAGACTGGCATAAACTTGGCAGCGAGAATCAGCTCAAACCCACTATAAAAAGTAATGTCAAAAACAAAACAAAAAAACTGGGAAATTCTTTACAATTCCTTCAGGGTCTCTGATGAAACCTGGAATGACCCTATCTACAATGACAGCTGGATGTGGCATAAGGAGGGACACTTGGGACTGAGACGATTGGTGAGATTGGGTGAGCAACTGCAGACCCTTTAAAGCACAAATGCCTGGCACCCATTCCATGGGTCCCAACTCTCCAGGTTGAAGGGAATATTACTACAGCTATAACATGTACGGGAAACCTAGAGAACGGACACACTGTGAATACGAAAGGTTTCTAAAACTCAACGAATAGTCCCTCTCCTGGTGCTCTGGTTTGACTTTCCATCTGCTTTACTATCAACCTCCAAACTTGGAGAGACAGCCCCTTTACCCTCCTGGTTCTCACAGGTTGCCAATTTGGCAGAGGATGAAAGGGAAGAGGGAGAACCAATGAGAGAGTAGCTGTTAGGCATTTGGACGGGCACATATCACTGTAATTTCCCGGCAGGAAGAAGAATTAACCAAAGTCTCAGCCACCCACCGGGAATCAGTATAGATCCGGAACCAAAATTTTGGACTTGCGGTCAGCTCACCAAAAACGCGTTGAAAAATGGAGCTCAGGGGCACAGCAATGCACAAACTGGCCGAGTAATAAAGGACAACTATCGTCCAAAAATCTGTTGAGGGAAGGCAACGAGGCGGACTTGAAAGTGAGGCAGAATAGCAGGAAACAGATTTCAAGAGGTATGTTGGAATCTCCTTTAAAGCACAGCAAGAGGGGCACAACTTCGACAATGATGCACTTGGCCAAAAAGGGCGTATGCGCTTTCTCCTGAATATATTCAGGAGAAAACGCATACGCCCTTTTTCGCCAAGGAAGCAAGCGGGCAATGCAAATCTGCACTTCAAAGAAGTATCACTTCCTACAGGTCGAAAGGGACATCCACAAAATGTGTAAAAACCAAAAAGGCAAGACAGGCCCTGGAGAACAGGGAGCCTTGTTATGCTGATGGGCGGGATGGTTGGAATCGCCTTTAAAGCACAGGAAGAGGGGCACAACTTCGTCAATGATGCACTTGGCCAAAAAGGGCGTATGCGTTTTCTCCTGAATATATTCAGGAGAAAACACATACGCCCTTTTTGGCAAAGCAAGCTAGCAAGCGGGCAATGCAAATCTGCACTACAAACAAGTACCAATTCCCCCCGGTCAAAAGGGACATCCACAAAATGTGTAAAAACCAGAAAGGCAAGACAGGCCCTGGAGAACAGGGAGCCTTGTTATGCTGATGGGCAGGATGTAAATTGCCAACTGCCTCTCTGGAGGAGTGCATTGTGTTCCCTAAAACAAGTAAACAACAGAGCTACAGAGCCAAGGGCACTTCCAGTCTAGGGAATATACCTTGGGAAAACTGAAAATCAATAAGACAGAGCCACCCCAAAATTTAGGGCTGCACTGCTTACAAGGACCTCAATTGGTTACACCTTAAATATCCCAGGAAATATAAAAATGGTTAAAAAAATTGTGGTACTTACATACGATGGATTATCCCTCAGCCATGAAATCAATGTCATAAGACCAGTAGCAGCAAAATGGGTGGATTCAGGTACGATGATTGTAAGTGAAATAAGTCACACAGAAAAATAAACTTATCATAAGATATCACTTATGAAGATCCTTTAAACATGGCTACACTTGAACTGAGTTAGGAAAGAGAACAGTGTCTCACATTTAGAAAACACTCTTATGCCTGCTTAAGGCGGAAGGAGAGGTGGGGTGATTCATAAAACCAGAGTTTGATATAAGCACAGGTACCGTTCCAAAAACCAACTATGGAATAGACAAGACCTACACCTTCCTCAGTGAAAGGGACTCAAAACCCCATATTTCCCGCAGAGGAATATATCTGACTAGTAAGAATCTTAAAACCTATGTATTAATATGTCTCCGTAAGGGAATCAAGTGTGTCTAGACTGGCATAAACAGGGGAACTAGAATCAGCTCAAACCCACTATAAAAAGGAATTTCAAAAACAAAACATAAAAACTGGGAAATTCTTTACAATTCCTTCAGGGTCTCTGATGAAACCTGGAATCACCCTATCTACAACCCCAGCTGGATGTGGCATAAGGCTGGACACTTGGGACTGAGATGATTGGTGAGATTGGGTGAGCAAATGCAGACCCTTTAAAGCAATAATGCATGGCACCCATTCCATGGGTCCCAACTCTCGAGGTTGAAGGGAATATTACTACAGCTATAACATGTACGGGAAACCTAGAGAACAGACCCACTGTGAATACGAAAGGTTTCTAAAACTCAGTGAATAGTCCCTCTCCTGGTGCTCTGGTTTGACTTTCCATCTGCTTTACTATCAATCTCCCAACTTGGAGAGACAGCCCCTTTAAGCTCCTGGTTCGCACACGTTTCCCATTTGGCAGAGGATGAAAGGGAAGAGGGAGAACCAATGAGAGAGTAGCTGTTAGGCATTTGGACGGGCACATATCACACTAATTTCCCGGCAGTTAGAAGAATTAACCAAAGTGTCAGCCACCCACCGGGAACCCGTATAGGTCTTGTACCAAAATTTTGGACTTGCGGTCAGCTCACAAAAAACGAGTTGAAAAATGGAGCTCAGGGGCACAGCAATTCACAAACTGGCAGAGTAATAAAGGACAAGTATCGTCCAAAAATCTGTTGAGGGAAGGCAACGAGGCGGACTTGAAAGTGAGGCAGAATAGCAGGATACAGATTTCAAGAGGTACGTTGGAATCGCCTTTAAAGCACAGGAAGAGGGGCACAACTTCGACAATGATGCATTGGCCAAAAAGGTCGTATGCGTTTTCTCCTGAATATATTCAGGAGAAAACGCATACGCCCTTTTTGGCCAAGCAAGCAAGCGGGCAATGCAAATCTGCACTACAAAGAAGTATCACTTCCCACCGGTCAAAAGGGACATCCTCAAAATATGTAAAAACCAGAAAGGCAAGACAGGCCCTGGAGAACAGGGAGCATTGTTATGCTGATGGACGGGATGTAAATTGCCAACTGCCTCTCTGGGGGAGTACATTGTGTTCCCTAAAACAAGTAGAGAACAGAGCTACAGAGCCAAGGGCACTTCCAGTGTACGGAATATACCTTGGGAAAACTGAAAATCAATAAGACAGAGCCACCCCAAAATTTAGGGCTGCACTGCTTACAAGGACCTCAACTTGGGTACACCTTAAATATCCCAGGAAATATAAAAATGGTTCAAAAAATTGTGGTACTTACGTACGATGTATTATCCCTCAGCCATGAAATCAATGTCATAAGACCAGTAGCAGCAAAATGGGTGGATTCAGGTACGATGATTGTAAGTGAAATAAGTCACACAGAAAAAGAAACTTATCATAAGATATCACTTATGAAGATCCTGTAAACATGGCTACACTTGAACTGAGATAGGAAAGAGAACAGTGTCTCACATTTAGAAAACACTCTTATGCCTGCTTAAGGGGGAAGGAGAGGTGGGGTGATGCATAAAACCAGAGTTTGATATAAGCACAGGTACCGTTCCAAAAACCAACTATGGAATAGACAAGACCTACACCTTCCTCAGTGAAAGGGACTCAAAACCCCATATTTCCCGCAGAGGAATATATCTTACTAGTAAGAATCATGAAACCTATGTATTGATATGTCTCCGTAAGGGAATCAAGTGTGTCTAGACTGGCATCAACATGGCAGCGAGAATCAACTCAAACCCACTATAAAAAGGAATTTCAAAAACAAAACATAAAAACTGGGAAATTCTTTACAATTCCTTCAGGGTCTCTGATGAAACCTGGAATCACCCTATCTACAACCACAGCTGGATGTGGCATAAGGCTGGACACTTGGGACTGAGACGATTGGTGAGATTGGGTGAGCAAATGCAGACCCTTTAAAGCAATAATGCATGGCACCCATTCCATGGGTCCCAACTCTCCAGGTTGAAGGGAATATTACTACAGTTATAACATGTACGGGAAACCTAGAGAACGGACACACTGTGAATACGAAAGGTTTCTAAAACTCAACGAATAGTCCCTCTCCTGGTGCTCCGGTTTGACTTTCCATCTGCTTTACTATCAATCTCCCAACTTGGAGAGACAGCCCCTTTAAGCTCCTGGTTCGCACACGTTTCCCATTTGGCAGAGGATGAAAGGGAAGAGGGAGAACCAATGAGAGAGTAGCTGTTAGGCATTTGGACGGGCACATATCACTCTAACTTCCCAGCAGGAAGAAGAATTAACAAAAGTCTCAGCCCCCCACCGGGAACCAACATAGTTCCTGAACCAAAATTTTGGACTTTCGGTCAGCTCACAAAAAACGAGTTGAAAAATGGAGCTCAGGGGCACAGCAATTCACAAACTGGCCGAGTAATAAAGGACAGCTATCGTCCAAAAATCTGTTGAGGGAAGGTAACGAGGCGGACTAGAAAGTGAGGCAGAATAGCAGGATACAGATTTCAAGAGGTACGTTGGAATCGCCTTTAAAGCACAGGAAGAGGGGCACAACTTCGACAATGATGCATTGGCCAAATAGGGCGTATGCGTTTTCTCCTGAATATATTCAGGAGAAAACGCATACGCCCTTTTTGGCCAAGCAAGCAAGCGGGCAATGCAAATCTGCACTACAAAGAAGTATCACTTCCCACCGGTCAAAAGGGACATCCTCAAAATATGTAAAAACCAGAAAGGCAAGACAGGCCCTGGAGAACAGGGAGCCTTGTTATGCTGATGGACGGGATGTAAATTGCCAACTGCCTCTCTGGAGGAGTACATTGTGTTCCCTAAAACAAGTAGAGAACAGAGCTACAGAGCCAAGGGCACTTCCAGTGTATGGAATATACCTTGGGAAAACTGAAAATCAATAAGACAGAGCCACCCCAAAATTTAGGGCTGCACTGCTTACAAGGACCTCAACTTGGTTACACCTTAAATATCCCGGGAAATATAAAAATGGTTCCAAAAATTGTGGTAATTACATACGATGGATTATCCCTCAGCCATGAAATCAATGTCATAAGACCAGTAGCAGCAAAATGGGTGGATTCAGGTACGATGATTGTAAGTGAAATAAGTCACACAGAAAAATAAACTTATCATAAGATATCACTTATGAAGATCCTTTAAACATGGCTACACTTGAACTGAGTTAGGAAAGAGAACAGTGTCTCACATTTAGAAAACACTCTTATGCCTGCTTAAGGCGGAAGGAGAGGTGGGGTGATTCATAAAACCAGAGTTTGATATAAGCACAGGTACCGTTCCAAAAACCAACTATGGAATAGACAAGACCTACACCTTCCTCAGTGAAAGGGACTCAAAACCCCATATTTCCCGCAGAGGAATATATCTGACTAGTAAGAATCTTAAAACCTATGTATTGATATGTCTCCGTAAGGGAATCAAGTGTGTCTAGACTGGCATAAACAGGGGAACTAGAATCAGCTCAAACCCACTATAAAAAGGAATTTCAAAAACAAAACATAAAAACTGGGAAATTCTTTACAATTCCTTCAGGGTCTCTGATGAAACCTGGAATCACCCTATCTACAACCCCAGCTGGATGTGGCATAAGGCTGGACACTTGGGACTGAGATGATTGGTGAGATTGGGTGAGCAAATGCAGACCCTTTAAAGCAATAATGCATGGCACCCATTCCATGGGTCCCAACTCTCCAGGTTGAAGGGAATATTACTACAGCTATAACATGTACGGGAAACCTAGAGAACAGACCCACTGTGAATACGAAAGGTTTCTAAAACTCAGTGAATAGTCCCTCTCCTGGTGCTCCGGTTTGACTTTCCATCTGCTTTACTATCAATCTCCCAACTTGGAGAGTCAGCCCCTTTAAGCTCCTGGTTCGCACACGTTTCCCATTTGGCAGAGGATGAAAGGGAAGAGGGAGAACCAATGAGAGAGTAGCTGTTAGGCATTTGGACGGGCACATATCACACTAATTTCCCGGCAGTTAGAAGAATTAACCAAAGTGTCAGCCACCCACCGGGAACCCGTATAGGTCTTGTACCAAAATTTTGGACTTGCGGTCAGCTCACAAAAAACGAGTTGAAAAATGGAGCTCAGGGGCACAGCAATTCACAAACTGGCAGAGTAATAAAGGACAAGTATCGTCCAAAAATCTGTTGAGGGAAGGCAATGAGGCGGACTTGAAAGTGAGGCAGAATAGCAGGATACAGATTTCAAGAGGTACGTTGGAATCGCCTTTAAAGCACAGGAAGAGGGGCACAACTTCGACAATGATGCATTGGCCAAAAAGGGCGTATGCGTTTTCTCCTGAATATATTCAGGAGAAAACGCATACGCCCTTTTTGGCCAAGCAAGCAAGCGGGCAATGCAAATCTGCACTACAAAGAAGTATCACTTCCCACCGGTCAAAAGGGACATCCTCAAAATATGTAAAAACCAGAAAGGCAAGACAGGCCCTGGAGAACAGGGAGCATTGTTATGCTGATGGACGGGATGTAAATTGCCAACTGCCTCTCTGGGGGAGTACATTGTGTTCCCTAAAACAAGTAGAGAACAGAGCTACAGAGCCAAGGGCACTTCCAGTGTACGGAATATACCTTGGGAAAACTGAAAATCAATAAGACAGAGCCACCCCAAAATTTAGGGCTGCACTGCTTACAAGGACCTCAACTTGGGTACACCTTAAATATCCCAGGAAATATAAAAATGGTTCAAAAAATTGTGGTACTTACGTACGATGTATTATCCCTCAGCCATGAAATCAATGTCATAAGACCAGTAGCAGCAAAATGGGTGGATTCAGGTACGATGATTCTAAGTGAAATAAGTCACACAGAAAAAGAAACTTATCATAAGATATCACTTATGAAGATCCTGTAAACATGGCTACACTTGAACTGAGATAGGAAAGAGAACAGTGTCTCATATTTAGAAAACACTCTTATGCCTGCTTAAGGGGGAAGGAGAGGTGGGGTGATGCATAAAACCAGAGTTTGATATAAGCACAGGTACCGTTCCAAAAACCAACTATGGAATAGACAAGACCTACACCTTCCTCAGTGAAAGGGACTCAAAACCCCATATTTCCCGCAGAGGAATATATCTGACTAGTAAGAATCATGAAACCTATGTATTGATATGTCTCCGTAAGGGAATCAAGTGTGTCTAGACTGGCATAAACATGGCAGCGAGAATCAACTCAAACCCACTATAAAAAGGAATTTCAAAAACAAAACATAAAAACTGGGAAATTCTTTACAATTCCTTCAGGGTCTCTGATGAAACCTGGAATCACCCTATCTACAACCACAGCTGGATGTGGCATAAGGCTGGACACTTGGGACTGAGACGATTGGTGAGATTGGGTGAGCAAATGCAGACCCTTTAAAGCAATAATGCATGGCACCCATTCCATGGGTCCCAACTCTCCAGGTTGAAGGGAATATTACTACAGTTATAACATGTACGGGAAACCTAGAGAACGGACACACTGTGAATACGAAAGGTTTCTAAAACTCAACGAATTGTCCCTCTCCTGGTGCTCCGGTTTGTCTTTCCATCTGCTTTACTATCAATCTCCCAACTTGGAGAGACAGCCCCTTTAAGCTCCTGGTTCGCACACGTTTCCCATTTGGCAGAGGATGAAAGGGAAGAGGGAGAACCAATGAGAGAGTAGCTGTTAGGCATTTGGACGGGCACATATCACTCTAACTTCCCAGCAGGAAGAAGAATTAACAAAAGTCTCAGCCCCCCACCGGGAACCAACATAGTTCCTGAACCAAAATTTTGGACTTTCGGTCAGCTCACAAAAAACGAGTTGAAAAATGGAGCTCAGGGGCACAGCAATTCACAAACTGGCCGAGTAATAAAGGACAGCTATCGTCCAAAAATCTGTTGAGGGAAGGCAACGAGGCGGACTAGAAAGTGAGGCAGAATAGCAGGATACAGATTTCATAGGTACGTTGGAATCGCCTTTAAAGCACAGGAAGAGGGGCACAACTTCGACAATGATGCATTGGCCAAATAGGGCGTATGCGTTTTCTCCTGAATATATTCAGGAGAAAACGCATACGCCCTTTTTGGCCAAGCAAGCAAGCGGGCAATGCAAATCTGCACTACAAAGAAGTATCACTTCCCACCAGTCAAAAGGGACATCCTCAAAATATGTAAAAACCAGAAAGGCAAGACAGGCCCTGGAGAACAGGGAGCCTTGTTATGCTGATGGACGGGATGTAAATTGCCAACTGCCTCTCTGGAGGAGTACATTGTGTTCCCTAAAACAAGTAGAGAACAGAGCTACAGAGCCAAGGGCACTTCCAGTGTATGGAATATACCTTGGGAAAACTGAAAATCAATAAGACAGAGCCACCCCAAAATTTAGGGCTGCACTGCTTACAAGGACCTCAACTTGGTTACACCTTAAATATCCCAGGAAATATAAAAATGGTTCCAAAAATTGTGATACTTACATACGATGGATTATCCCTCAGCCATGAAATCAATGTGATAAGACCAGTAGCAGCAAAGTGGGTGGATTCAGGTACGATGATTGTAAGTGAAATAAGTCACACAGAAAAATAAACTTATCATAAGATATCACTTATGAAGATCCTTTAAACATGGCTACACTTGAACTGAGTTAGGAAAGAGAACAGTGTCTCACATTTAGAAAACACTCTTATGCCTGCTTAAGGCGGAAGGAGAGGTGGGGTGATTCATAAAACCAGAGTTTGATATAAGCACAGGTACCGTTCCAAAAACCAACTATGGAATAGACAAGACCTACACCTTCCTCAGTGAAAGGGACTCAAAACCCCATATTTCCCGCAGAGGAATATATCTGACTAGTAAGAATCTTAAAACCTATGTATTAATATGTCTCCGTAAGGGAATCAAGTGTGTCTAGACTGGCATAAACAGGGGAACTAGAATCAGCTCAAACCCACTATAAAAAGGAATTTCAAAAACAAAACATAAAAACTGGGAAATTCTTTACAATTCCTTCAGGGTCTCTGATGAAACCTGGAATCACCCTATCTACAACCCCAGCTGGATGTGGCATAAGGCTGGACACTTGGGACTGAGATGATTGGTGAGATTGGGTGAGCAAATGCAGACCCTTTAAAGCAATAATGCATGGCACCCAGTCCATGGGTCCCAACTCTCGAGGTTGAAGGGAATATTACTACAGCTATAACATGTACGGGAAACCTAGAGAACAGACCCACTGTGAATACAAAAGGTTTCTAAAACTCAGTGAATAGTCCCTCTCCTGGTGCTCCGGTTTGACTTTCCATCTGCTTTACTATCAATCTCCCAACTTGGAGAGACAGACCCTTTAAGCTCCTGGCTCGCACACGTTTCCCAATTGGCAGAGGATGAAAGGGAAGAGGGAGAACCAATGAGAGAGTAGCTGTTAGGCATTTGGACGGGCACATATCACACTAATTTCCCGGCAGTTAGAAGAATTAACCAAAGTGTCAGCCACCCACCGGGAACCAGTATAGGTCTTGTACCAAAATTTTGGGCTTGCGGTCAGCTCACAAAAAACGAGTTGAAAAATGGAGCTCAGGGGCACAGCAATTCACAAACTGGCAGAGTAATAAAGGACAAGTATCGTCCAAAAATCTGTTGAGGGAAGGCAACGAGGCGGACTTGAAAGTGAGGCAGAATAGCAGGATACAGATTTCAAGAGGTACGTTGGAATCGCCTTTAAAGCACAGGAAGAGGGGCACAACTTCGACAATGATGCATTGGCCAAAAAGGTCGTATGCGTTTTCTCCTGAATATATTCAGCAGAAAACGCATAAGCCCTTTTTGGCCAAGCAAGCAAGCGGGCAATGCAAATCTGCACTACAAAGAAGTATCACTTCCCACCGGTCAAAAGGGACATCCTCAAAATATGTAAAAACCAGAAAGGCAAGACAGGCCCTGGAGAACAGGGAGCATTGTTATGCTGATGGACGGGATGTAAATTGCCAACTGCCTCTCTGGGGGAGTACATTGTGTTCCCTAAAACAAGTAGAGAACAGAGCTACAGAGCCAAGGGCACTTCCAGTGTACGGAATATACCTTGGGAAAACTGAAAATCAATAAGACAGAGCCACCCCAAAATTTAGGGCTGCACTGCTTACAAGGACCTCAACTTGGGTACACCTTAAATATCCCAGGAAATATAAAAATGGTTCAAAAAATTGTGGTACTTACGTACGATGTATTATCCCTCAGCCATGAAATCAATGTCATAAGACCAGTAGCAGCAAAATGGGTGGATTCAGGTACGATGATTGTAAGTGAAATAAGTCACACAGAAAAAGAAACTTATCATAAGATATCACTTATGAAGATCCTGTAAACATGGCTACACTTGAACTGAGATAGGAAAGAGAACAGTGTCTCACATTTAGAAAACACTCTTATGCCTGCTTAAGGGGGAAGGAGAGGTGGGGTGATGCATAAAACCAGAGTTTGATATAAGCACAGGTACCGTTCCAAAAACCAACTATGGAATAGACAAGACCTACACCTTCCTCAGTGAAAGGGACTCAAAACCCCATATTTCCCGCAGAGGAATATATCTTACTAGTAAGAATCATGAAACCTATGTATTGATATGTCTCCGTAAGGGAATCAAGTGTGTCTAGACTGGCATCAACATGGCAGCGAGAATCAACTCAAACCCACTATAAAAAGGAATTTCAAAAACAAAACATAAAAACTGGGAAATTCTTTACAATTCCTTCAGGGTCTCTGATGAAACCTGGAATCACCCTATCTACAACCACAGCTGGATGTGGCATAAGGCTGGACACTTGGGACTGAGACGATTGGTGAGATTGGGTGAGCAAATGCAGACCCTTTAAAGCAATAATGCATGGCACCCATTCCATGGGTCCCAACTCTCCAGGTTGAAGGGAATATTACTACAGTTATAACATGTACGGGAAACCTAGAGAACGGACACACTGTGAATACGAAAGGTTTCTAAAACTCAACGAATAGTCCCTCTCCTGGTGCTCCGGTTTGACTTTCCATCTGCTTTACTATCAATCTCCCAACTTGGAGAGACAGCCCCTTTAAGCTCCTGGTTCGCACACGTTTCCCATTTGGCAGAGGATGAAAGGGAAGAGGGAGAACCAATGAGAGAGTAGCTGTTAGGCATTTGGACGGGCACATATCACTCTAATTTCCCGGCAGTTAGAAGAATTAACCAAAGTGTCAGCCACCCACCGGGAACCCGTATAGGTCTTGTACCAAAATTTTGGACTTGCGGTCAGCTCACAAAAAACGAGTTGAAAAATGGAGCTCAGGGGCACAGCAATTCACAAACTGGCAGAGTAATAAAGGACAAGTATCGTCCAAAAATCTGTTGAGGGAAGGCAACGAGGCGGACTTGAAAGTGAGGCAGAATAGCAGGATACAGATTTCAAGAGGTACGTTGGAATCGCCTTTAAAACACAGGAAGAGGGGCACAACTTCGACAATGATGCATTGGCCAAAAAGGTCGTATGCGTTTTCTCCTGAATATATTCAGCAGAAAACGCATACGCCCTTTTTGGCCAAGCAAGCAAGCGGGCAATGCAAATCTGCACTACAAAGAAGTATCACTTCCCACCGGTCAAAAGGGACATCCTCAAAATATGTAAAAACCAGAAAGGCAAGACAGGCCCTGGAGAACAGGGAGCATTGTTATGCTGATGGATGGGATGTAAATTGCCAACTGCCTCTCTGGGGGAGTACATTGTGTTCCCTAAAACAAGTAGAGAACAGAGCTACAGAGCCAAGGGCACTTCCAGTGTACGGAATATACCTTGGGAAAACTGAAAATCAATAAGACAGAGCCACCCCAAAATTTAGGGCTGCACTGCTTACAAGGACCTCAACTTGGGTACACCTTAAATATCCCAGGAAATATAAAAATGGTTCAAAAAATTGTGGTACTTACGTACGATGGATTATCCCTCAGCCATGAAATCAATGTCATAAGACCAGTAGCAGCAAAATGGGTGGATTCAGGTACGATGATTCTAAGTGAAATAAGTCACACAGAAAAAGAAACTTATCATAAGATATCACTTATGAAGATCCTGTAAACATGGCTACC
This sequence comes from Hyperoodon ampullatus, assembly GCF_949752795.1. Taxonomy (NCBI): domain Eukaryota; kingdom Metazoa; phylum Chordata; class Mammalia; order Artiodactyla; family Ziphiidae; genus Hyperoodon; species Hyperoodon ampullatus. The sequence goes on along the minus strand of NW_027640675.1, from coordinate 235,270 downwards.
CTTGAACTGAGATAGGAAAGAGAACAGTGTCTCACATTTAGAAAACACACTTATGACTGCTTAAGGGGGAAGGAGAGGTGGGGTGATGCATAAAACCAGAGTTTGATATAAGCACAGGTACCGTTCCAAAAACCAACTATGGAATAGACAAGACCTACACCTTCTTCAGTGAAAGGGACTCAAAACCCCATATTTCCTGCAGAGGAATATATCTGACTAGTAAGAATCATGAAACCTATGTATTGATATGTCTCTGTAAGGTAATCAAGTGTGTCTAGACTAGCATAAACATGGCAGCGAGAATCACCTCAAACCCACTATAAAACGGAATTTCAAAAACAAAACAAAAAAACTGGGAAATTCATTACAATTCCTTCAGGGTCTCTGATGAAACCAGGAATGACCCTATCTACAATGACAGCTGGATGTGGCATAAGGCTGGACACTTGGGACTGAGAGGATTGGTGAGATTGGGTGAGCAAATGCAGACCCTTTAAAGCAATAATGAATGGCACCCATTCCATGGGTCCCAACTCTCCAGGTTGCAGGGAATATTACTACAGCTATAACATGTATGGGAAACCTAGAGAACGGACCCACTGTGAATACGAAAGGTTTCTAAAACTCAACGAATAGTCCCTCTCCTGGTGCTCCGGTTTGACTTTCCATCGGCTTTACTATCAATCTCCCAACTTGGAGAGAGAGCACCTTTAACCTCCTGGTTCGCACACGTTTCCAATTTGGCAGAGGATGAAAGGGAAGAGGGAGAACCAATGAGAGAGTAGCTGTTAGGCATTTTTACGGGCACATATCACTCTAACTTCCCAGCAGCAAGAAGAATTAACCAAAGTCTCAGCCCCCCACCGGGAACCAGCATTGGTCCTGAACCAAAATTTTGGACTTGCGGTCATCTCACAAAAAACGAGTTGAAAAATGGAGCTCAGGGGCACAGCAATTCACAAACTGCCCGAGTAATAAAGGACAACTATCGTCCAAAAATCTGTTAAGGGAAGGCAACGAGGCGGACTTGAAAGCGAGGCAGAATAGCAGGAAACAGATTTCAAGAGGTACGTTGGAATCGCCTTTAAAGCACAGGAAGAGGGGCACAACTTCGACAATGATGCACTTGGCCAAAAAGGGCGTATGCATTTTCTCCTGAATATATTCAGGAGAAAACACATACGCCCTTTTTGGCCAAGCAAGCAAGCGGGCAATGCAAATCTGCACTACAAAGAAGTATCACTTCCCACCGGTCAAAAGGGACATCCACAAAATGTGTAAAAACCAGAAAGGCAAGACAGGCCCTGGAGAACAGGGAGCCTTGTTATGCTCAAGGGCGGGATGTAAATTGCCAACTGCCTCTCTGGAGGAGTGCATTGTGTTCCCTAAAACAAGTAAACAACAGAGCTACAGAGCCAAGGGCACTTCCAGTCTAGGGAATATACCTTGGGAAAACTGAAAATCAATAAGACAGAGCCACTCCAAAATTTAGGGCTGCACTGCTTACAAGGACCTCAACTTGGGTACACCTTAAATATCCCAGGAAATATAAAAATGGTTCCAAAAATTGTGGTACTTACGTACGATGGAATATCCCTCAGCCATGAAATCAATGTGATAAGACCAGTAGCAGCAAAATGGGTGGATTCAGGTACGATGATTCTAAGTGAAATAAGTCACACAGAAAAAGAAACTTATCATAAGATATCACTTATGAAGATCCTGTAAACATGGCTACACTTGAACTGAGTTAGGAAAGAGAACAGTGTCTCACATTTAGAAAACACTCTTATGACTGCTTAAGGGGGAAGGAGAGGTGTGGTGATGCATAAAACCAGAGTTTGATATAAGCACAGGTACCGTTCCAAAAACCAACTATGGAATAGACAAGACCTACACCTTCCTCAGTGAAAGGGACTCAAAACCCCATATTTCCCGCAGAGGAATATATCTGACTAGTAAGAATCATGAAACCTATGTATTGATATGTCTCCGTAAGGGAATCAAGTGTGTCTAGACTGGCATCAACATGGCAGCGAGAATCAACTCAAACCCACTATAAAAAGGAATTTCAAAAACAAAACATAAAAACTGGGAAATTCTTTACAATTCCTTCAGGGTCTCTGATGAAACCTGGAATCACCCTATCTACAACCACAGCTGGATGTGGCATAAGGCTGGACACTTGGGACTGAGACGATTGGTGAGATTGGGTGAGCAAATGCAGACCCTTTAAAGCAATAATGCATGGCACACATTCCATGGGTCCCAACTCTCCAGGTTGAAGGGAATATTACTACAGTTATAACATGTACGGGAAACCTAGAGAACGGACACACTGTGAATACGAAAGGTTTCTAAAACTCAACGAATAGTCCCTCTCCTGGTGCTCCGGTTTGACTTTCCATCTGCTTTACTATCAATCTCCCAACTTGGAGAGACAGCCCCTTTAAGCTCCTGGTTCGCACACGTTTCCCATTTGGCAGAGGATGAAAGGGAAGAGGGAGAACCAATGAGAGAGTAGCTGTTAGGCATTTGGACGGGCACATATCACTCTAACTTCCCAGCAGGAAGAAGAATTAACAAAAGTCTCAGCCCCCCACCGGGAACCAACATAGTTCCTGAACCAAAATTTTGGACTTTCGGTCAGCTCACAAAAAACGAGTTGAAAAATGGAGCTCAGGGGCACAGCAATTCACAAACTGGCCGAGTAATAAAGGACAGCTATCGTCCAAAAATCTGTTGAGGGAAGGCAACGAGGCGGACTAGAAAGTGAGGCAGAATAGCAGGATACAGATTTCAAGAGGTACGTTGGAATCGCCTTTAAAGCACAGGAAGAGGGGCACAACTTCGACAATGATGCTTTGGCCAAATAGGGCGTATGCGTTTTCTCCTGAATATATTCAGGAGAAAACGCATACGCCCTTTTTGGCCAAGCAAGCAAGCGGGCAATGCAAATCTGCACTACAAAGAAGTATCACTTCCCACCAGTCAAAAGGGACATCCTCAAAATACGTAAAAACCAGAAAGGCAAGACAGGCCCTGGAGAACAGGGAGCCTTGTTATGCTGATGGGCGGGATGTAAATTGCCAACTGCCTCTCTGGAGGAGCACATTGTGTTCCCTAAAACAAGTAGAGAACAGAGCTACAGAGCCAAGGGCACTTCCAGTGTACGGAATATACCTTGGGAAAACTGAAAATCAATAAGACAGAGCCACCCCAAAATTTAGGGCTTCACTGCTTACAAGGACCTCAACTTGGTTACACCTTAAATATCCCAGGAAATATAAAAATGGTTCAAAAAATTGTGGTACTTACATACGATGGATTATCCCTCAGCCATGAAATCAATGTCATAAGACCAGTAGCAGCAAAATGGGTGGATTCAGGTACGATGACTGTAAGTGAAATAAGTCACACAGAAAAATAAACTTATCATAAGATATCACTTATGAAGATCCTTTAAACATGGCTACACTTGAACTGAGTTAGGAAAGAGAACAGTGTCTCACATTTAGAAAACACTCTTATGCCTGCTTAATGCGGAAGGAGGGGTGGGGTGATGCATAAAACCAGAGTTTGATATAAGCACAGGTACCGTTCCAAAAACCAACTATGGAATAGACAAGACCTACACCTTCCTCAGTGAAAGGGACTCAAAACCCCATATTTCTGCAGAGGAATATATCTGACTAGTAAGAATCTTAAAACCTATGTATTAATATGTCTCCGTAAGGGAATCAAGTGTGTCTAGACTGGCATAAACAGGGGAACTAGAATCAGCTCAAACCCACTATAAAAAGGAATTTCAAAAACAAAACATAAAAAGTGGGAAATTCTTTACAATTCCTTCAGGGTCTCTGATGAAACCTGGAATCACCCTATCTACAACCCCAGCTGGATGTGGCATAAGGCTGGACACTTGGGACTGAGATGATTGGTGAGATTGGGTGAGCAAATGCAGACCCTTTAAAGCAATAATGCATGGCACCCATTCCATGGGTCCCAACTCTCGAGGTTGAAGGGAATATTACTACAGCTATAACATGTACGGGAAACCTAGAGAACAGACCCACTGTGAATACGAAAGGTTTCTAAAACTCAGTGAATAGTCCCTCTCCTGGTGCTCCGGTTTGACTTTCCATCTGCTTTACTATCAATCTCCCAACTTGGAGAGACAGACCCTTTAAGCTCCTGGCTCGCACACGTTTCCCAATTGGCAGAGGATGAAAGGGAAGAGGGAGAACCAATGAGAGAGTAGCTGTTAGGCATTTGGACGGGCACATATCACACTAATTTCCCGGCAGTTAGAAGAATTAACCAAAGTGTCAGCCACCCACCGGGAACCCGTATAGGTCTTGTACCAAAATTTTGGACTTGCGGTCAGCTCACAAAAAACGAGTTGAAAAATGGAGCTCAGGGGCACAGCAATTCACAAACTGGCAGAGTAATAAAGGACAAGTATCATCCAAAAATCTGTTGAGGGAAGGCAACGAGGCAGACTTGAAAGTGAGGCAGAATAGCAGGATACAGATTTCAAGAGGTACGTTGGAATCGCCTTTAAAGCACAGGAAGAGGGGCACAACTTCGACAATGATGCATTGGCCAAAAAGGTCGTATGCGTTTTCTCCTGAATATATTCAGCAGAAAACGCATACGCCCTTTTTGGCCAAGCAAGCAAGCGGGCAATGCAAATCTGCACTACAAAGAAGTATCACTTCCCACCGGTCAAAAGGGACATCCTCAAAATATGTAAAAACCAGAAAGGCAAGACAGGCCCTGGAGAACAGGGAGCATTGTTATGCTGATGGATGGGATGTAAATTGCCAACTGCCTCTCTGGGGGAGTACATTGTGTTCCCTAAAACAAGTAGAGAACAGAGCTACAGAGCCAAGGGCACTTCCAGTGTACGGAATATACCTTGGGAAAACTGAAAATCAATAAGACAGAGCCACCCCAAAATTTAGGGCTGCACTGCTTACAAGGACCTCAACTTGGGTACACCTTAAATATCCCAGGAAATATAAAAATGGTTCAAAAAATTGTGGTACTTACGTACGATGGATTATCCCTCAGCCATGAAATCAATGTCATAAGACCAGTAGCAGCAAAATGGGTGGATTCAGGTACGATGATTCTAAGTGAAATAAGTCACACAGAAAAAGAAACTTATCATAAGATATCACTTATGAAGATCCTGTAAACATGGCTACACTTGAACTGAGATAGGAAAGAGAAGAGTGTCTCACATTTAGAAAACACTCTTATGACTGCTTAAGGGGGAAGGAGAGGTGGGGTGATGCATAAAACCAGAGTTTGATATAAGCACAGGTACCGTTCCAAAAACCAACTATGGAATAGACAAGACCTACACCTTCCTCAGTGAAAGGGACTCAAAACCCCATATTTCCCGCAGAGGAATATATCTGACTAGTAAGAATCATGAAACCTATGTATTGATATGTCTCCGTAAGGTAATCAAGTGTGTCTAGACTGGCATAAACATGGCAGCGAGAATCACCTCAAACCCACTATAAAACGGAATTTCAAAAACAAAACAAAAAAACTGGGAAATTCATTACAATTCCTTCAGGGTCTCTGATGAAACCAGGAATGACCCTATCTACAATGACAGCTGGATGTGGCATAAGGCTGGACACTTGGGACTGAGAGGATTGGTGAGATTGGGTGAGCAAATGCAGACCCTTTAAAGCACAAATGCCTGGCACCCATTCCATGGGTCCCAACTCTCCAGGTTGCAGGGAATATTACTACAGCTATAACATGTATGGGAAACCTAGAGAACGGACCCACTGTGAATACGAAAGGTTTCTAAAACTCAACGAATAGTCCCTCTCCTGGTGCTCCGGTTTGACTTTCCATCGGCTTTACTATCAATCTCCCAACTTGGAGAGAGAGCACCTTTAACCTCCTGGTTCGCACACGTTTCCAATTTGGCAGAGGATGAAAGGGAAGAGGGAGAACCAATGAGAGAGTAGCTGTTAGGCATTTTTACGGGCACATATCACTCTAACTTCCCAGCAGCAAGAAGAATTAACCAAAGTCTCAGCCCCCCACCGGGAACCAGCATTGGTCCTGAACCAAAATTTTGGACTTGCGGTCATCTCACAAAAAACGAGTTGAAAAATGGAGCTCAGGGGCACAGCAATTCACAAACTGGCCGAGTAATAAAGGACAACTATCGTCCAAAAATCTGTTAAGGGAAGGCAACGAGGCGGACTTGAAAGCGAGGCAGAATAGCAGGAAACAGATTTCAAGAGGTACGTTGGAATCGCCTTTAAAGCACAGGAAGAGGGGCACAACTTCGACAATGATGCACTTGGCCAAAAAGGACGTATGCATTTTCTCCTGAATATATTCAGGAGAAAACGCATACGCCCTTTTTGGCCAAGCAAGCAAGCGGGCAATGCAAATCTGCACTACAAAGAAGTATCACTTCCCACCGGTCAAAAGGGACATCCACAAAATGTGTAAAAACCAGAAAGGCAAGACAGGCCCTGGAGAACAGGGAGCCTTGTTATGCTGATGGACGGGATGTAAATTGCCAACTGCCTCTCTGGAGGAGTGCATTGTGTTCCCTAAAACAAGTAAACAACAGAGCTACAGAGCCAAGGGCACTTCCAGTCTAGGTAATATACATTGGGAAAACTGAAAATCAATAAGACAGAGACACCCCAAAATTTAGGGCTGCACTGCTTACAAGGACCTCAACTTGGGTACACCTTAAATATCCCAGGAAATATAAAAATGGTTCCAAAAATTGTGGTACTTACGTACGATGGAATATCCCTCAGCCATGAAATCAATGTGATAAGACCAGTAGCAGCAAAATGGGTGGATTCAGGTACGATGATTGTAAGTGAAATAAGTCACACAGAAAAAGAAACTTATCATAAGATATCACTTATGAAGATCCTGTAAACATGGCTACACTTGAACTGAGTTAGGAAAGAGAACAGTGTCTCACATTTAGAAAACACTCTTATGCCTGCTTAAGGGGGAAGGAGAGGTGGGGTGATGCATAAAACCAGAGTTTGATATAAGCACAGGTACCGTTCCAAAAACCAACTATGGAATAGACAAGACCTACACCTTCCTCAGTGAAAGGGACTCAAAACCCCATATTTCCCGCAGAGGAATATATCTGACTAGTAAGAATCATGAAACCTATGTATTGATATGTCTCCGTAAGGGAATCAAGTGTGTCTAGACTGTCATCAACATGGCAGCGAGAATCAACTCAAACCCACTATAAAAAGGAATTTCAAAAACAAAACATAAAAACTGGGAAATTCTTTACAATTCCTTCAGGGTCTCTGATGAAACCTGGAATCACCCTATCTACAACCCCAGCTGGATGTGGCATAAGGCTGGACACTTGGGACTGAGATGATTGGTGAGATTGGGTGAGCAAATGCAGACCCTTTAAAGCAATAATGCATGGCACCCATTCCATGGGTCCCAAATCTCCAGGTTGAAGGGAATATTACTACAGCTATAACATGTACGGGAAACCTAGGGAACAGACCCACTGTGAATACAAAAGGTTTCTAAAACTCAGTGAATAGTCCGTCTCCTGGTGCTCCGGTTTGACTTTCCATCTGCTTTACTATCAATCTCCCAACTTGGAGAGACAGACCCTTTAAGCTCCTGGCTCGCACACGTTTCCCAATTGGCAGAGGATGAAAGGGAAGAGGGAGAACCAATGAGAGAGTAGCTGTTAGGCATTTGGACGGGCACATATCACACTAATTTCCCGGCAGTTAGAAGAATTAACCAAAGTGTCAGCCACCCACCGGGAACCCGTATAGGTCTTGTACCAAAATTTTGGACTTGCGGTCAGCTCACAAAAAACGAGTTGAAAAATGGAGCTCAGGGGCACAGCAATTCACAAACTGGCAGAGTAATAAAGGACAAGTATCGTCCAAAAATCTGTTGAGGGAAGGCAACGAGGCGGACTTGAAAGTGAGGCAGAATAGCAGGATACAGATTTCAAGAGGTACGTTGGAATCGCCTTTAAAGCACAGGAAGAGGGGCACAACTTCGACAATGATGCATTGGCCAAAAAGGTCGTATGCGTTTTCTCCTGAATATATTCAGCAGAAAACGCATACGCCCTTTTTGGCCAAGCAAGCAAGCGGGCAATGCAAATCTGCACTACAAAGAAGTATCACTTCCCACCGGTCAAAAGGGACATCCTCAAAATATGTAAAAACCAGAAAGGCAAGACAGGCCCTGGAGAACAGGGAGCATTGTTATGCTGATGGATGGGATGTAAATTGCCAACTGCCTCTCTGGGGGAGTACATTGTGTTCCCTAAAACAAGTAGAGAACAGAGCTACAGAGCCAAGGGCACTTCCAGTGTACGGAATATACCTTGGGAAAACTGAAAATCAATAAGACAGAGCCACCCCAAAATTTAGGGCTGCACTGCTTACAAGGACCTCAACTTGGGTACACCTTAAATATCCCAGGAAATATAAAAATGGTTCAAAAAATTGTGGTACTTACGTACGATGGATTATCCCTCAGCCATGAAATCAATGTCATAAGACCAGTAGCAGCAAAATGGGTGGATTCAGGTACGATGATTCTAAGTGAAATAAGTCACACAGAAAAAGAAACTTATCATAAGATATAACTTATGAAGATCCTGTAAACATGGCTACACTTGAACTGAGATAGGAAAGAGAAGAGTGTCTCACATTTAGAAAACACTCTTATGACTGCTTAAGGGGGAAGGAGAGGTGGGGTGATGCATAAAACCAGAGTTTGATATAAGCACAGGTACCGTTCCAAAAACCAACTATGGAATAGACAAGACCTACACCTTCCTCAGTGAAAGGGACTCAAAACCCCATATTTCCCGCAGAGGAATATATCTGACTAGTAAGAATCATGAAACCTATGTATTGATATGTCTCCGTAAGGTAATCAAGTGTGTATAGACTGGCATAAACATGGCAGCGAGAATCACCTCAAACCCACTATAAAACGGAATTTCAAAAACAAAACAAAAAAACTGGGAAATTCATTACAATTCCTTCAGGGTCTCTGATGAAACCAGGAATGACCCTATCTACAATGACAGCTGGATGTGGCATAAGGCTGGACACTTGGGACTCAGAGGATTGGTGAGATTGGGTGAGCAAATGCAGACCCTTTAAAGCACAAATGCCTGGCACCCATTCCATGGGTCCCAACTCTCCAGGTTGCAGGGAATATTACTACAGCTATAACATGTATGGGAAACCTAGAGAACGGACCCACTGTGAATACGAAAGGTTTCTAAAACTCAACGAATAGTCCCTCTCCTGGTGCTCCGGTTTGACTTTCCATCGGCTTTACTATCAATCTCCCAACTTGGAGAGAGAGCACCTTTAACCTCCTGGTTCGCACATGTTTCCAATTTGGCAGAGGATGAAAGGGAAGAGGGAGAACCAATGAGAGAGTAGCTGTTAGGCATTTTTACGGGCACATATCACTCTAACTTCCCAGCAGCAAGAAGAATTAACCAAAGTCTCAGCCCCCCACCGGGAACCAGCATTGGTCCTGAACCAAAATTTTGGACTTGCGGTCATCTCACAAAAAACGAGTTGAAAAATGGAGCTCAGGGGCACAGCAATTCACAAACTGGCCGAGTAATAAAGGACAACTATAGTCCAAAAATCTGTTGAGGGAAGGCAACGAGGCGGACTTGAAAGCGAGGCAGAATAGCAGGAAACAGATTTCAAGAGGTACGTTGGAATCGCCTTTAAAGCACAGGAAGAGGGGCACAACTTCGACAATGATGCACTTGGCCAAAAAGGGCGTATGCATTTTCTCCTGAATATATTCAGGAGAAAACGCATACGCCCTTTTTGGCCAAGCAAGCAAGCGGGCAATGCAAATCTGCACTACAAAGAAGTATTACTTCCCACCGGGCAAAAGGGACATCCACAAAATATGTAAAAAGCAGAAAGGCAAGATAGGCCCTGGAGAACAGGGAGCTTTCTTATGCTGATGGGCGGGATGTAAATTGCCAACTGCCTCTCTAGAGGAGTGCATTGTGTTCCCTAAAACAAGTAAACAACAGGGCTACAGAGCCAAGGGCACTTCCAGTCTAGGGAATATACTTTGGGAAAACTGAAAATCAATAAGACAGAGCCTCCCCAAAATTTAGGGCTGCACTGCTTACAAGGACCTCAACTTGGGTACACCTTAAATATCCCAGGAAATATAAAAATGGTTCAAAAAATTGTGGTAATTACGTACGATGGAATATCCCTCAGCCATGAAATCAATGTCATAAGACCAGTAGCAGCAAAATGGGTGGATTCAGGTACGATGATTCTAAGTGACATAAGTCACACAGCAAAAGAAACTTATCATAACATATCACTTATGAAGATCCTGTAAACATGGCTACACTTGAACTGAGTTAGGAAAGAGAACAGTGTCTCACATTTAGAAAACACTCTTATGCCTGCTTAACGGGGAAGGAGAGGTGGGGTGATGCATAAAACCAGAGTTTGATATAAGCACAGGTACCGTTCCAAAAACCAACTATGGAATAGACAAGACCTACACCTTCCTCAGTGAAAGGGACTCAAAACACCATATTTCCCGCAGAGGAATACATCTGACTAGTAAGAATCTTAAAACCTATGTATTGATATGTCTCCATAAGGGAATCAAGTGTGTCTAGACTGGCATAAACTTGGCAGCGAGAATCAGCTCAAACCCACTATAAAAAGTAATGTCAAAAACAAAACAAAAAAACTGGGAAATTCTTTACAATTCCTTCAGGGTCTCTGATGAAACCTGGAATGACCCTATCTACAATGACAGCTGGATGTGGCATAAGGAGGGACACTTGGGACTGAGACGATTGGTGAGATTGGGTGAGCAACTGCAGACCCTTTAAAGCACAAATGCCTGGCACCCATTCCATGGGTCCCAACTCTCCAGGTTGAAGGGAATATTACTACAGCTATAACATGTACGGGAAACCTAGAGAACGGACACACTGTGAATACGAAAGGTTTCTAAAACTCAACGAATAGTCCCTCTCCTGGTGCTCTGGTTTGACTTTCCATCTGCTTTACTATCAACCTCCAAACTTGGAGAGACAGCCCCTTTACCCTCCTGGTTCTCACAGGTTGCCAATTTGGCAGATAATGAAAGGGAAGAGGGAGAACCAATGAGAGAGTAGCTGTTAGGCATTTGGACGGGCACATATCACACTAATTTCCCGGCAGGAAGAAGAATTAACCAAAGTCTCAGCCACCCACCGGTTATCAGTATAGATCCGGAACCAAAATTTTGGACTTGCGGTCAGCTCACCAAAAACGCGTTGAAAAATGGAGCTCAGGGGCACAGCAATGCACAAACTGGCCGAGTAATAAAGGACAACTATCGTCCAAAAATCTGTTGAGGGAAGGCAACGAGGCGGATTTGAAAGTGAGGCAGAATAGCAGGATACAGATTTCAAGAGGTACGTTGGAATCGCCTTTAAAGCACAGGAAGAGGGGCACAACTTCGACAATGATGCATTGGCCAAAAAGGGCGTATGCGTTTTCTCCTGAATATATTCAGGAGAAAACGCATACGCCCTTTTTGGCCAAGCAAGCAAGCGGGCAATGCAAATCTGCACTACAAAGAAGTATCACTTCCCACCGGTCAAAAGGGACATCCTCAAAATATGTAAAAACCAGAAAGGCAAGACAGGCCCTGGAGAACAGGGAGCATTGTTATGCTGATGGACGGGATGTAAATTGCCAACTGCCTCTCTGGGGGAGTACATTGTGTTCCCTAAAACAAGTAGAGAACAGAGCTACAGAGCCAAGGGCACTTCCAGTGTATGGAATATACCTTGGGAAAACTGAAAATCAATAAGACAGAGCCACCCCAAAATTTAGGGCTGCACTGCTTACAAGGACCTCAACTTGGGTACACCTTAAATATCCCAGGAAATATAAAAATGGTTCAAAAAATTGTGGTATTTACGTACGATGTATTATCCCTCAGCCATGAAATCAATGTCATAAGACCAGTAGCAGCAAAATGGGTGGATTCAGGTACGATGATTGTAAGTGAAATAAGTCACACAGAAAAAGAAATTTATCATAAGATATCACTTATGAAGATCCTGTAAACATGGCTACACTTGAACTGAGATAGGAAAGAGAACAGTGTCTCACATTTAGAAAACACTCTTATGCCTGCTTAAGGGGGAAGGAGAGGTGGGGTGATGCATAAAACCAGAGTTTGATATAAGCACAGGTACCGTTCCAAAAACCAACTATGGAATAGACAAGACCTACACCTTCCTCAGTGAAAGGGACTCAAAACCCCATATTTCCCGCAGAGGAATATATCTGACTAGTAAGAATCATGAAACCTATGTATTGATATGTCTCCGTAAGGGAATCAAGTGTGTCTAGACTGGCATAAACATGGCAGCGAGAATCAACTCAAACCCACTATAAAAAGGAATTTCAAAAACAAAACATAAAAACTGGGAAATTCTTTAAAATTCCTTCAGGGTCTCTGATGAAACCTGGAATCACCCTATCTACAACCACAGCTGGATGTGGCATAAGGCTGGACACTTGGGACTGAGACGATTGGTGAGATTGGGTGAGCAAATGCAGACCCTTTAAAGCAATAATGCATGGCACCCATTCCATGGGTCCCAACTCTCCAGGTTGAAGGGAATATTACTACAGTTATAACATGTACGGGAAACCTAGAGAACGGACACACTGTGAATACGAAAGGTTTCTAAAACTCAACGAATAGTCCCTCTCCTGGTGCTCCGGTTTGACTTTCCATCTGCTTTACTATCAATCTCCCAACTTGGAGAGACAGCCCCTTTAAGCTCCTGGTTCGCACACGTTTCCCATTTGGCAGAGGATGAAAGGGAAGAGGGAGAACCAATGAGAGAGTAGCTGTTAGGCATTTGGACGGGCACATATCACTCTAACTTCCCAGCAGGAAGAAGAATTAACAAAAGTCTCAGCCCCCCACCGGGAACCAACATACTTCCTGAACCAAAATTTTGGACTTTCGGTCAGCTCACAAAAAACGAGTTGAAAAATGGAGCTCAGGGGCACAGCAATTCACAAACTGGCCGAGTAATAAAGGACAGCTATCGTCCAAAAATCTGTTGAGGGAAGGCAACGAGGCGGACTAGAAAGTGAGGCAGAATAGCAGGATACAGATTTCAAGAGGTACGTTGGAATCGCCTTTAAAGCACAGGAAGAGGGGCACAACTTCGACAATGATGCATTGGCCAAATAGGGCGTATGCGTTTTCTCCTGAATATATTCAGGAGAAAACGCATACGCCCTTTTTGGCCAAGCAAGCAAGCGGGCAATGCAAATCTGCACTACAAAGAAGTATCACTTCCCACCAGTCAAAAGGGACATCCTCAAAATATGTAAAAACCAGAAAGGCAAGACAGGCCCTGGAGAACAGGGAGCCTTGTTATGCTGATGGACGGGATGTAAATTGCCAACTGCCTCTCTGGAGGAGTACATTGTGTTCCCTAAAACAAGTAGAGAACAGAGCTACAGAGCCAAGGGCACTTCCAGTGTACGGAATATACCTTGGGAAAACTGAAAATCAATAAGACAGAGCCACCCCAAAATTTAGGGCTGCACTGCTTACAAGGACCTCAACTTGGTTACACCTTAAATATCCCGGGAAATATAAAAATGGTTCCAAAAATTGTGGTACTTACATACGATGGATTATCCCTCAGCCATGAAATCAATGTCATAAGACCAGTAGCAGCAAAATGGGTGGATTCAGGTACGATGATTGTAAGTGAAATAAGTCACACAGAAAAATAAACTTATCATAAGATATCACTTATGAAGATCCTTTAAACATGGCTACAGTTGAACTGAGTTAGGAAAGAGAACAGTGTCTCACATTTAGAAAACACTCTTATGCCTGCTTAAGGCGGAAGGAGAGGTGGGGTGATTCATAAAACCAGAGTTTGATATAAGCACAGGTACCGTTCCAAAAACCAACTATGGAATAGACAAGACCTACACCTTCCTCAGTGAAAGGGACTCAAAACCCCATATTTCCCGCAGAGGAATATATCTGACTAGTAAGAATCTTAAAACCTATGTATTAATATGTCTCCGTAAGGGAATCAAGTGTGTCTAGACTGGCATAAACAGGGGAAGTAGAATCAGCTCAAACCCACTATAAAAAGGAATTTCAAAAACAAAACATAAAAACTGGGAAATTCTTTACAATTCCTTCAGGGTCTCTGATGAAACCTGGAATCACCCTATCTACAACCCCAGCTGGATGTGGCATAAGGCTGGACACTTGGGACTGAGATGATTGGTGAGATTGGGTGAGCAAATGCAGACCCTTTAAAGCAATAATGCATGGCACCCATTCCATGGGTCCCAACTCTCCAGGTTGAAGGGAATATTACTACAGCTATAACATGTACGGGAAACCTAGAGAACAGACCCACTGTGAATACGAAAGGTTTCTAAAACTCAGTGAATAGTCCCTCTCCTGGTGCTCCGGTTTGACTTTCCATCTGCTTTACTATCAATCTCCCAACTTGGAGAGACAGCCCCTTTAAGCTCCTGGTTCGCACACGTTTCCCATTTGGCAGAGGATGAAAGGGAAGAGGGAGAACCAATGAGAGAGTAGCTGTTAGGCATTTGGACGGGCACATATCACACTAATTTCCCGGCAGTTAGAAGAATTAACCAAAGTGTCAGCCACCCACCGGGAACCCGTATAGGTCTTGTACCAAAATTTTGGACTTGCGGTCAGCTCACAAAAAACGAGTTGAAAAATGGAGCTCAGGGGCACAGCAATTCACAAACTGGCAGAGTAATAAAGGACAAGTATCGTCCAAAAATCTGTTGAGGGAAGGCAACGAGGCGGACTTGAAAGTGAGGCAGAATAGCAGGATACAGATTTCAAGAGGTACGTTGGAATCGCCTTTAAAGCACAGGAAGAGGGGCACAACTTCGACAATGATGCATTGGCCAAAAAGGTCGTATGCGTTTTCTCCTGAATATATTCAGCAGAAAACGCATACGCCCTTTTTGGCCAAGCAAGCAAGCGGGCAATGCAAATCTGCACTACAAAGAAGTATCACTTCCCACCGGTCAAAAGGGACATCCTCAAAATATGTAAAAACCAGAAAGGCAAGACAGGCCCTGGAGAACAGGGAGCATTGTTATGCTGATGGACGGGATGTAAATTGCCAACTGCCTCTCTGGGGGAGTACATTGTGTTCCCTAAAACAAGTAGAGAACAGAGCTACAGAGCCAAGGGCACTTCCAGTGTACGGAATATACCTTGGGAAAACTGAAAATCAATAAGACAGAGCCACCCCAAAATTTAGGGCTGCACTGCTTACAAGGACCTCAACTTGGGTACACCTTAAATATCCCAGGAAATATAAAAATGGTTCAAAAAATTGTGGTACTTACGTACGAAGTATTATCCCTCAGCCATGAAATCAATGTCATAAGACCAGTAGCAGCAAAATGGGTGGATTCAGGTACGATGATTCTAAGTGAAATAAGTCACACAGAAAAAGAAACTTATCATAAGATATCACTTATGAAGATCCTGTAAACATGGCTACACTTGAACTGAGATAGGAAAGAGAACAGTGTCTCACATTTAGAAAACACTCTTATGCCTGCTTAAGGGGGAAGGAGAGGTGGGGTGATGCATAAAACCAGAGTTTGATATAAGCACAGGTACCGTTCCAAAAACCAACTATGGAATAGACAAGACCTACACCTTCCTCAGTGAAAGGGACTCAAAACCCCATATTTCCCGCAGAGGAATATATCTGACTAGTAAGAATCATGAAACCTATGTATTGATATATCTCCGTAAGGGAATCAAGTGTGTCTAGACTGGCATAAACATGGCAGCGAGAATCAACTCAAACCCACTATAAAAAGGAATTTCAAAAACAAAACATAAAAACTGGGAAATTCTTTACAATTCCTTCAGGGTCTCTGATGAAACCTGGAATCACCCTATCTACAACCACAGCTGGATGTGGCATAAGGCTGGACACTTGGGACTGAGACGATTGGTGAGATTGGGTGAGCAAATGCAGACCCTTTAAAGCAATAATGCATGGCACCCATTCCATGGGTCCCAACTCTCCAGGTTGAAGGGAATATTACTACAGTTATAACATGTACGGGAAACCTAGAGAACGGACACACTGTGAATACGAAAGGTTTCTAAAACTCAACGAATTGTCCCTCTCCTGGTGCTCCGGTTTGACTTTCCATCTGCTTTACTATCAATCTCCCAACTTGGAGAGACAGCCCCTTTAAGCTCCTGGTTCGCACACGTTTCCCATTTGGCAGAGGATGAAAGGGAAGAGGGAGAACCAATGAGAGAGTAGCTGTTAGGCATTTGGACGGGCACATATCACTCTAACTTCCCAGCAGGAAGAAGAATTAACAAAAGTCTCAGCCCCCCACCGGGAACCAACATACTTCCTGAACCAAAATTTTGGACTTTCGGTCAGCTCAGAAAAAACGAGTTGAAAAATGGAGCTCAGGGGCACAGCAATTCACAAACTGGCCGAGTAATAAAGGACAGCTATCGTCCAAAAATCTGTTGAGGGAAGGCAACGAGGCGGACTAGAAAGTGAGGCAGAATAGCAGGATACAGATTTCAAGAGGTACGTTGGAATCGCCTTTAAAGCACAGGAAGAGGGGCACAACTTCGACAATGATGCATTGGCCAAATAGGGCATATGCGTTTTCTCCTGAATATATTCAGGAGAAAACGCATACGCCCTTTTTGGCCAAGCAAGCAAGCGGGCAATGCAAATCTGCACTACAAAGAAGTATCACTTCCCACCAGTCAAAAGGGACATCCTCAAAATATGTAAAAACCAGAAAGGCAAGACAGGCCCTGGAGAACAGGGAGCCTTGTTATGCTGATGGGCGGGATGTAAATTGCCAACTGCCTCTCTGGAGGAGTACATTGTGTTCCCTAAAACAAGTAGAGAACAGAGCTACAGAGCCAAGGGCACTTCCAGTGTACGGAATATACCTTGGGAAAACTGAAAATCAATAAGACAGAGCCACCCCAAAATTTAGGGCTGCACTGCTTACAAGGACCTCAACTTGGTTACACCTTAAATATCCCAGGAAATATAAAAATGGTTCCAAAAATTGTGGTACTTACATACGATGGATTATCCCTCAGCCATGAAATCAATGTCATAAGACCAGTAGCAGCAAAATGGGTGGATTCAGGTACGATGATTGTAAGTGAAATAAGTCACACAGAAAAATAAACTTATCATAAGATATCACTTATGAAGATCCTTTAAACATGGCTACACTTGAACTGAGTTAGGAAAGAGAACAGTGTCTCACATTTAGAAAACACTCTTATGCCTGCTTAAGGCGGAAGGAGAGGTGGGGTGATTCATAAAACCAGAGTTTGATATAAGCACAGGTACCGTTCGAAAAACCAACTATGGAATAGACAAGACCTACACCTTCCTCAGTGAAAGGGACTCAAAACCCCATATTTCCCGCAGAGGAATATATCTGACTAGTAAGAATCTTAAAACCTATGTATTAATATGTCTCCGTAAGGGAATCAAGTGTGTCTAGACTGGCATAAACAGGGGAACTAGAATCAGCTCAAACCCACTATAAAAAGGAATTTCAAAAACAAAACATAAAAACTGGGAAATTCTTTACAATTCCTTCAGGGTCTCTGATGAAACCTGGAATCACCCTATCTACAACCCCAGCTGGATGTGGCATAAGGCTGGACACTTGGGACTGAGATGATTGGTGAGATTGGGTGAGCAAATGCAGACCCTTTAAAGCAATAATGCATGGCACCCATTCCATGGGTCCCAACTCTCGAGGTTGAAGGGAATATTACTACAGCTATAACATGTACGGGAAACCTAGAGAACAGACCCACTGTGAATACAAAAGGTTTCTAAAACTCAGTGAATAGTCCCTCTCCTGGTGCTCCGGTTTGACTTTCCATCTGCTTTACTATCAATCTCCCAACTTGGAGAGACAGACCCTTTAAGCTCCTGGCTCGCACACGTTTCCCAATTGGCAGAGGATGAAAGGGAAGAGGGAGAACCAATGAGAGAGTAGCTGTTAGGCATTTGGACGGGCACATATCACACTAATTTCCCGGCAGTTAGAAAAATTAACCAAAGTGTCAGCCACCCACCGGGAACCCGTATAGGTCTTGTACCAAAATTTTGGACTTGCGGTCAGCTCACAAAAAACGAGTTGAAAAATGGAGCTCAGGGGCACAGCAATTCACAAACTGGCAGAGTAATAAAGGACAAGTATCGTCCAAAAATCTGTTGAGGGAAGGCAACGAGGCGGACTTGAAAGTGAGGCAGAATAGCAGGATACAGATTTCAAGAGGTACGTTGGAATCGCCTTTAAAACACAGGAAGAGGGGCACAACTTCGACAATGATGCATTGGCCAAAAAGGTTGTATGCGTTTTCTCCTGAATATATTCAGGAGAAAACGCATACGCCCTTTTTGGCCAAGCAAGCAAGCGGGCAATGCAAATCTGCACTACAAAGAAGTATCACTTCCCACCGGTCAAAAGGGACATCCTCAAAATATGTAAAAACCAGAAAGGCAAGACAGGCCCTGGAGAACAGGGAGCACTGTTATGCTGATGGATGGGATGTAAATTGCCAACTGCCTCTCTGGGGGAGTACATTGTGTTCCCTAAAACAAGTAGAGAACAGAGCTACAGAGCCAAGGGCACTTCCAGTGTACGGAATATACCTTGGGAAAACTGAAAATCAGTAAGACAGAGCCACCACAAAATTTAGGGCTGCACTGCTTACAAGGACCTCAACTTGGGTACACCTTAAATATCCCAGGAAATATAAAAATGGTTCAAAAAATTGTGGTACTTACGTACGATGGATTATCCCTCAGCCATGAAATCAATGTCATAAGACCAGTAGCAGCAAAATGGGTGGATTCAGGTACGATGATTCTAAGTGAAATAAGTCACACAGAAAAAGAAACTTATCATAAGATATCACTTATGAAGATCCTGTAAACATGGCTACACTTGAACTGAGATAGGAAAGAGAAGAGTGTCTCACATTTAGAAAACACACTTATGACTGCTTAAGGGGGAAGGAGAGGTGGGGTGATGCATAAAACCAGAGTTTGATATAAGCACAGGTACCGTTCCAAAAACCAACTATGGAATAGACAAGACCTACACCTTCTTCAGTGAAAGGGACTCAGAACCCCATATTTCCTGCAGAGGAATATATCTGACTAGTAAGAATCATGAAACCTATGTATTGATATGTCTCTGTAAGGTAATCAAGTGTGTCTAGACTAGCATAAACATGGCAGCGAGAATCACCTCAAACCCACTATAAAACGGAATTTCAAAAACAAAACAAAAAAACTGGGAAATTCATTACAATTCCTTCAGGGTCTCTGATGAAACCAGGAATGACCCTATCTACAATGACAGCTGGATGTGGCATAAGGCTGGACACTTGGGACTGAGAGGATTGGTGAGATTGGGTGAGCAAATGCAGACCCTTTAAAGCACAAATGCCTGGCACCCATTCCATGGGTCCCAACTCTCCAGGTTGCAGGGAATATTACTACAGCTATAACATGTATGGGAAACCTAGAGAACGGACCCACTGTGAATACGAAAGGTTTCTAAAACTCAACGAATAGTCCCTCTCCTGGTGCTCCGGTTTGACTTTCCATCGGCTTTACTATCAATCTCCCAACTTGGAGAGAGAGCCCCTTTAAGCTCCTGGTTCGCACACGTTTCCCATTTGGCAGAGGATGAAAGGGAAGAGGGAGAACCAATGAGAGAGTAGCTGTTAGGCATTTTTACGGGCACATATCACTCTAACTTCCCAGCAGCAAGAAGAATTAACCAAAGTCTCAGCCCCCCACCGGGAACCAGCATTGGTCCTGAACCAAAATTTTGGACTTGCGGTCATCTCACAAAAAACGAGTTGAAAAATGGAGCTCAGGGGCACAGCAATTCACAAACTGCCCGAGTAATAAAGGACAACTATCGTCCAAAAATCTGTTAAGGGAAGGCAACGAGGAGGACTTGAAAGCGAGGCAGAATAGCAGGAAACAGATTTCAAGAGGTACGTTGGAATCGCCTTTAAAGCACAGGAAGAGGGGCACAACTTCGACAATGATGCACTTGGCCAAAAAGGGCGTATGCATTTTCTCCTGAATATATTCAGGAGAAAACGCATACGCCCTTTTTGGCCAAGCAAGCAAGCGGGCAATGCAAATCTGCACTACAAAGAAGTATCACTTCCCACCGGTCAAAAGGGACATCCACAAAATGTGTAAAAACCAGAAAGGCAAGACAGGCCCTGGAGAACAGGGAGCCTTGTTATGCTCAAGGGCGGGATGTAAATTGCCAACTGCCTCTCTGGAGGAGTGCATTGTGTTCCCTAAAACAAGTAAACAACAGAGCTACAGAGCCAAGGGCACTTCCAGTCTAGGGAATATACCTTGGGAAAACTGAAAATCAATAAGACAGAGCCACTCCAAAATTTAGGGCTGCACTGCTTACAAGGACCTCAACTTGGGTACACCTTAAATATCCCAGGAAATATAAAAATGGTTCCAAAAATTGTGGTACTTACGTACGATGGAATATCCCTCAGCCATGAAATCAATGTGATAAGACCAGTAGCAGCAAAATGGGTGGATTCAGGTACGATGATTCTAAGTGAAATAAGTCACACAGAAAAAGAAACTTATCATAAGATATCACTTATGAAGATCCTGTAAACATGGCTACACTTGAACTGAGTTAGGAAAGAGAACAGTGTCTCACATTTAGAAAACACTCTTATGACTGATTAAGGGGGAAGGAGAGGTGTGGTGATGCATAAAACCAGAGTTTGATATAAGCACAGGTACAGTTCCAAAAACCAACTATGGAATAGACAAGACCTACACCTTCCTCAGTGAAAGGGACTCAAAACCCCATATTTCCCGCAGAGGAATATATCTGACTAGTAAGAATCATGAAACCTATGTATTGATATGTCTCCGTAAGGGAATCAAGTGTGTCTAGACTGGCATCAACATGGCAGCGAGAATCAACTCAAACCCACTATAAAAAGGAATTTCAAAAACAAAACATAAAAACTGGGAAATTCTTTACAATTCCTTCAGGGTCTCTGATGAAACCAGGAATGACCCTATCTACAATGACAGCTGGATGTGGCATAAGGCTGGACACTTGGGACTGAGAGGATTGGTGAGATTGGGTGAGCAAATGCAGACCCTTTAAAGCACAAATGCCTGGCACCCATTCCATGGGTCCCAACTCTCCAGGTTGCAGGGAATATTACTACAGCTATAACATGTATGGGAAACCTAGAGAACGGACCCACTGTGAATACGAAAGGTTTCTAAAACTCAACGAATAGTCCCTCTCCTGGTGCTCCGGTTTGACTTTCCATCGGCTTTACTATCAATCTCCCAACTTGGAGAGAGAGCACCTTTAACCTCCTGGTTCGCACACGTTTCCAATTTGGCAGAGGATGAAAGGGAAGAGGGAGAACCAATGAGAGAGTAGCTGTTAGGCATTTTTACGGGCACATATCACTCTAACTTCCCAGCAGCAAGAAGAATTAACCAAAGTCTCAGCCCCCCACCGGGAACCAGCATTGGTCCTGAACCAAAATTTTGGACTTGCGGTCATCTCACAAAAAACGAGTTGAAAAATGGAGCTCAGGGGCACAGCAATTCACAAACTGGCCGAGTAATAAAGGACAGCTATCGTCCAAAAATCTGTTGAGGGAAGGCAACGAGGCGGACTAGAAAGTGAGGCAGAATAGCAGGATACAGATTTCAAGAGGTACGTTGGAATCGCCTTTAAAGCACAGGAAGAGGGGCACAACTTCGACAATGATGCATTGGCCAAATAGGGCATATGCGTTTTCTCCTGAATATATTCAGGAGAAAACGCATACGCCCTTTTTGGCCAAGCAAGCAAGCGGGCAATGCAAATCTGCACTACAAAGAAGTATCACTTCCCACCAGTCAAAAGGGACATCCTCAAAATATGTAAAAACCAGAAAGGCAAGACAGGCCCTGGAGAACAGGGAGCCTTGTTATGCTGATGGGCGGGATGTAAATTGCCAACTGCCTCTCTGGAGGAGTACATTGTGTTCCCTAAAACAAGTAGAGAACAGAGCTACAGAGCCAAGGGCACTTCCAGTGTACGGAATATACCTTGGGAAAACTGAAAATCAATAAGACAGAGCCACCCCAAAATTTAGGGCTGCACTGCTTACAAGGACCTCAACTTGGTTACACCTTAAATATCCCAGGAAATATAAAAATGGTTCCAAAAATTGTGGTACTTACATACGATGGATTATCCCTCAGCCATGAAATCAATGTCATAAGACCAGTAGCAGCAAAATGGGTGGATTCAGGTACGATGATTGTAAGTGAAATAAGTCACACAGAAAAATAAACTTATCATAAGATATCACTTATGAAGATCCTTTAAACATGGCTACAGTTGAACTGAGTTAGGAAAGAGAACAGTGTCTCACATTTAGAAAACACTCTTATGCCTGCTTAAGGCGGAAGGAGAGGTGGGGTGATTCATAAAACCAGAGTTTGATATAAGCACAGGTACCGTTCGAAAAACCAACTATGGAATAGACAAGACCTACACCTTCCTCAGTGAAAGGGACTCAAAACCCCATATTTCCCGCAGAGGAATATATCTGACTAGTAAGAATCTTAAAACCTATGTATTAATATGTCTCCGTAAGGGAATCAAGTGTGTCTAGACTGGCATAAACAGGGGAACTAGAATCAGCTCAAACCCACTATAAAAAGGAATTTCAAAAACAAAACATAAAAACTGGGAAATTCTTTACAATTCCTTCAGGGTCTCTGATGAAACCTGGAATCACCCTATCTACAACCCCAGCTGGATGTGGCATAAGGCTGGACACTTGGGACTGAGATGATTGGTGAGATTGGGTGAGCAAATGCAGACCCTTTAAAGCAATAATGCATGGCACCCATTCCATGGGTCCCAACTCTCGAGGTTGAAGGGAATATTACTACAGCTATAACATGTACGGGAAACCTAGAGAACAGACCCACTGTGAATACAAAAGGTTTCTAAAACTCAGTGAATAGTCCCTCTCCTGGTGCTCCGGTTTGACTTTCCATCTGCTTTACTATCAATCTCCCAACTTGGAGAGACAGACCCTTTAAGCTCCTGGCTCGCACACGTTTCCCAATTGGCAGAGGATGAAAGGGAAGAGGGAGAACCAATGAGAGAGTAGCTGTTAGGCATTTGGACGGGCACATATCACACTAATTTCCCGGCAGTTAGAAAAATTAACCAAAGTGTCAGCCACCCACCGGGAACCCGTATAGGTCTTGTACCAAAATTTTGGACTTGCGGTCAGCTCACAAAAAACGAGTTGAAAAATGGAGCTCAGGGGCACAGCAATTCACAAACTGGCAGAGTAATAAAGGACAAGTATCGTCCAAAAATCTGTTGAGGGAAGGCAACGAGGCGGACTTGAAAGTGAGGCAGAATAGCAGGATACAGATTTCAAGAGGTACGTTGGAATCGCCTTTAAAACACAGGAAGAGGGGCACAACTTCGACAATGATGCATTGGCCAAAAAGGTTGTATGCGTTTTCTCCTGAATATATTCAGGAGAAAACGCATACGCCCTTTTTGGCCAAGCAAGCAAGCGGGCAATGCAAATCTGCACTACAAAGAAGTATCACTTCCCACCGGTCAAAAGGGACATCCTCAAAATATGTAAAAACCAGAAAGGCAAGACAGGCCCTGGAGAACAGGGAGCACTGTTATGCTGATGGATGGGATGTAAATTGCCAACTGCCTCTCTGGGGGAGTACATTGTGTTCCCTAAAACAAGTAGAGAACAGAGCTACAGAGCCAAGGGCACTTCCAGTGTACGGAATATACCTTGGGAAAACTGAAAATCAGTAAGACAGAGCCACCACAAAATTTAGGGCTGCACTGCTTACAAGGACCTCAACTTGGGTACACCTTAAATATCCCAGGAAATATAAAAATGGTTCAAAAAATTGTGGTACTTACGTACGATGGATTATCCCTCAGCCATGAAATCAATGTCATAAGACCAGTAGCAGCAAAATGGGTGGATTCAGGTACGATGATTCTAAGTGAAATAAGTCACACAGAAAAAGAAACTTATCATAAGATATCACTTATGAAGATCCTGTAAACATGGCTACACTTGAACTGAGATAGGAAAGAGAAGAGTGTCTCACATTTAGAAAACACACTTATGACTGCTTAAGGGGGAAGGAGAGGTGGGGTGATGCATAAAACCAGAGTTTGATATAAGCACAGGTACCGTTCCAAAAACCAACTATGGAATAGACAAGACCTACACCTTCTTCAGTGAAAGGGACTCAGAACCCCATATTTCCTGCAGAGGAATATATCTGACTAGTAAGAATCATGAAACCTATGTATTGATATGTCTCTGTAAGGTAATCAAGTGTGTCTAGACTAGCATAAACATGGCAGCGAGAATCACCTCAAACCCACTATAAAACGGAATTTCAAAAACAAAACAAAAAAACTGGGAAATTCATTACAATTCCTTCAGGGTCTCTGATGAAACCAGGAATGACCCTATCTACAATGACAGCTGGATGTGGCATAAGGCTGGACACTTGGGACTGAGAGGATTGGTGAGATTGGGTGAGCAAATGCAGACCCTTTAAAGCACAAATGCCTGGCACCCATTCCATGGGTCCCAACTCTCCAGGTTGCAGGGAATATTACTACAGCTATAACATGTATGGGAAACCTAGAGAACGGACCCACTGTGAATACGAAAGGTTTCTAAAACTCAACGAATAGTCCCTCTCCTGGTGCTCCGGTTTGACTTTCCATCGGCTTTACTATCAATCTCCCAACTTGGAGAGAGAGCACCTTTAACCTCCTGGTTCGCACACGTTTCCAATTTGGCAGAGGATGAAAGGGAAGAGGGAGAACCAATGAGAGAGTAGCTGTTAGGCATTTTTACGGGCACATATCACTCTAACTTCCCAGCAGCAAGAAGAATTAACCAAAGTCTCAGCCCCCCACCGGGAACCAGCATTGGTCCTGAACCAAAATTTTGGACTTGCGGTCATCTCACAAAAAACGAGTTGAAAAATGGAGCTCAGGGGCACAGCAATTCACAAACTGCCCGAGTAATAAAGGACAACTATCGTCCAAAAATCTGTTAAGGGAAGGCAACGAGGAGGACTTGAAAGCGAGGCAGAATAGCAGGAAACAGATTTCAAGAGGTACGTTGGAATCGCCTTTAAAGCACAGGAAGAGGGGCACAACTTCGACAATGATGCACTTGGCCAAAAAGGGCGTATGCATTTTCTCCTGAATATATTCAGGAGAAAACGCATACGCCCTTTTTGGCCAAGCAAGCAAGCGGGCAATGCAAATCTGCACTACAAAGAAGTATCACTTCCCACCGGTCAAAAGGGACATCCACAAAATGTGTAAAAACCAGAAAGGCAAGACAGGCCCTGGAGAACAGGGAGCCTTGTTATGCTCAAGGGCGGGATGTAAATTGCCAACTGCCTCTCTGGAGGAGTGCATTGTGTTCCCTAAAACAAGTAAACAACAGAGCTACAGAGCCAAGGGCACTTCCAGTCTAGGGAATATACCTTGGGAAAACTGAAAATCAATAAGACAGAGCCACTCCAAAATTTAGGGCTGCACTGCTTACAAGGACCTCAACTTGGGTACACCTTAAATATCCCAGGAAATATAAAAATGGTTCCAAAAATTGTGGTACTTACGTACGATGGAATATCCCTCAGCCATGAAATCAATGTGATAAGACCAGTAGCAGCAAAATGGGTGGATTCAGGTACGATGATTCTAAGTGAAATAAGTCACACAGAAAAAGAAACTTATCATAAGATATCACTTATGAAGATCCTGTAAACATGGCTACACTTGAACTGAGTTAGGAAAGAGAACAGTGTCTCACATTTAGAAAACACTCTTATGACTGCTTAAGGGGGAAGGAGAGGTGTGGTGATGCATAAAACCAGAGTTTGATATAAGCACAGGTACAGTTCCAAAAACCAACTATGGAATAGACAAGACCTACACCTTCCTCAGTGAAAGGGACTCAAAACCCCATATTTCCCGCAGAGGAATATATCTGACTAGTAAGAATCATGAAACCTATGTATTGATATGTCTCCGTAAGGGAATCAAGTGTGTCTAGACTGGCATCAACATGGCAGCGAGAATCAACTCAAACCCACTATAAAAAGGAATTTCAAAAACAAAACAAAAAAACTGGGAAATTCTTTACAATTCCTTCAGGGTCTCTGATGAAACCTGGAATGACCCTATCTTTAACGACAGCTGGATGTGGCATAAGGCTGGACACTTGGGACTGAGACGATTGGTGAGATTGGGTGAGCAAATGCAGACCCTTTAAAGCACAAATGCCTGGCACCCTTTCCATGGGTCCCACCTCTCCAGGTTGAAGGGAGTATTACTACACGTAAAACATGTACGGGAAACCTAGAGAACGGACCCACTGTGAATACGAAAAGTTTCTAAAACTCAACGAATAGTCCCTCTCCAGGTGATCCTGTTTGGCTTTCCATCTGCTTTACTATCAACCTCCCAACTTGGAGAGACAGCCCCTTTAACCTCCTGGTTCGCACAGGTTGCCAATTTGGCAGAGGATGAAAGGGAAGAGGGAGAACCAATGAGAGAGTAGCTGTTAGGCATTTGGACGGGCACCTATCACTGTAATTTCCCGGCAGGAAGAAGAATTAACCAAAGTCTCAGCCACCCACCGGGAACCAGTATAGGTCCTGAACCAAAATTTTGGACTTGCGGTCAGCTCACAAAAAACGAGTTGAAAAATGGAGCTCAGGGGCACAGCAATTCACAAACTGGCCGAGTAATAAAGGACAACTATCGTCCAAAAATCTGTTGAGGGAAGGCAATGAGGCGGACTTGAAAGCGAGGCAGAATAGCAGGAAACAGATTTCAAGAGGTACGTTGGAATCGCCTTTAAAGCACAGGAAGAGGGGCACAACTTCGACAATGATGCACTTGGCCAAAAAGGGCGTATGCGTTTTCTCCTGAATATATTCAGGAGAAAACGCATACGCCCTTTTTGGCCAAGCAAGCAAGCGGGCAATGCAAATCTGCACTACAAAGAAGTATCACTTCCCACTGGTCAAAAGGGACATCCACAAAATATGTAAAAAGCAGAAAGGCAAGACAGGCCCTGGAGAACAGGGAGCTTTCTTATGGCTGATGGGCGGGATGTAAATTGCCAACTGCCTCTCTGGAGGAGTGCATTGTGTTCCCTAAAACAAGTAAACAACAGAGCTACAGAGCCAAGAGCACTTCCAGTCTAGGGAATATACCTTGGGAAAACTGAAAATCAATAAGACAGAGCCACACCAAAATTTAGGGCTGCACTGCTTACAAGTACCTTAACTTGGGTACACCTTAAATATCCCAGGAAATATAAAAATGGTTCAAAAAATTGTGGTACTTACGTACGAAGGAATATCCCTCAGCCATGAAATCAATGTGATAAGACCAGTAGCAGCAAAACGGGTGGATTCAGGTACGATGATTCTAAGTGAAATATGTCACACAGAAAAAGAAACTTATCATAAGATATCACTTATGAAGATCCTGTAAACATGGCTACACTTGAACTGAGTTAGGAAAGAGAACAGTGTCTCACATTTAGAAAACACTCTTATGACTGCTTAAGGGGGAAGGAGAGGTGGGGTGATGCATAAAACCAGAGTTTGATATAAGCACAGGTACAGTTCCAAAAACCAACTATGGAATAGACAAGATCTACACTTTCCTCAGTGAAAGGGACTCACAACCCCATATTTCCCGCAGAGGAATATATCTGACTAGTAAGAATCTTAAAACCTATGTATTGATATGTGTCCGTAAGGGAATCAAGTGTGTCTAGACTGGCATAAACATGGCAGCGAGAATCAGCTCAAACCCAGTATAAAAAGGAATTTCAAAAACAAACCAAAAAAACTGGGAAATTCTTTACAATTCCTTCAGGGTCTCTGATGAAACCTGGAATGACCCTATCTTTAACGACAGCTGGATGTGGCATAAGGCTGGACACTTGGGACTGAGACGATTGGTGAGATTGGGTGAGCAAATGCAGACCCTTTAAAGCACAAATGCCTGGCACCCATTCCATGGGTCCCAACTCTCCAGGTTGAAGGGAGTATTACTACACCTAGAACATGTACGGGAAACCTAGAGAACGGACCCACTGTGAATACGAAAACTTTCTAAAACTCAACGAATAGTCCCTCTCCAGGTGCTCCTGTTTGGCTTTCCATCTGCTTTACTATCAACCTCCCAACTTGGAGAGACAGCCCCTTCAACCTCCTGGTTCGCACAGGTTGCCAATTTGGCAGAGGAAGAAAGGGAAGAGGGAGAAACAATGAGAGAGTAGCTGCTAGGCATTTGGACGGGCACATATCACTGTAATTTCCCGGCAGGAAGAAGAATTAACCAAAGTCTCAGCCACCCACCGGGAACCAGTATAGGTCCTGAACCAAAATTTTGGACTTGCGGTCAGCTCACCAAAAACGAGTTGAAAAATGGAGCTCAGGGGCACAGCAATTCACAAACTGGCCGAGTAATAAAGGACAACTATTGTCCAAACATCTGTTGAGGGAAGGCAATGAGGCGGACTTGAAAGCGAGGCAGAATAGCAGGAAACAGATTTCAAGTGGTACGTTGGAATCCCCTTTAAAACACAGGAAGAGGGGCACAACTTCGACAATGATGCACTTGGCCAAAAAGGGCGTATGCGTTTTCTCCTGAATATATTCAGGAGAAAACGCATACGCCCTTTTTGGCCAAGCAAGCAAGCGGGCAATGCAAATCTGCACTACAAAGAAGTATCACTTCCCACCGGTCAAAAGGGACATCCACAAAATATGTAAAAAGCAGAAAGGCAAGACAGGCCCTGGAGAACAGGGAGCTTTCTTATGCTGATGGGCGGGATGTAAATAGCCAACTGCCTCTCTGGAGGAGTGCATTGTGTTCCCTAAAACAAGTAAACAACAGAGCTACAGAGCCAAGGGCACTTCCAGTCTAGGGAATATACTTTGGGAAAACTGAAAATCAATAAGACAGGGCCTCCCCAAAATTTATGGCTGCACTGCTTACAAGGACCTCAACTTGGGTACACCTTAAATATCCCAGGAAATATAAAAATGGTTCAAAAAATTGTGGTACTTACGTACAATGGAATATCCCTCAGCCATGAAATCAATGTGATAAGACCAGTAGCAGCAAAACGGGTGGATTCAGGTACGATGATTCTAAGTGACATAAGTCACACAGAAAAAGAAACTTATCATAATATAACACTTATGAAGATCCTGTAAACATGTCTACACTTGAACTGAGTTAGGAAAGAGAACAGTGTCTCACATTTAGAAAACACTCTTATGCCTCCTTAAGGGGGAAGGAGAGGTGGGGTGATGCATAAAACCAGAGTTTGATATAAGCACAGGTACCGTTCCAAAAACCAACTATGGAATAGACAAGACCTACACCTTCCTCAGTGAAAGGGACTCAAAACCCCATATTTCCCGCAGAGGAATATATCTGACTAGTAAGAATCTTAAAACCTATGTATTGATATGTCTCCGTAAGGGAATCAAGTGTGTCTAGACTGACATAAACATGGCAGCGAGAATCAGCTCAAACCCACTATAAAAAGGAATTTCAAAAACAAAACAAGAAAACTGGGAAATTCTTTACAATTCCTTCAGGGTCTCTGATGAAACCTGGAATGACCCTATCTACAACGACAGCTGGATGTGGCATAAGTCTGGACACTTGGGACTGAGACGATTCGTGAGATTGGGTGAGCAAATGCAGACCCTTTAAAGCACAAATGCCTGGCAACCATTCCATGGGTCCCAACTCTCCAGGTTGAAGGGAATATTACTACAGCTATAACATGTACGGTAAACCAAGAGAACTGACCCACTGTGAATACGAAAGGTTTCTAAAACTCAACCAATAGTCCCTCTCCTGGTGCTCCGGTTTGACTTTCCATCTGCTTTACTATCAATCTCCCAACTTGGAGAGACAGCCCCTTTAACCTCCTGGTGCGCACAGGTTTCCAAATTGGCAGAATATGAAAGCGAAGAGGGAGAACCAATGAGAGAGTAGCTGTTAGGCATTTGGACGGGCACATATCACTCTAACTTCCCAGCAGGAAGAAGAATTAACCAAAGTCTCAGGCCCCCACCGGGAACCAGCATAAATCCTGAACTAAAATTTTGGACTTGCGGTCAGCTCACAAAAAACGAGTTGAAAAATGGAGCTCAAGGGCACCGCAATTCACAAACTGGCAGAGTAATAAAGGACAAGTATCGTCCAAAAATCTGTTGAGGGAAGGCAACGAGGCGGACTTGAAAGCGAGGCAGAATAGCAGGAAACAGATTTCAAGAGGTACGTTGGAATCGCCTTTAAAGCACAGGAAGAGGGGCACAACTTCGACAATGATGCACTTGGCCAAAAAGGGCGTATGCATTTTCTCCTGAATATATTCAGGAGAAAACGCATATGCCCTTTTTGGCCAAGCAAGCAAGAGGGCAATTCAAATCTGCACTACAAAGAAGTATCACTTCCCACCGGTCAAAAGGGACATCCATAAAATGTGTAAAAACCAGAAAGGCAAGGCAGGCCCTGGAGAACAGGGAGCTTTGTTATGCTGATGGGCGGGATGTAAATTGCCAACTGCCTCTCTGGAGGAGTGCATTGTGTTCCCTAAAACAAGTAAACAACAGAGCTACAGAGCCGAGGGCACTTCCAGTCTAGGTAATATACCTTGGGAAAACTGAAAATCAATAAGACAGAGCCACACCAAAATTTAGGGCTGCACTGCTTACAAGGACCTCAACTTGGGTACACCTTAAATATCCCAGGAGATATAAAAATGGTTCAAAAAATTGTGGTACTTACGTACGAAGGAATATCCCTCAGCCATGAAATCAATGTGATAAGACCAGTAGCAGCAAAACGGGTGGATTCAGGTACGATGATTCTAAGTGAAATATGTCACACAGAAAAAGAAACTTATCATAAGATACCACTTATGAAGATCCTGTAAACATGGCTACACATGAACTTAGTTAGGAAAGAGAACAGTGTCTCACATTTAGAAAACACTCTTATGACTGCTTAAGGGAAAGGAGAGGTGGGGTGATGCATAAAACCAGAGTTTGATATAAGCACAGGTACAGTTCCAAAAACCAACTATGGAATAGACAAGATCTACACCTTCCTCAGTGAAAGGGACTCACAACCCCATATTTCCCGCAGAGGAATATATCTGACTAGTAATAATCTTAAAACCTATGTATTGATATGTCTCCGTAAGGGAATCAAGTGTGTCTAGACTGGCATAAACATGGCAGCGAGAATCAGCTCAAACCCACTATAAAAAGGAATTTCAAAAACAAAACAAAAAAACTGGGAAATTCTTTACAATTCCTTCAGGGTCTCTGATGAAACCTGGAATGACCCTATCTTTAACGACAGCTGGATGTGGCATAAGGCTGGACACTTGGGACTGAGACGATTGGTGAGATTGGGTGAGCAAATGCAGACCCTTTAAAGCACAAATGCCTGGCACCCATTCCATGGGTCCCACCTCTCCAGGTTGAAGGGAGTATTACTACACCTAGAACATGTACGGGGAACCAAGAGAACGGACCCACTGTGAATACGAAAAGTTTCTAAAACTCAACGAATAGTCCCTCTCCAGGTGATCCTGTTTGGCTTTCCATCTGCTTTACTATCGACCTCTCAACTTGGAGAGACAGCCCCTTTAACCTCCTGGTTCGCACAGGTTGCCAATTTGGCAGAGGATGAAAGGGAAGAGGGAGAACCAATGAGAGAGTAGCTGTTAGGCATTTGGACGGGCACCTATCACTGTAATTTCCCGGCAGGAAGAAGAATTAACCAAAGTCTCAGCCACCCACCGGGAACCAGTATAGGTCCTGAACCAAAATTTTGGACTTGCGGTCAGCTCACAAAAAACGAGTTGAAAAATGGAGCTCAGGGGCACAGCAATTCACAAACTGGCCGAGTAATAAAGGACAACTATCGTCCAAAAATCTGTTGAAGGAAGGCAATGAGGCGGACTTGAAAGCGAGGCAGAATAGCAGGAAACAGATTTCAAGAGGTACGTTGGAATCGCCTTTAAAGCACAGGAAGAGGGGCACAACTTCGACAATGATGCACTTGGCCAAAAAGGGCGTATGCGTTTTCTCCTGAATATATTCAGGAGAAAACGCATACGCCCTTTTTGGCCAAGCAAGCAAGCGGGCAATGCAAATCTGCACTACAAAGAAGTATCACTTCCCACTGGTCAAAAGGGACATCCACAAAATATGTAAAAAGCAGAAAGGCAAGACAGGCCCTGGAGAACAGGGAGCTTTCTTATGGCTGATGGGCGGGATGTAAATTGCCAACTGCCTCTCTGGAGGAGTGCATTGTGTTCCCTAAAACAAGTAAACAACAGAGCTACAGAGCCAAGGGCACTTCCAGTCTAGGGAATATACCTTGGGAAAACTGAAAATCAATAAGACAGAGCCACCCCAAAATTTAGGGCTGCACTGCTTACAAGTACTTTAACTTGGGTACACCTTAAATATCCCAGGAAATATAAAAATGGTTCAAAAAATTGTGGTACTTACGTACGAAGGAATATCCCTCAGCCATGAAATCAATGTGATAAGACCAGTAGCAGCAAAACGGGTGGATTCAGGTACGATGATTCTAAGTGAAATATGTCACACAGAAAAAGAAACTTATCATAAGATATCACTTATGAAGATCCTGTAAACATGGCTACACTTGAACTGAGTTAGGAAAGAGAACAGTGTCTCACATTTAGAAAACACTCTTATGACTGCTTAAGGGGGAAGGAGAGGTGGGGTGATGCATAAAACCAGAGTTTGATATAAGCACAGGTACAGTTCCAAAAACCAACTATGGAATAGACAAGATCTACACTTTCCTCAGTGAAAGTGACTCACAACCCCATATTTCCCGCAGAGGAATATATCTGACTAGTAAGAATCTTAAAACCTATGTATTGATATGTGTCCGTAAGGGAATCAAGTGTGTCTAGACTGGCATAAACATGGCAGCGAGAATCAGCTCAAACCCACTATAAAAAGGAATTTCAAAAATAAACCAAAAAAACTGGGAAATTCTTTACAATTCCTTCAGGGTCTCTGATGAAACCTGGAATGACCCTATCTTTAACGACAGCTGGATGTGGCATAAGGCTGGACACTTGGGCCTGAGACGATTGGTGAGATTGGGTGAGCAAATGCAGACCCTTTAAAGCACAAATGCCTGGCACCCATTCCATGGGTCCCAACTCTCCAGGTTGAAGGGAGTATTACTACACCTAGAACATGTACGGGAAACCTAGAGAACGGAACCACTGTGAATACGAAAAGTTTCTAAAACTCAACGAATAGTCCCTCTCCAGGTGCTCATGTTTGGCTTTCCATCTGCTTTACTATCAACCTCCCAACTTGGAGAGACAGCCCCTTTAACCTCCTGGTTCGCACAGGTTGCCAATTTGGCAGAGGATGAAAGGGAAGAGGGAGAACCAATGAGAGAGTAGCTGCTAGGCATTTGGACGGGCACATATCACTGTAATTTCCCGGCAGGAAGAAGAATTAACCAAAGTCTCAGCCACCCACCGGGACCCAGTATAGGTCCTGAACCAAAATTTTGGACTTGCGGTCAGCTCACCAAAAACGAGTTGATAAATGGAGCTCAGGGGCACAGCAATTCACAAACTGGCCGAGTAATAAAGGACAACTATTGTCCAAACATCTGTTGAGGGAAGGCAATGAGGCGGACTTGAAAGCGAGGCAGAATAGCAGGAAACAGATTTCAAGAGGTACGTTGGAATCCCCTTTAAAACACAGGAAGAGGGGCACAACTTCGACAATGATGCACTTGGCCAAAAAGGGCGTATGCGTTTTCTCCTGAGTATATTCAGGAGAAAACGCATACGCCCTTTTTGGCCAAGCAAGCAAGCGGGCAATGCAAATCTGCACTACAAAGAAGTATCACTTCCCACCGGTCAAAAGGGACATCCACAAAATATGTAAAAAGCAGAAAGGCAAGACAGGCCCTGGAGAACAGGGAGCTTTCTTATGCTGATGGGCGGGATGTAAATAGCCAACTGCCTCTCTGGAGGAGTGCATTGTGTTCCCTAAAACAAGTAAACAACAGAGCTACAGAGTCAAGGGCACTTCCAGTCTAGGGAATATACTTTGGGAAAACTGAAAATCAATAAGACAGGGCCTCCCCAAAATTTATGGCTGCACTGCTTACAAGGACCTCAACTTGGGTACACCTTAAATATCCCAGGAAATATAAAAATGGTTCAAAAAATTGTGGTACTTACGTACGATGGAATATCCCTCAGCCATGAAATCAATGTGATAAGACCAGTAGCAGCAAAATGGGTGGATTCAGGTACGATGATTCTAAGTGACATAAGTCACACAGAAAAAGAAACTTATCATAATATAACACTTATGAAGATCCTGTAAACATGTCTACACTTGAACTGAGTTAGGAAAGAGAACAGTGTCTCACATTTAGAAAACACTCTTATGCCTCCTTAAGGGGGAAGGAGAGGTGGGGTGATGCATAAAACCAGAGTTTGATATAAGCACAGGTACCGTTCCAAAAACCAACTATGGAATAGACAAGACCTACACCTTCCTCAGTGAAAGGGGCTCAAAACCCCATATTTCCCACAGAGGAATATATCTGACTAGTAAGAATCTTAAAACCTATGTATTGATATGTCTCCGTAAGGGAATCAAGTGTGTCTAGACTGACATAAACATGGCAGCGAGAATCAGCTCAAACCCACTATAAAAAGGAATTTCAAAAACAAAACAAGAAAACTGGGAAATTCTTTACAATTCCTTCAGGGTCTCCGATGAAAGCTGGAATGACCCTATCTACAACGACAGCTGGATGTGGCATAAGTCTGGACACTTGGGACTGAGACGATTGGTGAGATTGGGTGAGCAAATGCAGACCCTTTAAAGCACAAATGCCTGGCAACCATTCCATGGGTCCCAACTCTCCAGGTTGAAGGGAATATTACTACAGCTATAACATGTACGGTAAACCAAGAGAACTGACCCACTGTGAATACGAAAGGTTTCTAAAACTCAACGAATAGTCTCTCTCCTGGTGCTCCGGTTTGACTTTCCATCTGCTTTACTATCAATCTCCCAACTTGGAAGGACAGCCCCTTTAACCTCCTGGTGCGCACAGGTTTCCAAATTGGCAGAATATGAAAGCGAAGAGGGAGAACCAATGAGAGAGTAGCTGTTAGGCATTTGGACGGGCACATATCACTCTAACTTCCCAGCAGGAAGAAGAATTAACCAAACTCTCAGGCCCCCACCGTGAACCAGCATAAATCCTGAACTAAAATTTTGGACTTGCGGTCAGCTCACAAAAAACGAGTTGAAAAATGGAGCTCAAGGGCACCACAATTCACAAACTGGCAGAGTAATAAAGGACAAGTATGGTCCAAAAATCTGTTGAGGGAAGGCAACGAGGCGGACTTGAAAGCGAGGCAGAATAGCAGGATACAGATTTCAAGAGGTACGTTGGAATCGCCTTTAAAGCACAGGAACAGGGGCACAAATTCGACAATGATGCACTTGTCCAAAAAGGGCGTATGCGTTTTCTCCTGAATATATTCAGGAGAAAACGCATACGCCCTTTTTGGCCAAGAAAGCAAGAGGGCAATGCAAATCTGCACTACAAAGAAGTATCACTTCCCACAGGGCAAAAGGGACATCCATAAAATGTGTAAAAACCAGAAAGGCAAGACAGGCCCTGGAGAACAGGGAGCCTTGTTATGCTGATGGGCGGGATGTAAATTGCCAACTGCCTCTCTGGAGGAGTGCATTGTGTTCCCTAAAACAAGTAAACAACAGAGCTACAGAGCCAAGGGCACTTCCAGTCTAGGGAATATACCTTGGGAAAACTGAAAATCAATAAGACAGAGCCACCTCAAAATTTAGGGCTTCACTGCTTACAAGGACCTCAACTTGGGTACACCTTAAGTATCCCAGGATATATAAAAATGGTTCAAAAAATTGTGGTACTTACGTACGATGGAATATCCCTCAGCCATGAAATCAATGTCATAAGACCAGTAGCAGCAAAATGGGTGGATTCAGGTACGATGATTCCAAGTCAAATAAGTCACACAGAAAAAGAAACTTATCATAAGATATCACTTATGAAGATCCTGTAAACATGGCTACACTTGAACTGAGTTAGGAAAGAGAACCGAGTCTCACATTTAGAAAACACTCTTATGCCTGCTTAAGGGGGAAGGAGAGGAGGGGTGATGCATAAAACCATAGTTAGATATAAGCACAGGAACCGTTCCAAAAACCAACTATGGAATAGACAAGACCTAAACCTTCCTCAGTGAAAGGGACTCAAAACCCCATATTTCCCACAGAGGAATATATCTGACTAGTAAGGATATTAAAACCTATATATTGATATGTCTCCATAAGGGAATCAAGTGTGTCTAGACTGGCATAAACATGGCAGTGAGAATCAGCTCAAACCCACTATAAAAAGGAATTTCAAAAACAAAACAAAAAAACTGGGAAATTCTTTACAATTCCTTCAGGGTCTCTGATGAAACCTGGAATGACCCTATCTACAATGACAGCTGGATGTGGCATAAGGCTGGACACTTGGGACTGAGAGGATTGGTGAGATTGGGTGAGCAAATGCAGACCCTTTAAAGCACAAATGCCTGGCACCCATTCCATGGGTCCCAAATCTCAAGGTTAAATGGAATATTACTACAGCTATAACATGTACGGGAAACCTGGAGAACGGACAAACTGTGAATACGAAAGGTTTCTAAAACTCAACGAATAGTACCTCTCTTGGTGGTCTGGTTTGACTTTCCATCTGCTTTACTATCAATCTCCCAACTAGGAGAGATAGCCCCTTTAACCTCCTGGTTCGCACAAGTTGCCAATTTGGCAGAGGATGAAAGGGAAGAGGGAGAACCAATGAGAGAGTAGCTGCTAGGCATTTGGACGGGCACATATCACTGTAATTTCCCGGCAGGAAGAAGAATTAACCAAAGTCTCAGCCCCCCACCCGGAACCAGCATAGGTCCTGAACCAAAATTTTGGACATGCGGTCAGCTCACAAAAAAGGAGTTGATAAATGGAGCTCAGGGGCACAGCAATTCACAAACTGGCCGAGTAATAAAGGACAACTATCGATCAAAAATCTGTTGCGGGAAGGCAACAAGGCGGACTTGAAAGCGAGGCAGAATAGCGGGAAACACATGTCAAGAGGTACGTTGGAATCGCCTTTAAAGCACAGGTAGAGGGGCACAACTTCGACAATGATGCACTTGGCCAAATAGGGCGTATGCGTTTTTTCCTGAATATATTCAGGAGAAAACGCATACGCTCTTTTTGGCCAAGCAAGCAAGCGGGCAATGCAAATCTGCACTACAAAGAAGTATCACTTCCCACCGGTCAAAAGGGACATCCACAAAATGTGTAAAAACCAGAAAGGCAAGACAGGCCCTGGAAAACAGGGAGCCTTGTTATGCTGATGGGCGGGATGTAAATTGCCAACTGCCTCTCTGGAGGAGTGCATTGTGTTCCCTAAAACAAGTAAAGAACAGAACTACAGAGCCAAGGGCATTTCCAGTCTAGGGAATATACCTTGGGAAAACTGAAAATCAATAAGACAGAGCCACCCCAAAATTTAGGGCTGCACTGCTTACAAGGACCTCAACTTGGGTACACCTTAAATATCCCAGGAAATATAAAAATGGTTCAAAAAATTGGGTACTTACGTACGATGGAATATCCCTCAGCCATGAAATCAATGTCATAAGACCAGTAGCAGCAAAATGGGTGGATTCAGGTACGATGATTGTAAGTGAAATAAGTCACACAGAAAAAGATTCTTATCATAAGATATCACTTAAGAAGATTCTGTAAACATGGTTACACTTGAACTGAGTTAGGAAAGAGAGCAGTGTCTCACATTTAGAAAACATTCTTATTCCTGCTTAAGGGGGAAGGAGAGGTGGGGTGATGCATAAAACCAGAGTTTGATATAAGAACAGGTACCATTCCAAAAACCAACTATGGAATAGACAAGACCTACACCTTTCTCAGGGAAAGGGACTCAAAACCCCATATTTCCCACAGAGGAATATATCTGACTAGTAAGAATCTTAAAACCTATGTATTGATATGTCTCCGTAAGGGAATCAAGTGTGTCTAGACTGGCAGAAACATGGCAGTGAGAATCAGCTCAAACCCACTATAAAAAGGAATTTCAAAAACAAAACAAAAAAACTGGGAAATTCTTTACAATTCCTTCAGGGTCTCTGATGAAACCTGGAATGACCCTATCTACAACGACAGCTGGATGTGGCATAAGTCTGGACACTTGGGACGGAGAGGATTGGTGAGATTGGGTGAGCAAATGCAGACCCTTTAAAGCACAAATGCCTGGCACCCATTCCATGGGTCCCAACTCTCCAGGTTGAAGGGAATATTAGTACAGCTATAACATGTACAGGAAACCTAGAGAACAGACACAACGTGAATACGAAAGGTTTCTAAAACTCAACGAATAGTCCCTCTTCTGGTGCTCCTGTTTGACTTTCCATCTGCTTTACTATCAACCTCCCAACTTGGAGAGACAGCCCCTTT
This sequence comes from Hyperoodon ampullatus, assembly GCF_949752795.1. NCBI lineage: Eukaryota > Metazoa > Chordata > Mammalia > Artiodactyla > Ziphiidae > Hyperoodon > Hyperoodon ampullatus. Next base: position 196,311 of record NW_027640675.1, on the reverse strand, counting down.
AACCTCCTGGTTCGCACAGGTTGCCAATTTGGCAGAGGATGAAAGGGAAGAGGGAGAACCAATGAGAGAGTAGCTGTTAGGCATTTGGACGGGCACATATCACTGTAATTTCCCAGCAGGAAGAAGAATTTACCAAAGTCTCAGCCACCCACTGGGAACCAGCATAGGTTCTGAACCAAAATTTTGGACATGCGGTCAGCTCACCAAAAACGAGTTGAAAAATGGAGCTCAGGGGCACAGCAATTCACAAACTGGCAGAGTAATAAAGGACAACTATCGTCCAAAAATCTGTTGAGGGAAGGCAACGAGGCGGACTTGAAAGCGAGGCAGAATAGCAGGAAACAGATTTCAAGAGGTACGTTGGAATCGCCTTTAAAGCACAGGAAGAGGGGCACAAATTCGACAATGATGCACTTGTCCAAAAAGGGCGTATGCGTTTTCTCCTGAATATATTCAGGAGAAAACGCATACGCCCTTTTTGGCCAAGCAAGCAAGAGGGCAATGCAAATCTGCACTACAAAGAAGTATCACTTCCCACAGGTCAAAAGGGACATCCATAAAATGTGTAAAAACCAGAAAGGCAAGACAGGCCCTGGAGAACAGGGAGACTTGTTATGCTGATGGGCGGGATGTAAATTGCCAACTGCCTCTCTGGAGGAGTGCATTGTGTTCCCTAAAACAAGTAAACAACAGAGCTACAGAGCCAAGGGCACTTCCAGTCTAGGGAATATACCTTGGGAAAACTGAAAATCAATAAGACAGAGCCACCTCAAAATTTAGGGCTTCACTGCTTACAAGGACCTCAACTTGGGTACACCATAAGTATCCCAGGATATATAAAAATGGTTCAAAAAATTGTGGTACTTACGTACGATGGAATATCCCTCAGCCATGAAATCAATGTCATAAGACCAGTAGCAGCAAAATGGGTGGATTCAGGTACGATGATTCTAAGTGAAATACGTCACACAGAAAAAGAAACTTATCATAAGATATCACTTATGAAGATCCTGTAAACATGGTTACACTTGAACTGAGTTAGGAAAGAGAGCAGTGTGTCACATTTAGAAAACACTCTTATGCCTGCTTAAGGGGGAAGGAGAGCTGGGGTGATGCATAAAACCAGAGTTTGATATAAGCACAGGTACCGTTCCAAAAACCAACTATGGAATAGACAAGACCTACACCTTCCTCAGTGAAAGGGACTCAAACACCATAGTTCCCGCAGAGGAATATATCTGACTAGTAAGAAACTTAAAACCTACGTATTGATATGTCTCCATAAGGGAATCAAGTGTGTCTAGACTGGCATAAACATGGCAGCATGAATCAGCTCAAACCCACTATAAAAAGGAATTTCAAAAACAAAACAAAAAAACTGGGAAATTCTTTACAATTCCTTCAGGGTCTCTGATGAAACCTGGAATGACCCTATCTACAACGACAGCTGGATGTGGCATAAGGCTGGACACTTGGGACTGAGAGGATTGGTGAGATTGGGTGAGCAAATGCAGACCCTTTAAAGCAATAATGCATGGCACCCATTCCATGGGTCCCAACTCTCCAGGTTGAAGGGAATATTACTACAGCTATAACATGTACAGGAAACCTAGAGAACGGACAAACTGTGAATACGAAAGGTTTCTAAAACTCAACGAATAGTCCCTCTCCTGGTGCTCCAGTTTGACTTTCCATCTGCTTTGCTATCAATCTCCCAACATGGAGAGACAGCCCCTTTAACCTCCTGGTTCGCACAGGTTGCCCATTTGTCAGAGGATGAAAGGGAAGAGGGAGAACCAATGAGAGAGTAGCTCTTAGGCATTTGGACGTGCACTTGTCACTCTAATTTCCCTGCAGGAAGAAGAATTAACCAAAGCCTCAGCCACCCACCGGGAACCAGTATAGGTCCTGAAGCAAACATTTGGACTTGCGGTCAGCTCACAAAAAAACGAGTTGAATAATGGAGCTCAAGGGCACAGCAATTCACAAACCGGCAGAGTAATAAAAGACAACTATCATCCAAAAATCTGTTGAGGGAAGGCAACGAGGCGGACTTGAAAGCCAGACAAAATAGCAGGAAACAGATTTCGATAGGTACGTTGGAATCACCTTTAAAGCACAGGAAGAGGGGCACAACTTCCACAATGATGCAGTTGGCCAAAAAGTGCGTATGCGTTTTCTCCTGAATATATTCAGGAGAAAACGCATACGCCCTTTTTGGCCAAGCAATCAAGCGGGCAATACAAATCTGCACTACAAAGAAGTATCACTTCCCACCGGTCAAAAGGGACATCCTCAAAATGTGTAAAAACCAGAAAGGCAAGACAGGCCCTGGAGAACAGGGAGCCTTGTTATGCTGATGGGCGGGAGGTAAATTGCCAACTGCCTCTCTGGAGGAGTGCATTGTGTTCCCTAAAACAAGTAAAGTACAGAGCTACAGAGCCAAGGGCACTTCCAGTCTAGGGAATATACCTTGGGAAAACTGAAAATCAATAAGACAGAGCCACCCCAAAATTTAGGGCTGCACTGCTTACAAGGACCTCAACTTGGGTACACCTTAAATATCCCAGGAAATATAAAAATGGTTCAAAAAATTGTGGTACTTACGTACGATGGGATATCCCTCAGCCATGAAATCAATGTCATAAGACCAGTAGCAGCAAAATTGGTGGATTCAGGTACGATGATTCTAAGTGAAATAAGTCACACAGAAAAAGAAACTTATCATAAGATATCACTTATGAAGATCCTGTAAACATGGCTACAGTTGAACTGAGTTAGGAAAGAGAACAGTGTCTCACATTTAGAAAACACTCTTATGCGTGCCTAAGGGGGAAGGAGAGGTGGGGTGATGCATAAAACCAGAGTTTGATATAAGCACATGTACCGTTCCAAAAACCAACTATGGAATAGACAAGACCTGCACCTTCTTCAGTGAAAGGGACTCAAAACCCCATATTTCCCACAGAGGAATATATCTGACTAGTAAGAATCTTAAAACCTATGTATTGATATGTCTCCGTAAGGGAATCAAGTGTGTCTAGACTGGCATAAACATGGCAGCGAGAATCAGCTCAAACCCACTATAAAAAGGAATTTCAAAAACAAAACAAAAGAAAACTGGGAAATTCTTTACAATTCCTTCAGGGTCTCTGATGAAACCTGGAATGACCCTATCTACAACGACAGCTGGATGTGGCATAAGGCTGGACACTTGGGACTGAGACGATTGGTGAGATTGGGTGAGCAAATGCAGACCCTTTAAAGCACAAATGCCTGGCACCCATTCAATGGGTCCCAACTCTCCAGGTTGAAGGGAATATTACTACAGCTATAACATGTACGGGAGACGTAGGGAACGGACACACTTTGTATACGAAATGTTTCTAAAACTCAACGAATTGTCCCTCTCCTGGTGCTCCGGTTTGATTTTCCATCTGCTTTACTATCAACCTCCCAACTTGGAGAGACAGCCCCTTTAACCTCCTGGTTCACACAGCTTTCCAATTTGGCAGAGGATGAAAGGGAAGAGGGAGAACCAATGAGAGAGTAGCTGTTAGGCATTTGGACGGGCACATATCACTCTAACTTCCCGGCAGGAAGAAGAATTAACCAAAGTCTCAGCCCCCCACCGGGAACCAGCATAGGTCCTGAACCAAAATTTTGGACTTGCGGTCAGCTCACAAAAAACGAGTTGAAAATTGGAGCTCAGGGGCACAGCAATTCACAAACTGGCCGAGTAATAAAGGACAACTATCGTCCAAAAATCTGTTGAGGGAAGGCAACGTGGCGGACTTGAAAGCGAGGCAGAATAGCAGGAAACAGATTTCAAGAGGTACGTTGGAATCGCCTTTAAAGCACAGGAAGAGGGGCACAACTTCGACAATGATGCACTTGGCCAAAAAGGGCGTATGCGTTTTCTCCTGAATATACTCAGGAGAAAACGCATACGCCCTTGTTGGCCAAGCAAGAAAGCGGGCAATGCAAATCTGCACTACAGAGATGTATCACTTCCAACCGGTCAAAAGGGACATCCACAAAATGTGTAAAAACCAGAAAGGCAAGACAGGCCCTGGAGAACAGGGAGCCTTGTTATGCTGATGGGCGGGATGTAAATTGCCAACTGCCTCTCTGGAGGAGTACATTGTGTTCCCTAAAACAAGTAAAGAACAGAGCTACAGAGCCAAGGGCACTTCCAGTCTAGGGACTATACTTTGGGAAAACTGAAAATCAATAAAACAGAGCCACCCCAAAATTTAGGGCTGCACTGCTTACAAGGACCTCAACTTGGGTACACCTTAAATTTCCCAGGAAATATAAAAATGGTTCAAAAAATTGTGGTACATACGTACGATGGAATATCCCTCAGCCATGAAATCAATGTCATAAGACCAGTAGCAGCAAAATGGGTGGATTCAAGTATGATGATTCTAAGTGAAATAAGTCACACAGAAAAAGAAACTTATCATAAGATATCACTTATGAAGATCCTGTAAACATGGCTACACTTGAACTGAGTTAGGAAAGAGAACAGTGTCTCACATTTAGAAAACACTCTTATGACTGCTTAAGGGGGAAGGAGAGGTGGGGTGATGCATAAAACCAGAGTTTGATGTAAGCACAGGTACCGTTCCAAAAACCAACTATGGAACAGACAAGACCTACACCTTCCTCAGTGAAAGGGACTCAAAACCCCATATTTCCCACACAGTAATATATCTGACTAGTAAAAATCTTAAAACCTATGTATTGATATGTCTCCGTAAGGGAATCAAGTATGTCTAGACTGGCATAAACATGGCAGCGAGAATCACCTCAAACCCACTACCAAAAGGAATATCAAAAACAAAACATAAAAACTGGGAAATTCTTTACAATTCCTTCAGGGTCTCTGATGAAACCTGGAATGACCCTATCTACAACGACAGCTGGATGTGTCATAAGGCTGGACACTTGGGACTGAGAGGATTGGTGAGATTGGGTGAGCAAATGCAGACCCTTGAAAGCACAAATGCCTGGCACCCATTCCATGGGTCCCAACTCTCCAGGTTGAAGGGAATATTACTACAGCTATAACATGTACGGGAGACGTAGGGAAAGGACACACTTTGAATACGAAATGTATCTAAAACTCAACGAATTGTCGCTCTCCTGGTGCTCCGGTTTGACTTTCCATCTGCTTTACTATCAATCTCCCAACTTGGAGAGACAGCCCCTTAAACCTCTTGGTTCGCACAGCTTTCCAATTTGGCAGAGGATGAAAGGGAAGAGGGAGAACCAATGAGAGAGTAGCTGTTAGGCATTTGGACGGGCACATATCATTCTAACTTCCCGGTAGGAAGAAGAATTAACCAAAGTCTCAGCCCCCCACCGGGAACCAGCATAGGTCCTGAACCAAAATGTTGGACTTGCGGTCAGCTCACAAAAAACGAGTTGAAAATTGGAGCTCAGGGGCACAGCAATTCACAAACTGGCCGAGTAATAAAGGACAACTATCGTCCAAAAATCTGTTGAGGGAAGGCAACGTGGCAGACTTGAAAGCGAGGCAGAATAGCAGGAAACAGATTTCAAGAGGTATGTTGGAATCGTCTTTAAAGCACAGGAAGAGGGGCACAACTTCGACAATGATGCACTTGGCCAAAAAGGGCGTATGCGTTTTCTCCTGAATATGTTCAGGAGAAAATGCATACGCCCTTTTTGGCCAAGCAAGCAAGCGGGCAATGCAAATCTGCACTACAAAGAAGTATCACTTCCCACCGGTCAAAAGGGACATCCACAAAATGTGTAAAAACCAGAAAGGCAAGACAGGCCCTGGAGAACAGGGAGCCTTGTTATGATGATGGGCGGGATGTAAATTGCCAACTGCCTCTCTGGAGGAGTACATTGTGTTCCCTAAAACAAGTAAAGAACAGAGCTACAGAGACCAGGGCACTTCCAGTCTAGGGAATATACCTCGGGATAACTGAAAATCAATAAGACAGAGCCACACCAAAATTTAGGGCTGCACTGCTTACAAGGACCTCAACTTGGGTACACCTTAAATATCCCAGGAAATATAAAAATGGTTCAAAAAATTGTGGTAATTACGTACGATGGAATATCCCTCAGCCATGAAATCAATGTCATAAGACCAGTAGCAGCAAAATGGGTGGATTCAAGTACGATGATTCTAAGTGAAATAACTCACACAGAAAAAGAAACTTATCATAAGATATCACTTATGAAGATCCTGTAAACATGGCTACACTTGAACTGAGTTAGGAAAGAGAACAGTGTCTCACATTTAGAAAACACTCTTATGCCTGCTTAAGGGGGAAGGAGAGGTGGGGTGATGCATAAAACCAGAGTTTGACATAAGCACAGGTACCGTTCCAAAAACCAACTATGGAATAGACAAGACCTACACCTTCCTCAGAGAAAGGGACTCAAAACCCCATATTTCCCACAGAGGAATATATCTGACTAGTAAGAATCTTAAAACCTATGTATTGATATGTCTCCGTAAGGGAGTCAAGTGTGTCTAGACTGGCATAAACATGGCAGCGTGAATCAGCTCAAACCCACTACCAAAAGGAATTTCAAAAACAAAACAAAAAAACTGTGAAATTCTTTACAATCCCTTCAGGGTCTCTGATGAATCCTGGAATAACCCTATGTACAACGACAGCTGGATGTGGCATAAGGCTGGACACTTGGGACTGAGACGATTGCTGAGATTGGGTGAGCAAATGCAGAACCTTTAAAGCACAAATGCCTGGCACCCTTTCCATGGGTCGCAACTCTCCAGGTTGAAGGGAATATTACTACAGCTATAACATGTACGGGAGACGTAGGGAACGGACACACTTTGAATACGAAATGTTTCTAAAACTCAACGAATAGTCCCTCTCCTGGTGCTCCGGTTTGACTTTCCATTTGCTTTACTATCAATCTCCCAACTTGGAGAGACAGCCCCTTTAACCTCCTGGTTCGCACAGCTTTCCTATTTGGCAGAGGATGAAAGGGAAGAGGGAGAACCAATGAGAGAGTAGCTGTTAGGCATTTGGACGGGCACATAACACTCTAACTTCCCGGTAGGAAGAAGAATTAACCAAAGTCTCAGCCGCCCACCGGGAACCAGCATAGTTCCTGAGCCAAAATTTTGGACTTGCGGTCAGCTCACAAAAAACGAGTTGAAAAATGGAGCTCAGTGGCACAGCAATTCACAAACTGGCCGAGTAATAAAGGACAACTATCGTCCAAAAATCTATTGAGGGAAGGCAACGAGGCGGACATGAAAGCGAGGCAGAATAGCAGGAAACAGATTTTAAGAGGTACGTTGGAATCGCCTTTAAAGCACAGGAAGAGGGCACAACTTCGACAATGATGCACTTGGCCAAAAAGGGCTTATGCGTTTTCTCCTGAATATATTCAGGAGAAAACGCATATGCCCTTTATGGCCAAGCAAGCAAGCGGTCAATTGAAATCTGCACTACAAAGAAGTATCACTTCCCACCAGTCAAAAGGGAAATCCACAAAATGTGTAAAAACCAGAAAGGCAAGACAGGCCCTGGAGAACAGGGAGCCATGTTATGCTGATTGTCGGGATTTAATTGCCAACTCCCTCTCTGGAGGAGTACATTGTGTTCCCCACAACAAGTAAAGAATAGAGCTACAGAGCCAAGGGCACTTCCAGTCTAGGGAATATACCTTGGGAAAACTGAAAATCAATAAGACAGAGCCACCCCAAAATTTAGGGCTGCACTGCTTACAAGGACCTCAACTTGGGTACACCATAAATATCCCAGAAAATATAAAAATGGTTCAAAAAATTGTGGTACTTACGTACGATGGAATATCCCTCAACCATGAAATCAATGTCATAAGACCAGTAGCAGCAAAACGGGTGGATTCAGGTAAGATGATTCTAAGTGAAATAAGTCACACAGAAAAAGAAACTTATCATAAGATATCACTTATGAAGATCCTGTGAACATGGCTACACTTGAACTGACTTAGGAAAGAGAACAGTGTCTCACATTTAGAAAACACTCTTATGCCTGCTTAAGGGGGAAGGAGAGGTGGGGTGATGCATAAAACCAGAGTTTGATATAAGCACAGGTACCATTCCAAAAACCAACTATGGAATAGACAAGACCTACACCTTCCTCAGTGAAAGGGACTCAGAACCCCATATTTCCCGCAGAGGAATATATCTGACTAGAAAGAATCTTAAAACCTATGTATTGATATGTCTCCGTAAGGGAATCAAGTGTGTCTAGACTGGCATAAACATGGCAGCGAGAATCAGCTCAAACCCAGTATAAAAAGGAATTTCAAAAACAAAACAAAAAAACTGGGAAATTCTTTACAATTCCTTCAGGGTCTCTGATGAAACCTGGAATGACCCTATCTACAATGACAGCTGGATGTGGCATAAGGAGGGACACTTGGGACTGAGAGGTTTGGTGGGTTTGCGTGAGCAAATGCAGAACCTTTAAAGCACAAATGCCTGGCACCCATTCCATGGGTCCCAACTCTCCAGGTTGGAGGGAATATTACTACAGCTATAACATGTACGGTAAACCAAGAGAACGGACACACTGTGAATACGAAAGGTTTCTAAAACTCAAAGAATAGTCCCTCTCCTGGTGCTCCGGTTTGACTTTCATCTGCTTTACTATCAATCTCCCAACTTGGAAAGACAGCCCCTTTAACCTCCTGGTTCGCACAGGTTGCCAATTTGGCAGAGGATGAAAGGGAAGAAGGAGAACCAATGAGAGAGTAGCTGTTAGGCATTTGGACGGGCACATATCACTCTAACTTCCTGGCAGGAAGAAGAATTAACCAAAGTCTCAGCCCCCCACCGGGAACCAGCATAGGTCCTGATGCAAAATGTCGGACTTGCGGTCAGCTCACAAAAAACGAGTTGAAAAATGGAGCTCAGGGGCACAGCAATTCACAAACTGGCCGAGTAATAAAGGACAACTATCGTCCAAAAATCTGTTGAGGGAAGGCAGCGAGGTTGACTTAAAACCGAGGCAGAATAGCAGGAAACAGATTTCAAGAGGTACGTTGGAATCGCCTTTAAAGCACAGGAAGAGGGGCACAACTTCGACAATGATGCATTTAGCCCAAAAGGGCGTATGCGTTTTCTGCTGAATATATTCAGGAGAAAACGCATACGCCCCTTTTGGCCAAGCAAGCAAGCGGGCAATGCAAATCTGCACTACAAAGAAGTATCACTTCCCACCGGTCAAAAGGGACATCCAGAAAATGTGTAAAAACCAGAAAGGCAGGACAGGCCCTGGACAACAGGGAGCCTTGTTATGCTGATGGGCGGGATGTAAATTGCCAACTGCCTCTCTGGAGGAGTACATTGTGTTCCCTAAAACAAGTAAACAACAGAGCTACAGAGCCAAGGGCACTTCCAGTCTAGGGAATATACCTTGGGAAAACTGAAAATCAATAAGAGAGAGCCACACCAAAATTTAGGGCTGCACTGCTTACAAGGACTTTAACTAGGGTACACCTTAAATATCCCAGGAAATATAAAAATGGTTCAAAAATTTGTGGTACTTACGTACGATGGAATATCCCTCAGCCATGAAATCAATGTCATAAGACCAGTAGCAGCAAAATGGGTGGATTCAGGTATGATGATTCTAAGTGAAATAAGTCACACAGAATAATAAACTTATCATAAGATATCACTTATGAAGATCCTGTAAACATGGCTACACTTGAACTGATTTAGGAAAGAGAACAGTGTCTCACATTTAGAAAACACTCTTATGCCTGCTTAAGGGGGAAGGAGAGGTGGGGTGATGCATAAAACCAGAGTTTGATATAAGCACAAGTACCATTGCAAAAAACAACTATGGAATAGACAAGACCTACACCTTCCTCAGTGAAAGGGACCCGAGGCATCTGTGAGTAACCGTGAGCTGAGCCCCAGGCCAGCTGCTGTTGAACTTTTCCCACCCTTCCCAGGTAAAACACCTGAATATGTACAAGGGCTTGAAAGCTTAGAGGAAGGGCCGTGGAGCCACACCAGCGACATCACGCAGGCCAACTTGGTGCCTGCAGGCCAGCCAGGATGGTCCTGGCCCTGGGCGCTCTTCTGGAAGCTTTCCATTGCCCTGCCTGAGATACCCCTCCTGTCCCGGCCCCCACTGCTTTTTTCCTTCCTCACCTCTGTCCGGAGAGAAATTCCAGCGGAATGTATGGGTGACACATCCTCTTCTTTACAGGTGTCAGCTTGGCACTCCTGCAGAAAGTCCAGCAGAGACCCACTCACACCGGGCCACCCACAAAGCCGTGGCCCCTCACTCCCTCCCACCAGCACAGCCCCGAGACTTCTGATGGGGCAGAGAATGTGGAGTCAGGCACAGCTTCAGGGGCTATTGCTGCCTGCAGCACTGTTTAAATTGACCTCAATCAAGGCACAGCTGGAGAGGGCCAGCCGGCAGGGTCAGGCTACCCAGGTCAGCTAATCCTCAGCCCTCAGGGAATCACATTGTTCAAAATGGACCTCGCTAAGGCAAAATAGAAGCCAAGTAATAAAAGGATACAATGCCATTTGCAGCACCGTAGGTGTGTGTAGACATAACCATGTGACTTGTAGTAAGTCAGAAAGTGAAAGACATATATCATATCATATCTCTTATAGGTGTGACCGAAAAATGGATACCAGGGCAGATATTTCCACGGAGAAGGGCAATCACAGATTCATTCAACAAACTTATGGTTCACCAATGGAAAGGTGTGAGGATTGGTTTCATTATGATATTGGGGTTAACAGACATATACTAACACAGGTGACATATATAATCACCAAAGACCTACAGAATACCAAGAGAAGACTACTCAACATTCTGTCATAAGGTACATGGGTAAAGGATCCCAGGAAGAACAGACATATATATATGTGTAAAAGAACCACATCTTCCACACCTACAACAAGCCAAACATTGTCATCAAATTTGCTGTAATAATAAATAAAAAATTAAATTAAAAACACGAACAAGAAGTAGTGAGACAAACTTGAGGGGCTTTCTCCTGGCACATTCCATTCTAAATTCTAATCTAGAACACGACTTCCCTTGAGGCTCTGTTGCCCCAGTAACCAGATTTGGTAAGGGAGAACTGCTGCCACCTTGTGGCCGTTTCACACAACAGCAGCTTTAATCCCACCGCTAATGGTCAGTTGATATTCAAAATCATTGCAGGCCTGTAAATAACACGTGCCCTGAAAACAAATGCTGGGTTCATATATCGACCAAAAAATTCAAAGGACGTCCATATTTCAAAACGACAGTTTCAAAAGGCATATTTTACACACATTAGTGTTCTGCTTTTTTTTCTTTCTTTCTTTTTTTGTTAAAAAAACGGGAATGGCAAAAAGCATCCCTCAGAATGGGCGAAAATAGTTGCAGACGAATCAATGGACAAAGGTTTAATCTCCAATATATATAAAGAGCTCATGCAGCTTAATATTTAAAAAACAAACAACCCGATACAAAAATGTGCCAAAGATCTAAAGAGACGTTTCTTCAAAGAAGACACAGAGATGGCCAAGACGCACATGAAAAGCTGCTCAACATCACTAATTATTAGAGAAATGCAAATCAAAACTACAATGAGGTATCACCTCACACCTTTTAGAATCGGCATCATCAAAAAATCTACAAACAACGAAATCTGGGGAGGGTGTGGACAAAAGGATCCCTCTTCCACTAGTGGTGGAAATGTAAACTGATACAGTCACGATGGAGAACAGTATGGAGTTTCCTTAAAAAAACTAGAAATACAATTACCATATGATCCAGCAATCCCACTTCTGGGCATATACCCAGAGAAAACCATAAATCAAAAAGGCAGATTCACCACAATTCTCATTTCAGCACTATTTACGATAGCCAGGTAATGGAAGCAACCTAAATACCCACAGACAGACGAATGGATAAAGATGTGGTACATATATAAAATGGAATATTACTCAGCCATAAGAATGAATGAAACTGGATCATTCGTAGAGACGTCGATGGATCTAGAGACGGTCATACAGAATGAAATAAGTCAGAAAGAGAAAAACAAATATTGTATATTAATGTATATATGTGGAACCTAGAAAAATGGTACAGATGAACTGATTTGCAGGGAAGAAATAGAGACACAGAAGTAGAGAACACACGTATGGACACCAAGTGTGGGAAGCCATGGGGTGGTGGTGGTGGGATGTGTTGGGAGATTGGGATTGACCTGTATACATGTATATGCATAAAATACATAACTAAAATAACCTGCTGTCTAAAAAAATAAATAAAATTAAGTTTCAAAATTTGAAAAAATAAAATTTAAAAATAAAACAGAAAAAAGTTCTTCCCTTCACACAGATGTATTTATATGAATGAATTATTTCCATGCTTATATCTATAAATACATAAAAGAGTAATAAAATGTTACTTGAACCAAAAAAGAAAAAAAAAAACTGAACCCACCAGTTAGACAAAGGAAAACACTATCAGGGCACTAGCTCCAGCGGTAAACAATTCCGAATTTGGTCAGAGGTGGGGAATCATCTCCCATACAGCCAGCAGTCCACTCCTATGCAAGGAGCGTCCTCTTTGCAAAGCTTGGGGCCATTCCGAGGCATCTGTGAGTAACCGTGAGCTGAGCCCCAGGACAGCTGCTATTGAACTTTTCCCACCCTTCCCAGGTAAAACACCTGAATATGTACAAGGGCTTGAAAGCCTAGAGGAAGGGCCGTGGATCCACATCAGCGACAGCACGCAGGCCAACTTGGTGCCTGCAGGCCAGCCAGGATGGTCCTGGCCCTGGGCTCTCTTCTGGAAGCTTTCTATTGCCCTGCCTGAGATACCCCTCCTGTCCCATTCCCCACTGCTTTTTTCCTTCCTCACCTCTGTCCGGAGAGAAATTCCAGCGGAAGGTATGGGTGACACATCCTCTTCTTTAGGAGTGGAAGCCTGGCAACTCCTGCAGAAAGTCCAGCAGAGACCCACTCACACCGGGCCACCCACAAAGCCATGGCCCCTCACTCCCTCCCACCAGCACAGCCCCGAGACTGCTGACGGGGCAGAGAATATGGAGTCAGGCACAGCTTCAGGGGCTATTGCTGCCTGCAGCGCTGTTTATATTGACCTCAACCCAGGCACACCTGGGGAGGGCCGGCCGGCAGGGTCAGGCTACCCAGGTCAGCTAATCCTCAGCCCTCAGGGAATCACATTGTTGAAAATGCACCTCGCTAAGGCAGAATAGAAGCCAAGGAATAAAAGGACGCAATGCCATTTGCAGCACCGTAGGTGTGTCTAGAGGTAATCACGTGATTTGTAGTAAGTCAGAAATGAAAGACACATATCATATCATATCTCTTATAGGTGTGACCGAAAAATGGATACCAGGGCAGATATTTCCACGGAGAAGGGAAATCACAGATTCATTAAACAAACTTATGGTTCACCAATGGAAAGGTGTGAGGATTGGTTTCATTATGATATAGGGGTTAACAGACATATACATACACAGGTGACATATATAATCACCAAAGACCTCCAGAATACCAACAGAAGACTACTCAACATTCTGTCATAAGGTACATGGGAAAAGGATCCCAGGAAGAACAGACATATGTATATGTGTATAAGAACCACAACTTCCACACCTAAAACAAGCCAAACATTGTAATCAGATTTGCTGTAATAAAAAATAAAAATTACTTTAAAAACACGAACAAGAAGTAGTGAGACAAACTTGAGGGGCTTTCTCCTGGCACATTCCTTTCTAAATTCCAATCTAGAACACGACTTCCATTGAGGCTCTGTTGCCCCAGTAATCAGATTTGGTAAGGGAGAACTGCTGCCACCTTGTGGCCGTTTCACACAACAGCAGCTTTAATCCCAGCGCTAATGGTCAGTTGATATTCAAAATCATTGCAGGCCTGTAAATGACACCTGCCCTGAAAACAAATCCTGGGTTCATATATCGACCAAAAAATTCAAAGTATGTCCATATTTCAAAACGACAATTTCAAAAGGCATATTTTACACACATTAGTGTTCTGCTTCTTTTTCTTTCTTTCTTTTTTTGTTAAAAATACGGGAATGGCAAAAAGCATCCCTCAGAATGGGCGAAAATATTAGGAAACGAATCAATGGACAAAGGTTTAATCTCCAATATATATAAAGACCTCATGCAGCTTAATATTAAAAAATCAAACAACCCAATACAAAAATGGGCAGAAGATCTGAAGAGATGTTTCTTCAAAGAAGACACAGAGATGGCCAAGACGCACATGAAAAGTTGCTCAACATCACTAATTATTAGAGAAATGCAAATCAAAACTACAATGAGGTATCACCTCACACCTGTTAGAATCGGCATCATCAGAAAATCTACAAACAACAAATTCTGGGGAGGGTGTGGACAAAAGGATCCCTCTTCCACTAGTGGTGGAAATGTAAATTGATACAGTCACGATGGAGAACAGTATGGAGTTTCCTTGAAAAAAAAAACTAGAAATAGAATTACCATATGATCCAGCAATCCCACTTCTGGGTATATACCCAGAGAAAACCATAAATCAAAAAGGCACATTCACCACAATATTCATTTCAGCACTATTTACGATCGGCAGGTAATGGAAGCAACCTAAATACCCACAGACAGACGAATGGATAAAGATGTGGTACATATATAAAATGGAATATTACTCAGCCATAAGAAGGAATGAAACTGTGTCATTTGTAGAGATGTCGATGGATCTAGAGACTGTCATACAGAATGAAGTAAGTCAGAAAGAGAAAAACAAATATTGTATATTAATGCATATACGTGGAACCTAGAAAAATGGAACAGATGAACTGGTTTGCAGTGAAGAAATAGAGACACAGAGGTAGAGAACACACGTATGGACACCAAGTGTGGGAAGCCATGGGGAGGTGGTGTTGGGATGAGTTGGGAGATTGGGATTGACCTGTATACATGTATATGCATAAAATACATAACTAATAATAACCTGTTGTATAAAAAAATAAATAAAATTAAATTTCAAAATTTTTAAAAATAAAATCTAAAAATAAAACAGAAAAAATTTCTTCCCTTCACACAGATGTATTTATATGAATGAATTATTTCCATGCTTATATGTATAAATACATAAGAGAGGAATAAAATCTAACTTGAACCAAAAAAGAAAAAAAAAACCTGATCCCACGAGTTAGACAGAGGAAAACCCTATCAGGGCACTTGCTCCAGCGGTAAACAATTCTGAAATTGGTCAGAGGTGGGGAATCAACACCGATAGAGCCAGCAGTCCACTCCTACGCAAGGAGCGTCCTCATTGCAAAGCTGCGGGCCATGCCGAGGCATCTGTGAGTAACCGTGAGCTGAGCCCCAGGCCAGCTGCTGTTGAACTTTTCCCACCCTTCCCAGGTAAATCACCTGAATATGTACAAGTGCTTGAAAGCCTAGAGGAAGGTGCGTGGAGCCACACCAGTGACAGCACGCAGGCCAACTTGGTGCCTGCAGGCCAGCCAGGATGGTCCTGGCCCTGGGCGCTCTTCTGGAAGCTTTCCATTGCCCTGCCTGAGATACCCCTCCTGTCCCGGCCCCCACTGCTTTTTCCCTTCCTCACCTCTGTCCGGAGAGAAATTCCAGTGGAAGGTATGGGTGACACATCCTCTTCTTTACAGGTGGAAGCCTGGCAACTACTGCAGAAAGTCCAGAAGAGACCCACTCACACCGGGCCACCCACAAACCCGTGGCCCCTCACTCCCTCCCACCAGCACAGCCCCGAGACTGCTGACGGGGCAGAGAATATGGAGTCAGGCACAGCTTCAGGGGCTATTGCTGCCTGCAGCGCTGTTTATATTGACATCAACCAAGGCACACCTGGGGAGGGCCGGCCGGCAGGTTCAGGCTACCCAGGTCAGCTAATCCTCAGCCCTCAGGGAATCACATTGTTGAAAATGGACCTCGCTAAGGCAGAATAGAAGCCAAGGAATAAAAGGACACAATGCCATTTGCAGCACCGTAGGTGTGTCTAGAGGTAATCACGTGACTTGTAGTAAGTCAGAAAGTGAAAGACACATATCATATCATATCTCTTATAGGTGTGACCGAAAAATGGATAACAGGGCAGATATTTCCACGGAGAAGGGCAATCACAGATTCATTCAACAAACTTATGGTTCACCAATGGAAAGGTGTGAGGATTGGTTTCATTATGATTTTGGGGTTAACAGACATATACAAACACAGGTGACATATATAATCACCAAAGACCTACAGAATACCAAGAGAAGACTACTCAACATTCTGTCATAAGGTACATGGGAAAAGGCTCTCAGGAAGAACGACATCTGTATATGTGTAAAAGAACCACATCTTCCACACCTACAAAAACCCAAACATTGTAATCAAATTTGCTGTAATAAAAAATAAAAAATTAAACTAAAAACACGAACAAGAAGTAGTGAGACAAACTTGAGGGGCTTTCTCCTGGCACATTCCATTCTAAATTCCAATCTAGAACACGACTTCCATTGAGGCTCTGTTGCCCCTGTAACCAGATTTGGTAAGGGAGAACTTCTGCCACATTGTGGCCGTTTCACACAACAGCAGCTTTAATCCCAGCGCTAATGGTCAGTTGATATTCAAAATCATTGCAGGCCTGTAAATGACACCTGCCCTGAAAACAAATCCTGGGGTCATATATCGACCAAAAATTTCAAAGGACGTCCATATTTCAAAACGACAGTTTCAAAAGGCATATTTTACACACATTAGTGTTCTGCTTCTTTTTCTTTCTTTCATTTGTTGTTAAAAAAAAGGGAATGGCAAAAAGCATCCCTCAGAATGGGCGAAAATATTTGCAAACGAATCAATGGACAAAGGTTTAATCTCCAATATATATAAAGAGCTCATGCAGCTTAATATTAAAAAAACAAACAACCCAATACAAAATTGGGCAGAAGATCTAAAGAGACGTTTCTTCAAAGAAGACACAGAGATGGCCAAGACGCACATGAAAAGTTGCTCAACATCACTAATTATTAGAGAAATGCAAATCAAAACTACAATGAGGTATCACCTCACACCTGTTAGAATCGGCATCATCAGAAAATCTACAAACAACAAATTCTGGGGAGGGTGTGGACAAAAGGATCCCTCTTCCACTAGTGGTGGAAATGTAAATTGATACAGTCACGATGGAGAACAGTATGGAGTTTCCTTAAAAAAACTAGAAATAGAATTACCATATGATCCAGCAATCCCACTTCTGGGCATATACCCAGAGAAAACCATAAATCAAAAAGGCACATTCACCACAATGCTCATTTCAGCACTATTTACGATAGCCTGGTAATGGAAGCATCCTAAATACCCACAGACAGACGAATGGATAAAGATGTGGTACATATATAAAATGGAATATTACTCAGCCATAAGAAGGAATGAAACTGGGTCATTTGTAGAGACGTCGATGGATCTAGAGACTGTCATACAGAATGAAGTAAGTCAGAAAGAGAAAAACAAATATTGTATATTAATGCATATATGTGGAACCTAGAAAAATGGTACAGATGAACTGGTTTGCAGGGAAGAAATAGAGACACAGAGGTAGAGAACACATGTATGGACACGAAGTGTGGGAAGCCATGGGGTGGTGGTTGTGGCATATGTTGGGAGATTGGGATTGACCTGTATACATGTATATGCATAAAATACATAACTAATAATAACCTGCTGTATAAAAATATATATAAAATTAAATTTTAAAATTTTAAAAAATAAAATTTAAAAATAAAACAGAAAAAATTTCTTCCCTTCACACAGATGTATTTATATGAATGAATTATTTCCATGCTTATATCAATAAATACATAAAAGAGGAATAAAATCTAACTTTAACCAAAAAAGGAAAAAAAAACCCTGAACCCACCAGTTATACAGAGGAAAACCCTATCAGGGCACTTGCTCCAGCGGTAAACAAGTCTGAAATTGGTCAGAGGTGGGGAATCATCTCCCATACAGCCAGCAGCCCACCCCCCAAGCAAGAAGGGTCCTCCTTGCAAAGCTGGGAGAGCAAGCCAAGGCATCTGTGAGTAAACGTGAGCTGAGCCCCATTCCTGCTGCAGCTGAACTCTTCCCACCCTTTTCAGTTAAAACACCTGAATATGTACAAAAACTTGCAAGCCTAGATGAAGGGCTGTGGAGCCACACCAGCGACAGCACACAGGCCGACTTGGTGCCTGCAGGCCAGTCAGGATTGTCCTGTCCCTAGATGCTCTTCTGGAAGATTTCCATTTCCCTGCCTGAGATACCCCTCCTGCCACGGCCCCCACTGCTTTTTTACTTCCTCACCTCTGCCTGGGGAGAAATTCCAGCGGCAGGTATCGGTGACACATCCTCTTCTTTAGCAGGTGGCAGCCTGGCAACTCCTGCAGAAAGTCCAGCAGAGCCCCACTCACACTGGGCCACCCATAAAGCCACGGCCCCTCACTCCCTTCCACCAGCACCGCCCCGGCACTACCTACGGGGCAGAGAATATGGCGTCAGTCACAGCTACAAGGGCTGTCGCTCACTGGAGAGCTGTTTATATTGCCCTCAACCCAGGCACACCTGTGGAGGGCTGGCAGGCAGTTTCAGGCTGCCAAAATCAGCCAATCCTCACCCTTCAGGGGCTCACAGTTGCAGAAAATGAAGCTTGCTAAATGGGCCAGGCCCTAGGAACAGGTGCGGGCTCTTGAGAGTCAGGATAGACAAGGGGCTGCAGCTGTGGCTTGTTTTCTTATCATTTTATCTGGTCCATGAGTGGAAAACAACTTCAAGAAGACCCTATCCTAATGAGAGGAACCCAGGAGTCAGGGAGAGGAGTGATGGTGGTTGGAGACAGAGGCCTGGTGCCCTGGCTGCAGTGGAAGTGTCTGGAAGACCAGGCAGAAAGAGCCTGCAGAGAGTGATAGCCATGGTCAGAGACCTGTCAGAGCTGCTGTTTGTTAGTTCAAGTCCTGCTCTGAGGTATTCTGTGTCAGCTGTGAGCGACAGGTGAGCTGGGGGTTCTCTGCAAGGTGGGCTATGTGCACAGTTCCTGTGTGTCCAGCCCTGCTGGGGTACCTGCCCAGGGGAGCTCCGTATCCTGGGAAGGGCCTGACTAGGAGAGCCCCATGGGCTGCTGGGTAGCTGCAGAGGTGAGCTCCATACCCTGGGAGGGACTTGACCACGAGAGCCCCGTGGGCTGTGGGGTAGGGGTGCAGCCCAGGTGAGCTCCATATCCTGGGATTGGCCTGACCACGAGAGCCCCATGGGCTGCTGGAGACCTGGTAAAGGATATCAGGACAGTCAGTGAAGCCACCGAGGATATACATCCAGTAGCTCCTATTTCCTACACCCTGCTGGTCATTCTACCTTCCACCAGGCCATGGCATTCTGTATTAGACTTCAATGATGCCTTCTTCTGTATTCCATTCATCTAAGAGTCACAAGAATTTTTGGCTTGTGAGTGGCAGGACACAACATGCAACAAAAGCAATAATGCTGGGCCGTCCTGCCCCAATGGTTCAAAAATCCCCACACCATCATTGGGGAAATGTCCTCTAAAGAACTAAAAGTTCAACCTCTGTAAAAGGGAACCCTCCTTCAATATGCAGATGACATTCGGATCGCCAGGCCTACTAAAGACGCCTCTGAACTACCTAGCCAAGAAAGGATAGAAGGTGTCCAAGAAAAAGGCTCAAATATCCCAGGCTAAGGTGACATGCCTGGGCTTCATTCTCACAGATATTCAGAGAAACGCATCCCAGGATAGGGAAGAAGCCATTTGCAGCCTTACCTCTTCTAAAACTAGAAGACAGCTTAGGGGTTCCTGGGGAGGCCAAGGTTTTCTGCATCTGGATCCCTAACTACAGTCTAATAGCTGGGCCTCTATATGAAACACTGACACGAAAAGATGATGATCCTTTGGAATAGAATCCAGAAGCAGCCTTTCAAGAATGGAAAGAGCAGTCAATACAGACCCTTGCCCAGGAACTCCCTAATTTAGCTAAACCTTTTGACCTTTACATACCCGGTCAAAGGTTAATCGCCCTTGGAGCCTTAGTGCAAAAACTGGGACCACTTGAAATGGAGCAACACAAGAATGCCCTTCAGGTATGATAAACTATGGTCACCAAGGGCTTTGCCCACCGACTCATCAGGCCAGGATACTGGGGTATCTAAAAAGCTGGAAATCAGCAGCCCGCAAGGCCAGCTCCCTCCTAAGGGAAAAGGACCCCACGTTGTCATCCTAACCACCCATCATGCCCTGAAGTTGCAGGGGTCGCTCTGTGGACACACTGACCTCGAGTGAGGAGGCCCTCCAACTCCAACCTCCAGAGAGACAAACGGGGGCAACGGGCCCCCAAGATGACTCGTGTGACCATCACTTGACCTGGAGTTTCTCTCAGAAAACGACAAGACTGTGCCCCGAAAGAGCAGACTACTGCTTGCAGGACTTACTGCACCCAGATGGGAGCTAATAAGCTTGGCGGGGGAAACGTATATCACGCTTTCACCATAGAAAACCCTACAGACACCGTGGTGATGGTGGCCAATATGACCGGCTGGACTGCTGGCTACTTCTAAAGGCCGTTGACTCAGTGGACGTCATGGTCCTGGATAACCACTGACCCTGGACTGTCTGGGAGTTGCGCGGGCAGGGCTCTGACACATGGTGCTGTTTGTACATTAATTCAGGGACCTAATTAAAGAAAGCACAGACTACTGGTCAGAGCATCTAGTCTGGCAAAAACTGTCAGCCTAAGGTCGCCGAACATATGTGGGGTGGTGTGAAACCTGCCACCGCAGCATCTCTGCGCCTCTCTTTCCTGGACCCTTAAAGGTCATTAGAATCTGTAACACTTCCAATGCTGGTGCTCAGGCGGACGAGAAGTGAGGCAGGAGGTCTTGGGACAATCAACCTCACCAGGAGGCTGGTGGGGAGACGTTTTGCCCCTCCCCCTATGTATCAGGGCTCCCACCACAGCATGAAGCAGTTACAAAAGAGGGGTCTGCACCCTCAACACCCCAAGAATAAGGAACGGAACAAAAAGCAGAGGAGGTGTTCGTCTCCGGCAACATTCATTAAAAATTCCTGGGAGATAAAAAGAGAATCTGGGCAATAAAATAAAGTCTAACCTGTTTTTCCTTTGTGCTTTGTCTAATTTCACGTGCTCCTAGGGTTCCGCATGCAGAGGTCCCACACCCGGCACTTCAGACCCGATTTCCTAGTGCAGAATGGCTGGGTCGACACCTCAGCTAGCGGGGTCCCATGCAGACTCCGCGGCATAGAGCCTGAGCTGCAGCCAACGCAGCCCTCGAGAGCTCCATTCCCTCCCTCCCACTGACGCTGCTGGGGTCCCTACACAGCAGCCCAGCCCACAGCCCATGGGGGAGTGCACGCTGTCACCTCTCCATTCTGTTTTCAAAATAATGTTTCCTTTGCTTCTGAACCAAACTCAGTCTTGATCTGTTGGCTCCAATGACACTGGGCACAGGGACTCCTGTTGGGGTCCACTCTGGAGGATCAGTAACAGAAATTGAGAACATTGTAACTTCAATGAACAGATGTGTGAGCCAAACTGTAGTTAACATAGAGCAGTGTATAATGCTCGGGTAAAATAAGATGTTTCTAAGACTTACATTTGATATTTCCATCACTTTCCTATAAGCAAGTTCAGTGAAGACGTCTGTCTTATTTGTCAGGTCAACATTAGAGAAATGAAGTGATTTATTTCCATGCATGTACATCGAATACTCTTGGCTGAAGCTTCAATCTTGTTTTGAATGCTTTTCCATTGAAAATGATACCTCTGTTTCAGCTCCCCCATTTCTGAGAAGTATAAAATCTTATAATTTATTATTACCAAAGGGGAAAGGTAGGAGAAGGGATAAATTAACAGTTTGGGATTAACACATACACACTGCTATGTATAAAATAGATCATCAACAAGGAACTACTGTATAGCACAGGGAACTACACTGAATATTTTGCAATAACCTATAAGGGGAAATAATCTGAAAAAGAATAGATATTTTTATTGACATCATCTATCAATGACAGATAAAATGTAACCTAAGCAAGGCCGATGGTGCGCGCTCTGACCCTGAAGATTTCAGTCATCTAAAGTTTGGGCTCTGCCTATTTCCCAAGGCCCTTAAAGGACATACGTGTAGCCGTAGCTTAAAAATTCCCCAGTTTGGTGTTCGGGGAGGCACTGATTTGGAAAAATCCCTGGTGTTCTCCTTACATGCACGGGACCCTTCCTACAGCTAAAACATGCCTGTCACACCTAGAGGATGGTATACCGTTTGATCGGAAAGAGTTTGGAAAAGGCACCTCATCTCCTCATCGCCTGGTGCTCGGGTTCAACCCTCCAGCATCTTTCCTAACAATCTCCTCACTTGGGGATATCAGCACCGTCAACATCCTGTTGCACACAGTTTGGAATTTGTCCAGATGATGAAGCGGAAGGATGAGAAAAATTTAGAGACAAGTCTTAGGTGTTCGGACAGGCACATGCCACTCTAATTTTCAATCCAGAAGACAAATTCATCAAAGGCTAGAATTGCCCACGGAAACAGAATAGGGCTAGAGGAAATCCCGCTGTTTTGTGTCCAGTTTCCAAAAACACAAGTTGAAAAATGGAACTCAGGGGCACTAAAATTCATGAAACTGCAGAGTTGAAAATATCTATCGTCGAAAAATGTCTTGAGGTAAGTCACAGAAAAGGACTTGTAAGCAAGGGAGAGTGGCAGGAAACAGATTTGAAGAGTTAGAAAGGACTCCCCAATAAAGCACAAGAAAAGGGGCTGAACATCGTCAATGATGCAGTTGGCCAAAAAGGGTGTATGCATTTTTTCTGAATATATTCAAGTAAAGGCCATACACACTTTTTATCCAACCAAACAGGTGGGCACTGGAAATCAATATCACAAAATGTATCACTTCACATCAGTCATAAGGGCCATCCACATAAAGTGTAAACACCAGAAATGCAGGACAGGGCGAGGAGAAAAGGGAGCCTTGTGAGGCTGATAGTGGAAATGTAATTTGCCAACGGCCACTCTGGAGAAGTGTATTGTGTTTGCTAAAACATCTAAAAAATGAGCTACAGAGCATAGGGCACTTGCACTCATGGGCGTGTACCTTGGGAAAAACAAAAATCGACAGAAAACAGACACCCGAACGTTTACCACCTCTCTGTTAAAAAGGGCCTCAACTTGGATATAACCTAAATGTCCCTGGAAGGATAAAATGGATAAAAGAGATGGGGTACTTATGTAGAGTGGAATATTACTCATCCAGAAATCAATGAAATAAGGCCAGTTGTAACAACTCTGGAGGAGTTACATACGATCATTCTAAGTGACATATGTCAGAAAGAAAAAGACACATATCATAAGATGTCACTTAAAGGTGGAATCAAAAATGGCTACACATAAAATAAATTACAAAACAGTAACATAGTCAAATATGTAGAAAATAGACATAAGGCTGCTAAATGGGAAAGGTGGGGAATGGTGAGGTATTATCCAGGAGGTTGAAATTAGCAAAGATACCATTCCAAGTACCAAATTGAATAACTGACAAGGCCTACACGGTACCTCAAAGAACTGCACTCAGCCCACTCAAGTCACTGGAAAATAATACATATGACTGGTAAGCATCTGAAAAAGAAGTTATTGTTGTCTCACAGTACATGAATCAAGTGGATGTACAGCAGCAAAAAACAGAGCTTTGAAAATCAGCTGTAACCAATATAAAAATAAATTTAAAACTATTTATAAAAACAGTGAGACAGACAAAAATTCTTACAACTTTTGTTGAAGGGCTACGATGTAACATGGATTGAACACATGTAGACCCACAGCAGGATGATTATATAAGGCTGGAAGCTATGCACGCTAAGAGATGTTAGAGAGGCTGGGTGAGGAAATGCAGACCTTTTAAAGTAATACTGCCTGGTACCCATTCCATGGGTCCCAAATCTGCAGGTTCAAGGGAATCTTCTGACAGCGAAAACATGCCTGGGAAACCGAGATGAATGTACACCGTGTGCTCAGGAAAGGTGTCTAAAATGCACCTCATTTTTGATCTCCTGGTGCTGGGGTTCGCCATTCCAGCCACATTACTAACAATCTCCCCACTTGGAGAATCAGCACCTTTAACCTCCTGTTTCACACAGTTTGCAATTTGTGCAGAGGATAAATGGGAAGAGGGGGAACCAATGAGAGATTAGCTGTAGGAGTTTTGACAGGCACATGTCACTCTAATTTCCCATTAGGAAGAAGAATTAACCAAAGGCTCAGCCTGCCTCCCCAGAACCAGAATAGGGCCGGAAGCAATCCAATGGTTTGGCGGCCAGCTCACAAAAAATGCGAGTTGCAAAATGGAGGTCAGGAGCAGACAATTCAAAGACCTGCAAAGATATAAATATTAACCAACGTCCAAAAATATATTCAGGTAAGGTAACGAAGAGGATCTGAATGAGAGGCAGAATTGCAGGAAACAGATTTCAAAAGGTAGATTGTACTCACATTTAAAGCATATGAAAAGCAGCAGAATTTCTAAAATGATGCAGTTGGGCAAAAGGGTGTATGCGTTTTTTTCGTGAATATCTTCAGGAAAAAAACACATGCAGAGTTTTTGGCCAACCAAGCAAGAGGGAAATGCAAATCCGCACAACAAAGGAGTCTCAATTTCCACTGCTCAGAAAGGCCATCCAAAAAATGTGTACAAACCAGAAATGCAGGAGAGGCCATGGAAAACAGGGAGCCTAGTCACGCTGATGGGTGGGGTATAAATATCCAAGAGCCACTCTGAAGAAGTGTATGCTGTTTCCTAAAACTTCTAAAATAAAAAGCCCCCAAGCAAAGGGGGCTTCAACTCACGGGCATATAACTTGGGAAGACTAAATATCAATAAGACACAGGCACCCCAAAGTTTAGGGCTGCTCTGCATACAAGAACCTCAACTTTGGTACACCTAAAATATCCCAGGAAAAAGAGAAATGCATAAAGAACTTGTGGTAATTTTGTACAACGGAATATCACTCAGACGTGAAATCAGTGTATATAAGGCCAGTAGCAGCATAATGAGTGGATTTAGGTATGATGATTCTAAGGGAAATTAGTCACACAGAAAAAGAATCTTATCATAAGATATCACTTATAGAGGGAATGTCAATATCACAACACATGAACTGAATTAGGAAAGAGAACAGAGTCTCACATTTAGAAAAAAACTCTTATGCCTGCTTCAGGGGAAAGGAGAGGTGGGGTGATGCATTAAACCAGAATATGATATTAGCACAGGTACCATTCCATAAACCAAATACAGAATAGACAAGACCTACACCTTCCTCAGTGAATGGGACTCAACACCCCTATTCCCCGCCGAGGAATATATCTGACTAGTAAGAATCTTAAAACCTATGTATTCATATGTCTCCGTAAGGAAATCAATTGTGTCTAGACTGGCATAAACAGGTCAGTGAAAATCAGCTCAACCCCATAATAAAAATGAATTTCAAAAACAAAACCAAAAAACAGCAAAATTCTTACACAATTCCTTCAGGTGTTCTAATGAAACCTGGAATGACCCTATCTGCAAAGACAGCTGGATGAGACATAAGGCTGGACACTTGGGACTGAGAGGACTGGTGAGATTGGGAGAGAAAATGCAGACCCTTTAAAGTAGTAATACATGCCACCATTCCATGGGTCCCAAATCTCCAGGTAGAAGGGAATATCACTACAGTTATAACATGTATGGGAAACCTAGAGAATGGACACCCTGTGATGGCGAAAGGTTTCTAAAACTCTCCTAATTTTTCCTCTCCTTGTGCTCCAGTTTGGCATTCCAACTGCTTTACTATCAATCTCCCAACTTAGGAGAGTCAGCCCCTATAACCTCCTGGTTCGCACAGTTTGCTATTTGTGCAGATGATGAAAGGGAAGAGGGAGAACCAATCAGAGAGTAGATGTAGGCATTTGGACGGGCTCATGTCACTCTAATTTCCCGGCAGGAAGAAGAATTAACCAAAGCCTCAGCCACCCACAGGGAACCAATAAAGCCACGCCTGGAACCAGTATAGGTCCTGAAGCAAAATTGTGGATTTGCGGCCAGCTCACAAAAATGGGATTTGAAAATTGGACCTCAGGGGCCCAGCAATTCAAAAACCTGCAGAGTTATAAAGGACTACTCTCTTCCAAAAATCTGTCGAGGGAAGGCAATGAAGCGGACTTGAGAATGAGGCAGAATTGCACAAAACATATTTCAAGAGGTAAATTGGAATCGCCTTTAAAGCACAGGAAAAGCATCCCAACTTGGACGGTGATGCACTTGGCCAAAAAGGGCGTATGCCTTTTCCCCTGAATATATTCAGGAGAAAACGCATACGCCCTTTCTGGCGAATCAAGCAAGCATGCAATGCAAATCCACACTACAAAGAATTGTCACTTCCCACCGGTCAAAAGGGACATCTGTATATCTGTAAAAACCAGAAAGTCAAGAGCGAGATGACAAGGGCATGAAGCAATGTGATCCCAAGGGTCATGGAGGATTGTGATGACAAGCGCATGGAGCATTGTGATGACAACATTATGTAGCATTTTGCTGACAAAGGCAAGGAGCATTGTGATGACAAGGTTCATGGAGCACTGTGATGACAAGCGTCATGGAGCATTGGGATTACAGGGGTCATGGAGCATTGGGATGACAAGAGCATGGATCATTGTGATGACAAGGTTCATGGAGCATTTTGATGACAAGAGTCCCGGATCATTGTGTCGTCAGGGTTCATGGAGCGTTGTGATGACAGTGGTCATGGAGAATTGTGATGACAGGGGTCAGGGAGCATTGTGATGAGAAGGTCATGGATCACTGGGCTGAAAATGTTCATGGAGTATTGTGATGAGAGGCGTCATGAAGCATTGTGATGACAAGGGAATGGAGCATTGTGATGAGAAGACCATGGAGCCTTGTGATGACATGTCTCATGGGGCATTCTGAGGAAAAGGGGCATGCAGCATTGTGATTACAGAGGTCTTGGAGCATTGTGATGACAAGGGCATGGAGCATTGGGATGAGAAGGCCATGGAGCGTTCTGATGACATGCATCATGGAGCTTTGTGAGGACAAGGGCTTGGAGCATTGTGTTTTCAGGGGTCTTGGAGCACTGTGATGAAAAGGGCATGGATCATTGTGATGAAAAGGCATGGAGCCTGGTCATGACAGGGTTCAAGGAGCATACTGACGACAAGTGTCAGGGAGCATTGTGATGACAAGGGTATTGAGCATTGTGATGACAAAGGTCATGGAGCATTGTGATGAGAAGACGATGGATAATTGTGATGACGAGCGTCATGGGGCGTTGTGATGATAAGTGTTATGGAACATTTTGATCACAAGGATTTGGAGCATTGTGATGACAGAGGTCATGGGGCATTTTGATTTCATTGTGATGACAATAGCCTGAAGCATTATGATGATGGGCATGCTGCATTGTGATGACAGGGTTCATGGAGCATTGAGATGAAAAGGGGCATGGAGCATTGTGATTACAGGAGTCTTGGAGCATTGTGATGACAAGGGCATGGAGCATCGTGAATGAGAAGGCCATGGAGCATTCTGATGACATGCGTCATGGAGCTTTGTGATGACAAGGGCATGGAGCATTGTGATTACAGGGGTCTTGGAGCACTGTGATGACAAGGGTCATGGAGCCTTGTGATGACAAGGCCGTGGAACATTGTGATGGCAGTGGTCATGGAGCATTTTTATGACAGGAGTCATGGAGCATTGTGATGACCAGGGCATGGAACACTGTGATACATGGGTCATGGAGGATTGTAATGACAAGCGCATGGAGCATTGTGATAAGAATGGCATCGAGCATTGTGATGAAAAGCATCATGTAGCCTGTGATGACAAGGGCATGGAACAATGTGATGAGAGGTTTCATGGAGCATTGTGATGACAATGGCATGCAGCATTGTGATGCCAAGGGTCATGGAGCTTTGTGATGACAAAGGTCATGGAGCATATTGATGACAAGAGGTGTGGTGCATTCTGTTGTGTAGGGCAGGGAGCATTGTGATAACAGGGTCATGGAGCAATTTGATGAAAAGTGTCATGGAACATTTTGATGACAGGGGTTATGGAACATTGAGATGTCAAGGGTCATGGAACATTTCCATGACAGGGTTTAAGGACCATTGTGATGACAGGGGAGTGGGTGTATTGTGATGACTAGTGAGGGAACATGTTGATATCAGTGGTGAGAGAGCATTTTTATAAGAAGTGCATGGAGCATTGTGATGACAATCTTTATGGAGCATTGTGATGACAAGGTTGTGGAGCATTGTGATGACAAGGGTCATGGAGCATTGAGTTGACAAAGGCATGGAGCATTGTGATGACAAGTGTCACGGAGCATTGTGATGAAAAGTTCATGGAGCATTGTGGTGACAAAGTTCACAGAGCCTTGTGATGATGAGGGCATGGACCATTGTGATGACACAGGTCATGAAGCCTTGTGAAGACTGGAGTCACGGAGAATTGTGATGACTGGGGTCATGGAGCATTGTGATGACAAGGGCATGGAGCTTTGTGATGACAGGGGCATAGGGCATTGGTCTGACAAGTTTCATGGATAATTGTGTTGACAGTGGGCATGGCACATTGTGATGACAAGGTCATGGAGCATTGTGATGACAAGGTCATGGAGCATTGTGAAGACAAGGTCATGGAGTATTGTGAAGACAGGTGTCAGGGAGCATTGTGATGACATATTTCATGGTCCATTGTGATGACAATGGCATGGAGCATTGTGATGCCAAGTGTTATGGAGGATTGTGATGACAAAGGTAATGGAGCACTGTGATGACAAGGGCTTGGATCATTGTGATGACAAGGGCATGGAGCATTGTGATGACAATGGGCAGTGAGAATTTTGATGAAAAGGTCGTGAAGCATTGTGATAACAAAGGCATGGAGCTTGCTATGACAGGGGTCATGGGGCATTGCGATGACAAGTGCATGGAGAATTGTGATGACAAGAGCATGTAACATAGTGATGAGAACTGTCATGGAGCACTGTGATGACAAGGACGTGGAGAATTGTGATGACAAGGGACATGGTGCATTGTCATGACCAGGGCATGGAGCATTGCGATGGCAAGACCGTGGAGCACTGTGATGAGAAGACCATGGATAATTGTGATGACGAGCATCATGGAACACTGTAATGACAAGGGGCATGGAGCATTGTGATGACAGGTGTCATGGAGCATTGTGACGACAGGGGTCATGGATCATTGTGATGACAAGTGTCACGGAGCATTCTGATGACAAGCTTGTGGAGTATTGTGATGACAATGGCATGGAGCATTGTGATGAAAAGGGCATGGATCACTGTGATGAAAAAGGCATGGAGACTTGTCATGACAGGGTTCAATGAGCATACTGACGACAGGTGTCAGGGAGCATTGTGATGACAAGTGTACTGAGAATTGTGATGACAAAGGTCATTGAGCATTGTGATGAGAAGTCCATGGATAATTGTGATGACCAGCATCATGGGGCGTTGTGATGACAAGTATTACGGAACATTGTGATCACAAGGGTTTGGAGCATTGTGATGACAGAGGTCATGGATCATTTTGATTTCATTGTGATGACAATAGCATGAAGCATTATGATGATGGGCATGGTGCATTATGATGACAGGGTTCATGGATCATTGAGATGAAAAGGGGCATGGAGCATTGTGATTACAGGGGTCTTGGAGCATTGTGATGAGAAGGGTCATGGAGCCTTGTAATGACAAGGCCATGGAACATCGTGATGGCAGGGGTAATGGAGCATTGTTATCACAGGTGTAATGGAGCATTGTGATGGCAAGGGCATGGAGCATTGTGATGAGAAGGCCATGGAGCATTCTGATGACAATGGCATGGAGCATTGTGATGACCATGACATGGAGCATTGTGATGCAAAGGGTCATGGATCTTTGTGATGACAAAGGTCATGGAGCATTTTGATGACAAGGGCGTGGTGCATTGTGATGAGAAGGGCAGGGAGCATTGTGATGACAGGGTCATGGAACAATTTGATGAAAAGGGTCATGCAACATTTTGATGACAGGGGTTATGGAACATTGTGATGTCAGGGGTCATTGAGCATTTTGATGAAATGGTTCATGGAGCATTTTGATGACAGGGGTTATGGAACATTGTGATGTCAGGGGTCATCGAACATTGTGATGATAAGTGCATGTAGAATTGTGATGACAGGAGTCATGGAACATTGTGATGACAGGGGTGAGGGAGTATTGTGATGAATAGTGATGTAACATTGTGATATCAGTGGTGAGAGAGCATTTTGATGAGAAGTGCATGGAGCATTGTGATGACAAGGTTTATGGAGCATTGTGATGACAAGATTGTGGAGCACTGTGATGACAAGCGCATGGCGCATTGTGATGACATGGGTCATGGAGCATTGTGCTGACAAGCGCATGGAGCATTGTGATGACAAGGGTCATGGAGCATTGTGCTGAGAAAGGCATAGAGCATTGTGATGACAAGGGTCAAAGAGCATTGTGATGAAAAGTTCATGGAGCATTGTGGTTAAAAAGTCACAGAGACTGTAGATGAGGAGGGCATGGACCATTGTGATGACAAAGGTCATGAAGCATTGTGATGACTGGAGTCACGGAGAATTGTGATGACAGGGGTCGTGGAGCATTGTGATAAGAAGGGCATGGAACATTGTGATGACAAGGGCATGGAGCATTGGTCTAATAAGTTTCATGGATTATTGTGATGACAGTTGGAATGGCGCATTGTGATGACAAGGGCATGGAGCACTGTGATGACCAGGTCATGCAGTATTGTGAAGACAGGTGTCAGGGAGCATTGTGATGACATATGTAATGGCCCATTGTGATGACAATGGCATGGAGCATTGTGTTGCCAAGTGTCATGGAGTATTCTGATGACAAAGTTAATGGAGCATTGTGATGACAATGGCTTGGAGCATTGTGATGACAAGGGTCAGGGAGCATTCTGATGACAAGCTTGTGGAGTAATTTGATGACATTGGCATGGAGCATTGTGATGAAAACGGCATGGGGCATTGTGATGAAAAAGGCATGGAGCCGTTTCGTGACAGGGTTCAAGGAGCATTCTGACGACAAGTGTCAGGGAGCATTGTGATGACAAGTGTATTGAAAATTATGATGACAAAGGTCATGGAGCATTGTGATGAAAAGGGCATGGAGTATTGTGATGAAAGGCATCATGGAGTGTTGTGATGACAAGTGTTATGGAACATTGTGATCACAAGGGTTTGGAGCATTGTGAGGACAGAGGTCTTGGATCATTTTGATTTCAAGGAACATGGAGCATTGTGATGACAAGGGCATGAAGCAATGTGATCCCAAGGTTCATGGAGTATTGTGATGACAAGCGCATAGAGCATCGTAATGACAGGGTCATGTAGCATTTTGCTGACAAAGGCATGGAGCATTGAGATGACAGGTGTCCAGGAGCACTGTGATGGCAAGCGTCAAGGAGCATTGTGTTTACAGAGGTCAAGGAGCATTGGGATGACAAGGGCATGCATCATTGTGATGCCAAGTGTCATGGAGCATTGGGCTGAAAATGTTCATGGAGTTTTGTGATGACAGGGGTCATGGAGCATTGTGATGACTAGGGAATGGAGCATTGTGATGACAAGAGTACCGGATCATTGTCTTGTCAGGTGTCATGGAGCGTTGTGATGACAGTGGTCATGGAGCATTGTGATGATATTGGTCAAGGAGCATTGTAATGAGAAGGTCATGGAGCATTGGGCTGAAAACGTTCATGGAGTATTGTGATGACAGGCGTCATGGAGCATTGTGATGATAAGGGAATGGAGCATTTTGATGACAAGGTCCTGGAGCATTGTGATGAGAAGACCATGGAGCCTTGTGATGACAAGTCTCATGGAGCATTCTGATGAAAAGGGGCATGGAGCATTGTGATTACAGGGGTCTAGGACCATTGTGATGACAAGGGCATGGAGCATTGTGATGAAAAGTGCATGGATCATTGTGATGAAAAAGGCATGGAGACTTGTCATGAAAGGGTTCAAGGAGCATACCGATGGCAAGAGTAAGGGAGCATTGTGATGACATGTGTATTGAGCATTGTGATGACAAATGTCATGGGGCATTGTGATGAGAAGTCCATGGATAATTGTGATGACCAGCGTCATGGGGCATTGTGATGACAAGTGTTATGGAACATTGTGATCACAAGGGTTTGGAGCATTGTGATGACAGAGGTCATGGAGCATTTTGATTTCATTGTGATGACAATAGCATGAAGCATTATGATGATGGGCATGGTGCATTGTGATGACAGTGTTCATGGAGCATTTTGATGAAAAGGGTCATGGAGCATTTGTCTGACAAGTTTCATGGATTATTGTGATGACAGTGGGCATGGCACATTGTGATGACAAGGGCATGGAGCATTGTGATGACAAGGTCATGGAGTATTGTGAAGACAGGTGTCAGGGAGCATTGTGATGACATATGTCATGTTCAATTGTGATGACAATAACACGGAGCATTGTGATGCCAAGTGTCATGGAGGATTGTTGTGACAAAGGTAAAGGAGCATTTAGATGACAAGGGCATGGAGCATTGAGATGACAAGGGCCATTGATAATTTTAATGTCCAGGTCGTGAAACATTGTAATGACAAGCGCATGGAGCTTCCTATGACAGGGGTCATGGAGCATTGCGATGACAAGTGCATGGAGTATTGTGATGACAAGAGCATATAACATTGTGATGAGAAGTGCCATGGAGCATTGTGATGACAAGGAAGTGGAGAATTGTGAGGACGAGGGACATTGAGCTTTGAGATGACCAGGGCATGGAGAATTGTGATGGCAAAACCGTGGAGCATTGTGATGAGAAGACCTTGGGTAATTGTGATGACGAGCATCATGAAGCACTGTAATGACAAGGGGAATGAAGCATTGTGATGACAGGTGTCAGGGAGCATTGTGATGACAGGGGTCATGGAGCATTGTGATGACAAGGGCACGGAGCATTGTGATGACAAGGGCCATTGAGAATTTTGATGACAAGGTCGTGAAGCATTGTGATGACAAACACTTGGAGCTTGCTATGACAGGGGGAATGGAACATTGCAATTACAAGTGCATGGAGAATTGTGATGACAAGAGCATGTAACATTGTGATGAGAAGTGTCATGTAGCATTGTGATGACAAGGACGTGGAGAATTGTGATGACAAGGGACATGGAGCATTGTGATAAGCAGGGCATAGAGCACTGTGATGACAGGGGTAATGGAGCATTATTATGACAAGGGCCATAGTGCATTCTGACATAAGATATCACTTATGAAGGGAATGTAAACATGGCTACATATGAACTGAATTAGGAAAGAGAACAGTGTCTCAGATATAGAAAACACACTTATGCTTGCTTAAGGGGAAAGGAGAGGTGGGGAGACACACAAAACCAGAGTTTGATATTTGCACAGGTAACATTCCATAATCCAAATACAGAAGAGACAAGCCCTACTCCTTCCTCAGTGAACGGGACTCAACACCCTAATTCCCGGCAGAGAAATATATCTGACTAGTAAGAATCTTAAAACCTATGTATTGATATGTCTCCGTAAAGGAACCAAGTGTGTCTAGCATGACATAAACATGGCAGTGAGAAGCAGCTCAAACCCACTATAAAAATGAATTTCAAAACAAAACAAAAAACAGTTTAATTCTTACACAATACCTTCAGGGGTTCTGATGAAACTTGGAATGACCCTGTCTACAACGACAGCTGGATGTGGCATAAGGCTGGTCACTTGGGACTGAGAGGATTGGTGAGATTGGGTGAGAAAAGGCAGACCCTTTAAAGCAATAATTCCTGCCCATCATTCTATGGTTCCCAACTCTCCAGGTAGAAGGGAATATCACTACAGTTATAACATGTATGGGAAACCTAGAGAATGGACACCCTCTGATGGAGAAAGGTTTCTAAAACTATACTAATTTTTTCTCTCCTTGTGCTGAAACTTGATATTCCTACTGCTTTACTATCAATCTCCCAACTTGGAGAGTCAGCCCCTATAACCTCCTGGGTCGCACAGTTGGCACATTGTGCAGAGGATATAAGGGAAGAGGGAGAATTAATGAGAGAGTAGCTGTTAGGCATTTGGACGGGCACTTATCACTCTAACTTCCCGGCAGGAAGAAGAATTAACCAAAGTCTCAGCCACCGACAGGGAATCAGTATAGGTCCTGAACCAAAATTTTGGACTTGCGGTCAGCTCACTAAAAACGAGTAGAAAAATGGAGCTCAGGGGCACAGCAATTCACAAACTGGCCGAGTAATAAAGGACAACTATCGTCCAAAAATCTGTTGAGGGAAGGCATTGAGGCGGACTTGAAAGCGAGGCAGAATAGCAGGAAACAGATTTCAAGAGGTACGTTGGAATCGCCTTTAAAGCACAGGAAGAGTGGCACAACATCGACAATGATGCACTTGGCCAAAAAGGGCGTATGCGTTTTCTCCTGAATATATTCAGGAGAAAACGCATACGCCCTTTTTGGCCAAGCAAGCAAGCGGGCAATGCAAATCTGCAGTACAAAGAAGTATCACTTCCCACCGGTCAAAAGGGACATCCGCAAAATGTGTAAAAACCAGAAAGGCAAGACAGGCCCTGGAGAAGAGGGAGCCTTTTTATGCTGATGGGCGGGATGTAAATTGCCAACTGCCTCTATGGAAGAGTGCATTGTGTTCCCTAAAACAAGTAAACAACAGAGCTACAGAGCCAAGGGCACTTCCAGTCTAGGGAATATACCTTGGGAAAACTGAAAATCAATAAGACAGAGCCACCCCAAAATTTACGGCTGCACTGCTCACAATAACCTCAACTTGGGTACACCTTAAATATCCCAGGAAATATAAAAATGGTTCAAAAAATTGTGGTACTTACGTACGATGGACTATCCCTCAGCCATGAAATCAATGTCATAAGACCAATAGCAGCAAAATGAGTGGATTCAGGTACGATGATTCTAAATGAAATAAGTCACACAGAAAAAGAAATTTATCATGAGATATCACTTATGAAGATCCTGTAAACATGGCGACACTTGAACTGAGTTAGGAAAGAGAACAGAGTCTCACATTTAGAAAACACTCTTATGCCTGCTTAAGGGGGAAGGAGAGGTGGGGTGATGGATAAAACCAGAGTTTGATATAAGCACAGGTACCGTTCCAAACACCAACTATGGAATAGACAAGACCTACACCTTCCTTGGCGAAAGGGACTCAAAACACCATATTTCCAGCAGAGGAATATATCTGACTAGTAAGAATCTTAAAACCTATGTATTAATATATCTCTGTAAGGGAATCAAAAGTGTCTAGAATGGCATAAACATGGCAGTGAGAATCAGCTCAAACCCACTATACAAAGGAATTTCAAAAACAAAACAAAAAAACAGGGAAATTCTTTCCAATTCCTTCAGGGTCTCTGATTAAACCTGGAATGACCCTATCTACAATGACAGCTGGATGTTACATAAGGCTGGACACGTGGCACTGAGAGGATTGGTGAGATTGGGTGAGCAAATGCAGACCCTTCAAAGCAATAATGCATGGCACACATTACATGTGTCCCAACTCTCCAAGTTGAAGGGGATATTACTACAACTATAACATGTACCAGAAACCTAGAGAATGGACACACTGTGAATAAGAAAGGTTTCTAAAACTCAACTAATAGTCCGTCTCCTGGTGCTCAGGTTTGACACTCCAACTGCTTTACTATCAATCTCCCAACTTAGAGAGACAGCACATTTAACCTCCTTGTTGGCACACGTTGCCAATTTGGCAGAGGATGAAAGGGAAGAGGGAGAACCAATGAGAGAGTAGCTGTTTGGCATTTGGACTGGCACATGTCACTCTAATTTCCCGGCAGGAAGAAGAATTAACCAAAGTCTCAGCCACCCACCGGGAACCCATATAGTTCCTGAACCAAAATATTGGTCTTGCGTTCAGCTCACAAAAAACGAGATGCAAAATGAGGCTCAGGGGCACAACAATTCACAAACTGGCAGAGTAATAAAGGACAACTATCATCCAAAAACCTGTTGAGGGAAGGCAGCGAGGTAGACTTAAAAGCTAGGCAGAATAGCAGGAAACAGATTTCAAGAGGTACGTTGGAATCACCTTTAAAGCACAGGAAAAGGGGCACAACTTCGACAATGATGCACTTGGCCAAAAAGGGCGTATGCATTTTCTCCTGAATTTATTTAGGAGAGAACGCATATGCCCGTTTTGGCCAAGCAAGCAAGCAGACAATGCAAAACTGCAATACAAAGAAGTATCACTTCCTACCAGTAAAAAAGGGACATCCACAAAATGTGTAAAAACCAGAAAGGCAAGACAGGCCCTGGAGAACAGGGAGCCTTGTTATGCTGATGGGCAGGATGTAAATTGCCAAATCCCTCTCTGGAGGAGTGAATTGGGTTCCCTAAAACAAGTACACAACAGATCTACAGAGCCAAGGGCACTTCCAGTCTAGGGAATATACCTTGGGAAAACTGAAAATCAATAAGACACAGCCACCCCAAAATTTAGGGCTGCACTGCTTACAAGAACCTCAACTTGGGTACACCTTAAATATCCCAGGAAATATAAAAATGGCTCAAAAATTTGTGGTACTTATGTACGATGGAATATCCCTCAGCCATGTAATCAATGTCATAAGACCAGTAGCAACAAAATGAGTGGATTCTGTTATGATGATTCTAAGTGAAATAAGACACACAGAAAAAGAAATTTATCATAAGATATCACTTATGATGATCCTGTAACATGGCTACACTTGAACTGAGTTAGGAAAGAGAACAGAGTCTCACATTTAGAAAACACACTTATGCCTGCTAGAGTTGGAAGGAGAGGTGGGGTGATGCATAAAACCAGAGTTTTATATAAGCATAGGTACTGTTCCAAAAACCAACTATGGAATACAGAAGACCTACAAGTTCCTCACTGAAAGGGACTCAAAACCCCATATTTCCAGCAGAGGAAAATTATCTGACTAGTAAGAATCTTAAAACCTATGTATTGATATGTCTTCGTAAGGGAATCAAGTGTTTCTAGACTGGCATAAACATGGCAGCGAGAATCAGCTCAAACCCACTATCAAAAGGAATTTCAAAAACAAAACAAAGAAAACAGGGAAATGCTTTACAATTCCTTCAGGGTCTCTGATGAAACCTGGAATGACCCTATCTACAATGACCGCTGGATGTGGCATAAGGCTGGACACTTGGGACTGAGAGGATTGGTGAGATTGGGTGAGCAAATGCAGACCTTGTAAACCAATAATGCAATGCACCCATTCCATGGGTCCCAACTCTGCGGGTTGAAGGGAATATTAATACAGCTATAACATGTACAGGAAACCTAGAGAATGGACACACTGTGAATACAAAAGGTTTCTAAAACTCAACGAATAGTCCCTCTCCTGGTGTTCCAGTTTGACTTTCCAACTGCTTTACTATCAATCTCCCAACTTGGAGAGACAGCCCCTTTTAACCTCCTGGTACACACACGTTGCCAATTTGGCAGAGGATGAAAGGAAAGGGGGAGAACCAATGACAGAGTAGCTGTTAGGCTTTTAGACGGGCACATGTCACTCTAATTTCACGGGAGGAAGAAGAATTAACCAAAGTCTCAGCCACCCACGGGGAACAAGTAGAGGTCTTGAACCAAAATTTTGGACTTGCGGTCAGCTCACAAAAAATGAGTTGAAAAATGGGGCTCAGGGCACAGCAATTCACAAACTGGAAGAGAAATAAAGGACAACTATCATCCAAAAATCTGTTGAGGGAAGGCATCGAGGCAGAGTTGAAAGCGAGGCAGAATAGCAGGAAACAGATTTCAAGAGGTATGTTGGAATCGCCTTTAAAGCACCAGAAGTGGGGCACAACTTCGACAATGATGCACTTGGCCAAAAAGGGCGTTTGCATTTTCTCCTGAATATATTCAGGAGAAAACGCATATGCCCGTTTTGGCCAAGCAAGCAAGCAGGCAATGCAAATCTGCACTACAAAGAAGTATCACTTCCCACCGGTCAAAAGGGACATCCGCAAAATGTGTAAAAACCAGAAAGGCAAGACAGGCCCTGGAGAACAGGGAGAATTGTTATGCTGATGGGCAGGATGTAAATTGCCAACTGCCTCTCTGGTGGAGTGAATTGTGTTCCCTAAAACAAGTAAACAACAGAGCTACAGAGCCAAGGGCACTTCCAGTCTAGGGAATATACCTTGGGAAAACTGAAAATCAATAAGACAGAGCCACCCCAACATTTAGGGCTGCACTGCTTACAAGAACCTCAACATGGGTACACCTTAAATATCCCAGGAAATATAAAAATGGTTCAAAAAATTGTGGTACTTACGTACGATGGAATATCCCTCAGCCATGAAATCAATGTCATAAGACCAGTAGCAGCAAAATGAGTGGATTCAGGTTCGATGATTCTAAGTGAAATAAGTCACACAGAAAAAGAAACTTATCATAAGATATCACTTATGAAGATCCTGTAAACATGGATACACTTGAACTGAGCTAGGAAAGAGAACAGAGTCTCACATTTGGAAAACACTCTTATGCCTGCTTAAGGGGGAAGGAGAGGTGGGGTGATGCATAAAACCAGAGTTTGATATAAGCACAGGTACCGTTCCAAAAACCAAGTATGGAATATACAAGACCTACACCTTCCTCAGTGAAAGGGACTCAAAACCCCATATTTCCCGCAGAGGAATATATCTGACTAGAAAGAATCTTAAAACCTATGTATTGATATGACTCTGTAAGGGAATCAAGTGTGTCTAGACTGGCATAAACATGGCAGCGAGAATCAGCTGAAACCCACTATCAAAAGGAATTTCACAAACAAAACAACAAAACAGGGAAATTCTTTACAATTCCTTCAGGGTCTCTGATGAAACCTGGAATGACCCTATCTACAACGACAGCTGGATGTGGCATAAGGCTGGACACTTGGGACTGAGAGGATTGGTGAGATTGGGTGAGCAATTGCAGACCCTTTTAAGCAATAATGCATGGCACCCACTCCTTGGGTCCCAACTCTCCAGGTTGAAGGGAATATTACTACAGCTATAACATGTACGGGAAACCTAGAGAATGGACACACTGTGAATACGAACGGTTTCTAAAACTCAACTAATAGTCCCTCTCCTGGTGCTCAGGTGTGACTTTCCAACTGCTTTACTATCAATCTCCCAACTTGGAGAGACAGCCCCTTTAACCTCCTGGTTCGCACACATTGCCAATTTGACAGAGGATGAAAGGGAGGAGGGAGAACCAATGAGAGAGTAGCTGTTAGGCATTTGGACGGGCACATGTCACTCTAATTTCCCGGCAGGAAGGAGAATTAACCAAAGTCTCAGCCACCTACCGGGAACCAGTATAGGTCCTGAACCAAAATTTTGGACTTGCGGTCAGCTCACTAAAAACGAGTAGAAAAATGGAGCTCAGTGGCACAGCAATTCACAAACTGGCAGAGTAAGAAAGGACAACTATGGTCCAAAAATCTGTTGAGGGAAGGTAATGAGCGGACTTGAAAGCGAGGCAGAATAGCAGGAAACAGATTTCAAGAGGTACGTTGGAATCGCCTTTAAAGCACAGGAAGAGTGGCACAACTTCTACAATGATACACTTGGCCAAAAAGGGCGTATGTGTTTTCTCCTGAATATATTCAGGAGAAAACGCATACGCCCTTTTTGGCCAAGCAAGCAAGCGGGCAATGCAAATCTGCACTACAAAGAAGTATCACTTCCCACCGGTCAAAAGGGACATCCGCAAAATGTGTAAAAACCAGAAAAGCAAGACAGGCCCTGGAGAAGAGGGAGCCTTTTTATGCTGATGGGCGGGATGTAAATTGCCAACTGCCTCTATGGAGGAGCGCATTGTGTTCCCTAAAACAAGTAAACAACAGAGAGACAGAGCCAAGGGCACTTGCACTCTAGGGAATATACCTTGGGAAAACTGAAAATCAATAAAACAGAGCCACCCCAAAATTTACGGCTGCACTGCTCACAATAACCTCAACTTGGGTACACCTTAAATATCCCAGGAAACATAAAAATGGTTCAAAAAATTGTGGTACTTACGTACGATGGAATATCCCTCAGCCATGAAATCAATGTCATAAGACCAATAGCAGCAAAATGAGTGGATTCAGGTACGATGATTCTAAGTGAAATAAGTCACACAGAAAAAGAAACTTATCATGAGATATCACTTATGAAGATCCTGTAAAGATGGCGACACTTAAACTGAGTTAGGAAAGAGTACAGAGTCTAACATTTAGAAAACACACTTATGCCTGCTTAAGGGGGAAGGAGAGGTGGGGTGATGCATAAAACCAGAGTTTGATATAAGCAGAGGTACCGTTCCAAACACCATCTATGGAATAGACAAGATCTACACCTTCCTCAGTGAAAGGGACTCAAAACCCCATATTTCCAGCAGAGGAATATATCTGACTAGTAAGAATCTTAAAACCTATGTATTGATATGTCTCCATAAGGGAATCAAGTGTGTCTAGACTGGCATAAACATGGCAGCGAGAATCAGCTCAAACCCACTATAAAAAGGAATTTCAAAAACAAAACAAAAAAACTGGGAAATTCTTTACAATTCCTTCAGGGTCTCTGATGCAACCTGGAATGACCGTATCTAAAACGACAGCTGGACGTGGCATAAGGAGGGACACTTAGGACTGAGACGATTGGTGAGATTGGGTGAGCAAATGCAGACCCTTTAAAGCACAAATGTCTGGCACCCATTCCATGGGTCCCAACTCTCCAGGTTGAAGGGAATATTACTACAGCTATAACATGTACGGGAAACCTAGAGAACGGACACACTGTGAATATGAAAGGTTTCTAAAACTCAACGAATAGTCCCTCTCCTGGTGCTCCGGTTTGACTTTCCGTCTGCTTTACTATCAACCTCCCAACTTGGAGAGACAGCCCCTTTAACCTCCTGGTTCGCAAGGTTGCCAATTTGGCAGAGGATGAAAGGGAAGTGGGAGAACCAATGAGAGAGTAGCTGTTAGGCATTTGGACGGGCACATATCACTGTAATTTCCCGGCAGGAAGAATAATTAACCAAAGTCTCAGCCACCCACCGGGAACCAGTATAGGTCCTGAACCAAAATTTTGGACTTGCGGTCAGCTCACCGAAAACGAGTTGAAAAATGGAGCTCAGGGGCACAGCAATTCACAAACTGGCCGAGTA
This sequence comes from Hyperoodon ampullatus, assembly GCF_949752795.1. Classification (NCBI taxonomy): domain Eukaryota; kingdom Metazoa; phylum Chordata; class Mammalia; order Artiodactyla; family Ziphiidae; genus Hyperoodon; species Hyperoodon ampullatus. Next base: position 154,887 of record NW_027640675.1, on the reverse strand, counting down.
ATAAAGGACAACTATCGTCCAAAAATCTGTTGAGGGAAGGCAACGAGGCGGACTTGAAAGCGAGGCAGAATAGCAGGAAACAGATTTCAAGAGGTACGTTGGAATCACCTTTAAAGCACAGGAAGAGGGGCACAACTTCGACAATGATGCACTTGGCCAAAAATTGCGTATGCGTTTTCTCCTGAATATATTGAGGAGAAAACGCATACGCCCTTTTTGGCCAAGCAAGCAAGCGGGCAATGCAAATCTGCACTACAAAGAAGTATCACTTCCCACCGGTCAAAAGGGACATCCACAAAATGTGTAAAAACCAGAAAGGCAAGACAGGCCCTGGAGAACAGGGAGCCTTGTTATGCTGATGGGCATGATGTAAATTGCCAACTGCCTCTCTGAAGGAGTACATTGTGTTCCCTAAAACAAGTAAACAACAGAGCTACAGAGCCAAGGGCACTTCCAGTCTAGGGACTATACCTTGGGAAAACTGAAAATCAGTAAGACAGAGCCACCCCAAAATTTAGGGCTGCACTGCTTACAAGGACCTCAACTTGGGTACACCTTAAATATCCCAGGAAATATAAAAATGGTTCAAAAATTTGTGGTACTTATGTACGATGGTGTATCCCTCAGCCATAGAATCAATGTCATAAGACCAGTAGCAGCAAAATGGGTGGTTTCAGGTACGATGATTCTAAGTGAAATAAGTCACAGAGAAAAAGAAACTTATCATAAGATATCACGTATGAAGATCCTGTAAACATGGCTACACTTGAACTGAGTTAGGAAAGAGAACAGTGTCTCACATTTAGAAAACACTCTTATGCCTGCTTAAGGGGGAAGGAGAGGTAGGGTGATGCATAAAACCAGAGTTTGATATAAGCACAGGTACCGTTCCAAAAACCAACTATGGAATAGACAAGGCCTACACCTTCCTCAGTGAAAGGGACTCAAAACCCCATATATCCCGCAGAGGAATATATCTGACTAGTAAGAATCTTAAAACCTATGTATTGATATGTCTCCGTAAGGGAATCAAGTGTGTCTAGACTGGCATAAACATGGCAGCGAGAATCAGCTCAAACCCACTATAAAAAGGAATTTCAAAAACAAAACAAAAAAACTGGGAAATTCTTTACAATTCCTTCAGGGTCTCTGATGAAACCCGGAATGACACTATCTACAATGACAGCTGGATGTGGCATAAGGCTGGACACTTGGGAATGAGAGGATTGGTGAGATTGGGTGAGCAAATGCAGACCATTTAAAGCAATAATGCATGGCACCCATTCCATGGGTCCCAACTCTCCAGGTTGAAGGGAATATTACTACAGTTATAACATGTACGGGAAACCTAGAGAACGGACACACTGTGAATACGAAAGGTTTCTAAAATTCAACGAATAGGCCCTCCACTGGTGCTCCGGTTTTACTTTCCATCTGGTTTACTATCAATCACCCAACTTGGAGAGACAGCCCCTTTAACCTCCTGGTTCGCACAGGTTTCCAATTTGGCAGAGGATAAAAGGGAAGAGGGAGAACCAATGAGAGAGTAGCTGTTAGGCATTTGGATGGGCACATATCACTCTAACTTCCCGGCAGGAAGAAGAATTAACCAAAGTCTCAGCCACCCACCGGGAACCAGTATAGGTCCTGAACCAAAATTTTGGACTTGCAGTCAGCTCATCAGAAACGAGTTGAAAAATGGAGCTCAGGGGCACAGCAATTCACAAACTGGCCGAGTAATAAAGGACAACTATCGTCCAAAAATCTGTTGAGGGAAGGCAACGAGGCGGACTTGAAAGCGAGGCAGAATAGCAGGAAACAGATTTCAAGAGGTACATTGGAATCGCCTTTAAAGCACAGGAAGAGGGGCACAACTTCGACAATGATGCACTTTTCCAAAAAGGGCGAATGCGTTTTCTCCTGAATATATTCAGGAGAAAACGCATACGCCCTTTTTGGCCAAGCAAGCAAGTGGGCAATGCAAGTCTGCACTACAAAGAAGTATCATTTCCCACCGTTCAAAAGGGACATCCACAAAATGTGTAAAAACCAGAAAGGCAAGACGGGCCCTGGAGAACAGGGAGCCTTGTTATGCTGATGGACGGGATGTAAATTGCCAACTGCCTCTCTGGAGGAGTACATTCTGTTCCCTAAAACAAGTAAAGAACAGAGCTACAGAGCCAAGGGCACTTCCAGTCTAGGGAATATACCTTGGGAAAACTGAAAATCAATAAGACAGAGCCACCCCAAAATTTAGGGCTGCACTGCTTACAAGGACCTCAACTTGGGTACACCTTAAATATCCCAGTAAATATAAAAATGGTTCAAAAAATTGTGGTACTTACGTACGATGGAATATCCCTCAGCCATGAAATCAATGTCATAAGACCAGTAGAAGCAAAATGGGTGGATTCAGGTACGATGATTCTAAGTGAAATATGTCACACAGAAAAAGAAACTTATCATAAGATATCACTTATGAAGATCCTGTAAACATGGCTACACTTGAACTGAGTTAGGAAAGAGAACAGTGTCTCACATTTAGAAAACACTTTTATGCCTGCTTAAGGGGGAAGGAGAGGTGGGGTGATGCATAAAACCAGTGTTTGATATAAGCACAGGTACCGTTCCGTAAACAAACTATGGAATAGACAAGACCTATACCTGCCTCAGTGAAAGGGACTCAAAACCCCATATTTCCCGCAGGGGAATGTATCTGACTAGTAAGAATCTTAAAACCTATGTATTGATATGTCTCCGTAAGGGAATCAAGTGTGTCTAGACTGGCGTAAACATGGCAGCGAGAATCAGCTCAAACCCACTATAAAAAGGAATTTCAAACACAAAACTAAAAAAATGGGAAATTCTTTACAATTCCTTCAGGGTCTCTGATGAAACCTGGAATGACCCTATCTACAACGACAGCTGGATGTGGCATAAGGCTGGACACTTGGGACTGAGAGGAATGGTGAGGTTGGGTGAGCAAATGCAGACCCTTTAAAGCAATAATGCATGGCACCCATTCCATGGGTCCCAACTCACCAGGTTGAAGGGAATATTACTACAGTTATAACATGTACGGGAAACCTAGAGAACTGACACATTGTCAATACGAAAGGTTTCTAAAACTCAATGAATAGTCCCTCTCCTGGTGCTCCGCTTTGACGTTCCGTCTGGTTTACTATCAATCTCCCAACTTGGAGAGACAGACCCTTTAACCTCCTGGCTTGCACAGGTTTCCAATTTGGCAGAGGATGAAAGGGAAGAGGGAGAACCAATGAGAGAGTAGCTGTTAGGCATTTGGACGGGCACATATCACTCTAACTTCCCGGCAGGAAGAAGAATTAACCAAAGTCTCAGCCCCACACCGGGAACCAGTATAGGTCCTGGACCAAAATTTCGGACTTGCGGTCAGCTCACCAAAAACGAGTTGAAAAATGGAGCTCAGGGGCACAGCTATTCACAAACTGGCCTAGTAATAAAGGACAACTATCATCCAAAAATATGTTGAGGGAAGGCAACGAGGCGGACTTGAAAGCGAGGCAGAATTGCAGGAAACAGATTTCAAGAGGTACGTTGGAATCGCCTTTAAAGCACAGGAAGAGGGGCACAACTTCGGCAATGATGCCCTTGGCCAAAAAGGGCGTATGCGTTTTCTATTCAGGAGAAAACGCATACGCCCTTTTTGGCCAAGCAAGCAAGCGGGCAATGCAAATCTGCACTACAAAGAAGTATAAATTCCCACCGGTCAAAAGGGACATCCACAAAATGTGTAACAACCAGAAAGGCAAGACAGGCCCTGGAGAACAGGGAGCCTTGTTATGCTGATGGGCGGGATGTAAATTGCCAACTGCCTCTCTGGAGGAGTACATTGTGTTCCCTAAAACAAGTAAAGAACAGAGCTACAGAGCCAAGGGCACTTCCAGTCTAGGGAATATACCTTGGGAAAACTGAAAATCAATAAGACAGAGCCACCCCAAAATTTAGGGCTGCACTGCTTACAAGGACCTCAACTTGGGTACACCTTAAATATCCCAGGAAATATAAAAATGGTTCAAAAATTTGTGGTACTTATGTACGATGGAGTATCCCTCAGCCATGGAATCAATGTCATAAGACCAGTAGCAGCAAAATGGGTGGTTTCAGGTACGATGATTCTAAGTGAAATAAGTCACACACAAAAAGAAACTTATCATAAGATATCACGTATGAAGATCGTGTAAACATGGCTACACTTTAACTGAGTTAGGAAAGAGAACAGTGTCTCACATTTAGAAAACACTCTTATGCCTGCTTAAGGGGGAAGGAGAGGGAGGGTGATACATAAAACCAGAGTTTGATATAAGCACAGGTACCGTTCCAAAAACCAACTATGGAATAGACAAGGCCTACACCTTCCTCAGTGAAAGGGACTCAAAACCCCATATTTCCCGCAGAGGAATATATCTGACTAGTAAGAATCTTAAAACCTATGTATTGATATGTCTCCGTAAGGGAATAAAGTGTGTCTAGACTGGCATAAACATGGCAGCGAGAATTAGCTCAAACCCACTATAAAAAGAAATTTCAAAAACAAAACAAAAAAACTGGGAAATTCTTTGCAATTCCTTCAGGGTCTCTGATGAAACCCGGAATGACCCTATCTACAACGACAGCTGGATGTGGCATAAGGCTGGACACTTGGGAATGAGAGGATTGGTGAGATTGGGTGAGCAAATGCAGACCCTTTAAAGCACAAATGCCTGGCACCCATTCCATGGGTCCCAACTCTCCAGGTTGAAGGGAATATTACTACAGCTATAACATGTACGGGAAACCTAGAGAATGGACACACTGTGAATACGAAAGGTTTCTAAAATTCAACGAATAGTCCCTCTCCTGGTGCTCCGGTTTCACTTTCCTTCTGCTTTACTATCAACCTCCCAGCTTGGAGAGACAGCCCCTTTAACCTCCTGGTTCGCACAGGTTGCCAATTTGGCAGAGGATGAATGGGAAGAGGGAGATCCAATGAGAGAGTAGCTGTTAGGCATTTGGACGGGCACATATCACTGTAATTTCCCGGCAGGAAGAATAATTAACCAAAGACTCAGCCACCCACTGGGAACCAGTATAGGTCCTGAACCAAAATTTTGGACTTGCGGTCAGCTCACCATAAACAAGTTGAAAAATGGAGCTCAGGGGCACAGCAATTCACAAACTGGCCGAGTAATAAAGGGCAACTATCGTCCAAAAATCTGTTGAGGGAAGGCAACGAGGCGGACTTGAAAGCGAGGCAGAATAGCAGGAAACAGATATCAAGAGGTACGTTGGAATCGCCTTTAAAGCACAGGAAGAGGGGCACAACTTCGACAATGATGCACTTGGCCAAAAAGGGCGTATGCGTTTTCTCCTGAATATATTCAGGAGAAAACGCATACACCCTTTTTGGCCAAGCAAGCAAGCGGGCAATGCAAATCTGCACTACAAAGAAGTATAAATTCCCACCGGTCAAAAGGGACATCAACAAAATGTGTAACAACCAGAAAGGAAAGACAGGCCCTGGAGAACAGGGAGCCTTGTTATGCTGATGGGAGGGATGAAAATTGCCAACTGCCTCTCTGGAGGAGTGCATTGTTTTCCCTAAAACAAGTAAACAACAGAGCTACAGAGCCAAGGGCACTTCCAGTCTAGGGAATATACCTTGGGAAAACTGAAAATCAATAAGACAGACCCACCCCAAAATTTAGGGCTGTACTGCTTACAAGGACCTCAACTTGGGTACACCTTAAATATCCCAGTAAATATAAAAATGGTTCAAAAAATTGTGGTACTTACGTACGATGGAATATCCCTCAGCCATGAAATCAAGGTCATAAGACCAGTAGCAGCAAAATGGGTGGATTCAGGTACGATGATTCTAATTGAAATAAGTCACACAGAAAAAGAAACTATCATAAGATATCACTTATGAAGATCCTGAGAACATGGCTACACTTGAACTGAGTTAGGAAAGAGAACAGTGTCTCACATTTAGAAAACAGTCTTATGCCTGCTTAAGGGGGAAGGAGAGGTGGGGGTGATGCATCAAACCAGAGTTTGATATAAGCACAGGTACCGTTCCAAAAACCAACTATGGAATAGACAAGACCTACACCTTCCTCAGTGAAAGGGACTCAAAACCCCATATTTCCCACAGAGGAATATATCTGACTAGTAAGAATCATAAAACCTATGTATTGATATGTCTCCGTAAGGGAATCAAGTGTGTCTAGACTGGCATAAACATGGCAGCGAGAATCAGCTCAAACCCACTATAAAAAGGAATTTCAAAAACAAAACAAAAAAACTGGGAAATTCTTTACAATTCCTTCAGGGTCTCTGATGAAACCCGGAATGACACTATCTACAATGACAGCTGGATGTGGCATAAGGCTGGACACTTGGGAATGAGAGGATTGGTGAGATTGGGTGAGCAAATGCAGACCCTTTAAAGCAATAATGCATGGCACCCATTCCATGGGTCCCAACTCTCCAGGTTGAAGGGAATATTACTACAGTTATAACACGTACGGGAAACCTAGAGAACGGACACACTGTGAATACGAAAGGTTTCTAAAACTCAACGAATAGACCCTCCCCTGGTGCTCCGGTTTTACTTTCCATCTAGTTTATTATCAATCACCCAACTTGGAGAGACAGCCCCTTTAACCTCCTGGTTTGCACAGGTTTCCAATTTTGCAGAGGATAAAAGGGAAGAGGGAGAACCAATGAGAGAGTAGCTGTTAGGCATTTGGATGGGCACATATCACTCTAACTTCCCGGCAGGAAGAAGAATTAACCAAAGTCTCAGCCACCCACCGGGAACCAGCATAGATCCTGAACCAAAATTTTGGACTTGCGGTCAGCTCATCAAAAACGAGTTGAAAAATGGAGCTCAGGGGCACAGCAATTCACAAACTGGCCGAGTAATAAAGGACAACTATCATCCAAAAATCTGTTGAGGGAAGGCAACGTGGCAGACTTGAAAGCGAGGCAGAATAGCAGGAAACAGATTTCAAGAGGTACATTGGAATCACCTTTAAAGCACAGGAAGAGGGGCAAAACTTCGACAATGATGCACTTTGACAAAAAGGGCGTATGTGTTTTCTCCTGAATATATTCAGGAGAAAACGCATACGCCCTTTTTGGCCAAGCAAGCAAGCGGGCAATGCAAGTCTGCACTACAAAGAAGTATCACTTCCCACCGGTCAAAAGGGACATCCACAAAATGTGTAAGAACCAGAAAGGCAAGACAGGCCCTGGAGAACAGGGAGCCTTGTTATGCTGATGGGCGGGATGTAAATTGCCAACTGCCTCTCTGGAGGAGTACATTTTGTTCCCTAAAACAAGTAAACAACAGAGCTACAGAGCCAAGGGCACTTCCAGTCTAGGGAATATACATGGGAAAACTGAAAATCTATAAGACAGACCCACCCCAATATTTAGGGCTGCACTGCTTACAAGGACCTCAACTTGGGTACACCTTAAATATCCCAGGAAATATAAAAATGGTTCAAAAAATTGTGGTACTTACGTACGATGGAATATCCCTCAGCCATGAAATCAATGTCATAAGACCAGTAGCAGCAAAATGGGTGGATTCAGGTACGATGATTCTAAGTGAAATAAGTCACACAGAGAAAGAAACTTATCATAAGATATCACTTATGTAGATCCTGTAAACATGGCTACACTTGAACTGAGTTAGGAAAGAGAACAGTGTCTCACATTTAGAAAACACTCTTATGCCTGCTTAAGGGGGAAGGAGAGGTGGGGGTGATGCATCAAACCAGAGTTTGATATAAGCACAGGTACCGTTCCAAAAACCAACTATGGAATAGACAAGACCTACACCTTCCTCAGTGAAAGGGACTCAAAACCCCATATTTCCCGCAGAGGAATATATCTGACTAGTAAGAATCTTAAAACCTATGTATTGATATGTCTCCGTAAGGGAATCAAGTGTGTCTAGACTGGCATAAACATGGCAGCGAGAATCAGCTCAAACCCACTATAAAAAGGAATTTCAAAAACAAAACAAAAAAACTGGGAAATTCTTTACAATTCCTTCAGGGTCTCTAATGAAACCCGGAATGACACTATCTACAATGACAGCTGGATGTGGCATAAGGCTGGACACTTGGGAATGAGAGGATTGGTGAGATTGGGTGAGCAAATGCAGACCCTTTAAAGCAATAATGCATGGCACCCATTCCATGGGTCCCAACTCTCCAGGTTGAAGGGAATATTACTACAGTTATAACACGTACGGGAAACCTAGAGAACGGACACACTGTGAATACGAAAGGTTTCTAAAACTCAACGAATAGACCCTCCCCTGGTGCTCCGGTTTTACTTTCCATCTGGTTTACTATCAATCACCCAACTTGGAGAGACAGCCCCTTTAACCTCCTGGTTCGCACAGGTTTCCAATTTGGCAGAGGATAAAAGGGAAGAGGGAGAACCAATGAGAGAGTAGCTGTTACGCATTTGGATGGGCACATATCACTGTAATTTCCCGGCAGGAAGAATAATTAACCAAAGTCTCAGCCACCCACCGGGAACCAGTATATGTCCTGAACCAAAATTTTGGACTTGCGGTCAGCTCACCATAAACAAGTTGAAAAATGGAGCTCAGGGGCACAGCAATTCACAAACTGGCCGAGTAATAAAGGACAACTATCGTCCAAAAATCTGTTGAGGGAAGGCAACGAGGCGGACTTGAAAGCGAGGCAGAATAGCAGGAAATAGATATCAAGAGGTACGTTGGAATCGCCTTTAAAGCACAGGAAGAGGGGCACAACTTCGACAATGATGCACTTGGCCAAAAAGGGCGTATGCGTTTTCTCCTGAATATATTCAGGAGAAAACGCATACGCCCTTTTTGGCCAAGCAAGCAAGCGGGCAATGCAAATCTGCACTACAAAGAAGTATCACTTCCCACCGGTCAAAAGGGACATCCACAAAATGTGTAACAACCAGAAAGGCAAGACAGGCCCTGCAGAACAGGGAGCCTTGTTATGCTGATGGAAGGGATGAAAATTGCCAACTGCCTCTTTGGAGGAGTGCATTGTGTTCCCTAAAACAAGTAAACAACAGAGCTACAGAGCCAAGGGCACTTCCAGTCTAGGGAATATACCTTGGGAAAACTGAAAATCAATAAGACAGACCCACCCCAAAATTTAGGGCTGTACTGCTTACAAGGACCTCAACTTGGGTACACCTTAAATATCCCAGTAAATATAAAAATGGTTCAAAAAATTGTGGTACTTACGTACGATGGAATATCCCTCAGCCATGAAATCAAGGTCATAAGACCAGTAGCAGCAAAATGGGTGGATTCAGGTACGATGATTCTAAGTGAAATAAGTCACACAGAAAAGGAAACTTATCATAAGATATCACTTATGAAGATCCTGTAAACATGGCTACACTTGAACTGAGTTAGGAAAGAGAACAGTGTCTCACATTTAGAAAACACTCTTATGCCTGCTTAAGGGGGAAGGAGAGGTGGGGGTGATGCATCAAACCAGAGTTTGATATAAGCACAGGTACCGTTCCAAAAACCAACTATGGAATAGACAAGACCTACACCTTCCTCAGTGAAAGGGACTCAAAACCCCATATTTCCCGCAGAGGAATATATCTGACTAGTAAGAATCTTAAAACCTATGTATTGATATGTCTCCGTAAGGGAATCAAGTGTGTCTAGACTGGCATAAACATGGCAGCGAGAATCAGCTCAAACCCACTATAAAAAGGAATTTCAAAAACAAAACAAAAAAACTGGGAAATTCTTTACAATTCCTTCAGGGTCTCTGATGAAACCCGGAATGACACTATCTACAATGACAGCTGGATGTGGCATAAGGCTGCACACTTGGGAATGAGAGGATTGGTGAGATTGGGTGAGCAAATGCAGACCCTTTAAAGCAATAATGCATGGCACCCATTCCATGGGTCCCAACTCTCCAGGTTGAAGGGAATATTACTACAGTTATAACGTGTACGGGAAACCTAGAGAACGGACACAGTGTGAATACGAAAGGTTTCTAAAACTCAATGAATAGACCCTCCCCTGGTGCTCCGGTTTTATTTTCCATCTGGTTTACTATCAATCACCCAACTTGGAGAGACAGCCCCTTTAACCTCCTGGTTCGCACAGGTTTCCAATTTGGCAGAGGATAAAAGGGAAGAGGGAGAACCAATGAGAGAGTAGCTGTTAGGCATTTGGATGGGCACATATCACTCTAACTTCCCGGCAGGAAGAAGAATTAACCAAAGTCTCAGCCACCCACCGGGAACCAGTATAGGTCCTGAACCAAAATTTTGGACTTGCGGTCAGCTCATCAAAAACGAGTTGAAAAATGGAGCTCAGGGGCACAGCAATTCACAAACTGGCCGAGTAATAAAGGACAACTATCGTCCAAAAATCTGTTGAGGGAAGGCAACGAGGCGGACTTGAAAGCGAGGCAGAATAGCAGGAAACAGATTTCAAGAGGTACATTGGAATCGCCTTTAAAGCACAGGAAGAGGGGCACAACTTCGACAATGATGCACTTTGCCAAAAAGGGCGTATGCATTTTTTCTCCTGAATATATTCAGGAGAAAACGCATACGCCCTTTTTGGCCAAGCAAGCAAGCGGGCAATGCAAGTCTGCACTACAAAGAAGTATCACTTCCCACCGGTCAAAAGGGACATCCGCAAAATGTGTAAAAACCAGAAAGGCAAGACAGGACCTGGAGAACAGGGAGCCTTTTTATGCTGATGGGCGGGATGTAAATTGCCAACTGCCTCTATGGAAGAGTGCATTGTGTTCCCTAAAACAAGTAAACAACAGAGCTACAGAGCCAAGGGCACTTCCAGTCTAGGGAATATACCTTGGGAAAACTGAAAATCAATAAGACAGAGCCACCCCAAAATTTACGGCTGCACTGCTCACAATAACCTCAACTTGGGTACACCTTAAATATCCCAGGAAATATAAAAATGGTTCAAAAAATTGTGGTACTTACGTACTATGGACTATCCCTCAGCCATGAAATCAATGTCATAAGACCAATAGCAGCAAAATGAGTGGATTCAGGTACGATGATTCTAAATGAAATAAGTCACACAGAAAAAGAAATTTATCATGAGATATCACTTATGAAGATCCTGTAAACATGGCGACACTTGAACTGAGTTAGGAAAGAGAACAGAGTCTCACATTTAGAAAACACTCTTATGCCTGCTTAAGGGGGAAGGAGAGGTGGGGTGATGGATAAAACCAGAGTTTGATATAAGCACAGGTACCGTTCCAAACACCAACTATGGAATAGACAAGACCTACACCTTCCTTGGCGAAAGGGACTCAAAACACCATATTTCCAGCAGAGGAATATATCTGACTAGTAAGAATCTTAAAACCTATGCATTAATATATCTCTGTAAGGGAATCAAAAGTGTCTAGAATGGCATAAACATGGCAGTGAGAATCAGCTCAAACCCACTATACAAAGGAATTTCAAAAACAAAACAAAAAAACTGGGAAATTCTTTCCAATTCCTTCAGGGTCTCTGATTAAACCTGGAATGACCCTATCTACAATGACAGCTGGATGTTACATAAGGCTGGACACGTGGCACTGAGAGGATTGGTGAGATTGGGTGAGCAAATGCAGACCCTTCAAAGCAATAATGCATGGCACACATTACATGTGTCCCAACTCTCCAAGTTGAAGGGGATATTACTACAACTATAACATGTACCAGAAACCTAGAGAATGGACACACTGTGAATAAGAAAGGTTTCTAAAACTCAACTAATAGTCCGTCTCCTGGTGCTCAGGTTTGACACTCCAACTGCTTTACTATCAATCTCCCAACTTAGAGAGACAGCACATTTAACCTCCTTGTTGGCACACGTTGCCAATTTGGCAGAGGATGAAAGGGAAGAGGGAGAACCAATGAGAGAGTAGCTGTTTGGCATTTGGACTGGCACATGTCACTCTAATTTCCCGGCAGGAAGAAGAATTAACCAAAGTCTCAGCCACCCACCGGGAACCCATATAGTTCCTGAACCAAAATATTGGTCTTGCGTTCAGCTCACAAAAAACGAGATGCAAAATGAGGCTCAGGGGCACAACAATTCACAAACTGGCAGAGTAATAAAGGACAACTATCATCCAAAAACCTGTTGAGGGAAGGCAGCGAGGTAGACTTAAAAGCTAGGCAGAATAGCAGGAAACAGATTTCAAGAGGTACGTTGGAATCACCTTTAAAGCACAGGAAAAGGGGCACAACTTCGACAATGATGCACTTGGCCAAAAAGGGCGTATGCATTTTCTCCTGAATTTATTTAGGAGAGAACGCATATGCCCGTTTTGGCCAAGCAAGCAAGCGGACAATGCAAAACTGCAATACAAAGAAGTATCACTTCCTACCGGTAAAAAAGGGACATCCACAAAATGTGTAAAAACCAGAAAGGCAAGACAGGCCCTGGAGAACAGGGAGCCTTGTTATGCTGATGGGCAGGATGTAAATTGCCAAATCCCTCTCTGGAGGAGTGAACTGGGTTCCCTAAAACAAGTACACAACAGATCTACAGAGCCAAGGGCACTTCCAGTCTAGGGAATATACCTTGGGAAAACTGAAAATCAATAAGACACAGCCACCCCAAAATTTAGGGCTGCACTGCTTACAAGAACCTCAACTTGGGTACACCTTAAATATCCCAGGAAATATAAAAATGGCTCAAAAATTTGTGGTACTTATGTACGATGGAATATCCCTCAGCCATGTAATCAATGTCATAAGACCAGTAGCAACAAAATGAGTGGATTCTGTTATGATGATTCTAAGTGAAATAAGACACACAGAAAAAGAAATTTATCATAAGATATCACTTATGATGATCCTGTAACATGGCTACACTTGAACTGAGTTAGGAAAGAGAACAGAGTCTCACATTTAGAAAACACACTTATGCCTGCTAGAGTTGGAAGGAGAGGTGGGGTGATGCATAAAACCAGAGTTTTATATAAGCATAGGTACTGTTCCAAAAACCAACTATGGAATACAGAAGACCTACAAGTTCCTCACTGAAAGGGACTCAAAACCCCATATTTCCAGCAGAGGAAAATTATCTGACTAGTAAGAATCTTAAAACCTATGTATTGATGTGTCTTCGTAAGGGAATCAAGTGTTTCTAGACTGGCATAAACATGGCAGCGAGAATCAGCTCAAACCCACTATCAAAAGGAATTTCAAAAACAAAACAAAGAAAACAGGGAAATGCTTTACAATTCCTTCAGGGTCTCTGATGAAACCTGGAATGACCCTATCTACAATGACCGCTGGATGTGGCATAAGGCTGGACACTTGGGACTGAGAGGATTGGTGAGATTGGGTGAGCAAATGCAGACCTTGTAAACCAATAATGCAATGCACCCATTCCATGGGTCCCAACTCTGCGGGTTGAAGGGAATATTAATACAGCTATAACATGTACAGGAAACCTAGAGAATGGACACACTGTGAATACAAAAGGTTTCTAAAACTCAACGAATAGTCCCTCTCCTGGTGTTCCAGTTTGACTTTCCAACTGCTTTACTATCAATCTCCCAACTTGGAGAGACAGCCCCTTTTAACCTCCTGGTACACACACGTTGCCAATTTGGCAGAGGATGAAAGGAAAGGGGGAGAACCAATGACAGAGTAGCTGTTAGGCTTTTAGACGGGCACATGTCACTCTAATTTCACGGGAGGAAGAAGAATTAACCAAAGTCGCAGCCACCCACGGGGAACAAGTAGAGGTCTTGAACCAAAATTTTGGACTTGCGGTCAGCTCACCAAAAACGAGTTGAAAAATGGGGCTCAGGGCACAGCAATTCACAAACTGGCCGAGTAATAAAGGACAACTATCGTCCAAAAATCTGTTGAGGGAAGGCAACGAGGCGGACTTGAAAGCGAGGCAGAATAGCAGGAAACAGATTTCAAGAGGTACGTTGGAATCGCCTTTAAAGCACAGGAAGAGGGGCACAACTTTGACAATGATGCACTTGGCCAAAAATTGCGTATGCGTTTTCTCCTGAATATATTGAGGAGAAAACGCATACGCCCTTTTTGGCCAAGCAAGCAAGCGGGCAATGCAAATCTGCACTACAAAGAAGTATCACTTCCCACCGGTCAAAAGGGACATCCACAAAATGTGTAAAAACCAGAAAGGCAAGACAGGCCCTGGAGAACATGGAGCCTTGTTATGCTGATGGGCATGATGTAAATTGCCAACTGCCTCTCTGAAGGAGTACATTGTGTTCCCTAAAACAAGTAAACAACAGAGCTACAGAGCCAAGGGCACTTCCAGTCTAGGGACTATACCTTGGGAAAACTGAAAATCAGTAAGACAGAGCCACCCCAAAATTTAGGGCTGTACTGCTTACAAGGACCTCAACTTGGGTACACCTTAAATATCCCAGGAAATATAAAAATGGTTCAAAAATTTGTGGTACTTATGTACGATGGTGTATCCCTCAGCCATAGAATCAATGTCATAAGACCAGTAGCAGCAAAATGGGTGGTTTCAGGTACGATGATTCTAAGTGAAATAAGTCACAGAGAAAAAGAAACTTATCATAAGATATCACGTATGAAGATCCTGTAAACATGGCTACACTTGAACTGAGTTAGGAAAGAGAACAGTGTCTCACATTTAGAAAACACTCTTATGCCTGCTTAAGGGGGAAGGAGAGGTAGGGTGATGCATAAAACCAGAGTTTGATATAAGCACAGGTACCGTTCCAAAAACCAACTATGGAATAGACAAGGCCTACACCTTCCTCAGTGAAAGGGACTCAAAACCCCATATATCCCGCAGAGGAATATATCTGACTAGTAAGAATCTTAAAACCTATGTATTGATATGTCTCCGTAAGGGAATCAAGTGTGTCTAGACTGGCATAAACATGGCAGCGAGAATCAGCTCAAACCCACTATAAAAAGGAATTTCAAAAACAAAACAAAAAAACTGGGAAATTCTTTACAATTCCTTCAGGGTCTCTGATGAAACCCGGAATGACACTATCTACAATGACAGCTGGATGTGGCATAAGGCTGGACACTTGGGAATGAGAGGATTGGTGAGATTGGGTGAGCAAATGCAGACCCTTTAAAGCAATAACGCATGGCACCCATTCCATGGGTCCCAACTCTCCAGGTTGAAGGGAATATTACTACAGTTATAACATGTACGGGAAACCTAGAGAACGGACACACTGTGAATACGAAAGGTTTCTAAAACTCAACGAATAGGCCCTCCACTGGTGCTCCGGTTTTACTTTCCATCTGGTTTACTATCAATCACCCAACTTGGAGAGACAGCCCCTTTAACCTCCTGGTTCGCACAGGTTTCCAATTTGGCAGAGGATAAAAGGGAAGAGGGAGAACCAATGAGAGAGTAGCTGTTAGGCATTTGGATGGGCACATATCACTCTAACTTCCCGGCAGGAAGAAGAATTAACCAAAGTCTCAGCCACCCACCGGGAACCAGTATAGGTCCTGAACCAAAATTTTGGACTTGCGGTCAGCTCATCAAAAACGAGTTGAAAAATGCAGCTCAGGGGCACAGCAATTCACAAACTGGCCGAGTAATAAAGGACAACTATCGTCCAAAAATCTGTTGAGGGAAGGCAACGAGGCGGACTTGAAAGCGAGGCAGAATAGCAGGAAACAGATTTCAAGAGGTACATTGGAATCGCCTTTAAAGCACAGGAAGAGGGGCACAACTTCGACAATGATGCACTTTTCCAAAAAGGGCGAATGCGTTTTCTCCTGAATATATTCAGGAGAAAACGCATACGCCCTTTTTGGCCAAGCAAGCAAGCGGGCAATGCAAGTCTGCACTACAAAGAAGTATCATTTCCCACCGTTCAAAAGGGACATCCACAAAATGTGTAAAAACCAGAAAGGCAAGACGGGCCCTGGAGAACAGGGAGCCTTGTTATGCTGATGGACGGGATGTAAATTGCCAACTGCCTCTCTGGAGGAGTACATTCTGTTCCCTAAAACAAGTAAAGAACAGAGCTACAGAGCCAAGGGCACTTCCAGTCTAGGGAATATACCTTGGGAAAACTGAAAATCAATAAGACAGAGCCACCCCAAAATTTAGGGCTGCACTGCTTACAAGGACCTCAACTTGGGTACACCTTAAATATCCCAGGAAATATAAAAATGGTTCAAAAAATTGTGGTACTTACGTACGATGGAATATCCCTCAGCCATGAAATCAATGTCATAAGACCAGTAGAAGCAAAATGGGTGGATTCAGGTACGATGATTCTAAGTGAAATATGTCACACAGAAAAAGAAACTTATCATAAGATATCACTTATGAAGATCCTGTAAACATGGCTACACTTGAACTGAGTTAGGAAAGAGAACAGTGTCTCACATTTAGAAAACACTTTTATGCCTGCTTAAGGGGGAAGGAGAGGTGGGGTGATGCATAAAATCAGTGTTTGATATAAGCACAGGTACCGTTCCGTAAACAAACTATGGAATAGACAAGACCTATACCTGCCTCAGTGAAAGGGACTCAAAACCCCATATTTCCCGCAGAGGAATGTACCTGACTAGTAAGAATCTTAAAACCTATGTATTGATATGTCTCCGTAAGGGAATCAAGTGTGTCTAGACTGGCGTAAACATGGCAGCGAGAATCAGCTCAAACCCACTATAAAAAGGAATTTCAAACACAAAACTAAAAAAATGGGAAATTCTTTACAATTCCTTCAGGGTCTCTGATGAAACCTGGAATGACCCTATCTACAACGACAGCTGGATGTGGCATAAGGCTGGACACTTGGGACTGAGAGGAATGGTGAGGTTGGGTGAGCAAATGCAGACCCTTTAAAGCAATAATGCATGGCACCCATTCCATGGGTCCCAACTCTTCAGGTTGAAGGGAATATTACTACAGTTATAACATGTACGGGAAACCTAGAGAACTGACACATTGTGAATACGAAAGGTTTCTAAAACTCAATGAATAGTCCCTCTCCTGGTGCTCCGCTTTGACGTTCCATCTGGTTTACTATCAATCTCCCAACTTGGAGAGACAGACCCTTTAACCTCCTGGCTTGCACAGGTTTCCAATTTGGCAGAGGATGAAAGGGAAGAGGGAGAACCAATGAGAGAGTAGCTGTTAGGCATTTGGACGGGCACATATCACTCTAACTTCCCGGCAGGAAGAAGAATTAACCAAAGTCTCAGCCCCACACCGGGAACCAGTATAGGTCCTGGACCAAAATTTCGGACTTGCGGTCAGCTCACCAAAAACGAGTTGAAAAATGGAGCTCAGGGGCACAGCTATTCACAAACTGGCCTAGTAATAAAGGACAACTATCATCCAAAAATATGTTGAGGGAAGGCAACGAGGCGGACTTGAAAGCGAGGCAGAATTGCAGGAAACAGATTTCAAGAGGTACGTTGGAATCGCCTTTAAAGCACAGGAAGAGGGGCACAACTTCGGCAATGATGCCCTTGGCCAAAAAGGGCGTATGCGTTTTCTATTCAGGAGAAAACGCATACGCCCTTTTTGGCCAAGCAAGCAAGCGGGCAATGCAAATCTGCACTACAAAGAAGTATAAATTCCCACCGGTCAAAAGGGACATCCACAAAATGTGTAACAACCAGAAAGGCAAGACAGGCCCTGGAGAACAAGGAGCCTTGTTATGCTGATGGGCGAGATGTAAATTGCCAACTGCCTCTCTGGAGGAGTACATTGTGTTCCCTAAAACAAGTAAAGAACAGAGCTACAGAGCCAAGGGCACTTCCAGTCTAGGGAATATACCTTGGGAAAACTGAAAATCAATAAGACAGAGCCACCCCAAAATTTAGGGCTGCACTGCTTACAAGGACCTCAACTTGGGTACACCTTAAATATCCCAGGAAATATAAAAATGGTTCAAAAATTTGTGGTACTTATGTACGATGGAGTATCCCTCAGCCATGGAATCAATGTCATAAGACCAGTAGCAGCAAAATGGGTGGTTTCAGGTACGATGATTCTAAGTGAAATAAGTCACACAGAAAAAGAAACTTATCATAAGATATCACGTATGAAGATCGTGTAAACATGGCTACACTTTAACTGAGTTAGGAAAGAGAACAGTGTCTCACATTTAGAAAACACTCTTATGCCTGCTTAAGGGGGAAGGAGAGGGAGGGTGATGCATAAAACCAGAGTTTGATATAAGCACAGGTACCGTTCCAAAAACCAACTATGGAATAGACAAGGCCTACACCTTCCTCAGTGAAAGGGACTCAAAACCCCATATTTCCCGCAGAGGAATATATCTGACTAGTAAGAATCTTAAAACCTATGTATTGATATGTCCCCGTAAGGGAATAAAGTGTGTCTAGACTGGCATAAACATGGCAGCGAGAATTAGCTCAAACCCACTATAAAAAGGAATTTCAAAAACAAAACAAAAAAACTGGGAAATTCTTTGCAATTCCTTCAGGGTCTCTGATGAAACCCGGAATGACCCTATCTACAACGACAGCTGGATGTGGCATAAGGCTGGACACTTGGGAATGAGAGGATTGGTGAGATTGGGTGAGCAAATGCAGACCCTTTAAAGCACAAATGCCTGGCACCCATTCCATGGGTCCCAACTCTCCAGGTTGAAGGGAATATTACTACAGCTATAACATGTACGGGAAACCTAGAGAATGGACACACTGTGAATACGAAAGGTTTCTAAAATTCAACGAATAGTCCCTCTCCTGGTGCTCCGGTTTCACTTTCCTTCTGCTTTACTATCAACCTCCCAGCTTGGAGAGACAGCCCCTTTAACCTCCTGGTTCGCACAGGTTGCCAATTTGGCAGAGGATGAATGGGAAGAGGGAGATCCAATGAGAGAGTAGCTGTTAGGCATTTGGACGGGCACATATCACTGTAATTTCCCGGCAGGAAGAATAATTAACCAAAGACTCAGCCACCCACTGGGAACCAGTATAGGTCCTGAACCAAAATTTTGGACTTGCGGTCAGCTCACCATAAACAAGTTGAAAAATGGAGCTCAGGGGCACAGCAATTCACAAACTGGCCGAGTAATAAAGGGCAACTATCGTCCAAAAATCTGTTGAGGGAAGGCAACGAGGCGGACTTGAAAGCGAGGCAGAATAGCAGGAAACAGATATCAAGAGGTACGTTGGAATCGCCTTTAAAGCACAGGAAGAGGGGCGCAACTTCGACAATGATGCACTTGGCCAAAAAGGGCGTATGCGTTTTCTCCTGAATATATTCAGGAGAAAACGCATACGCCCTTTTTGGCCAAGCAAGCAAGCGGGCAATGCAAATCTGCACTACAAAGAAGTATAAATTCCCACCGGTCAAAAGGGACATCCACAAAATGTGTAACAACCAGAAAGGAAAGACAGGCCCTGGAGAACAGGGAGCCTTGTTATGCTGATGGGAGGGATGAAAATTGCCAACTGCCTCTCTGGAGGAGTGCATTGTTTTCCCTAAAACAAGTAAACAACAGAGCTACAGAGCCAAGGGCACTTCCAGTCTAGGGAATATACCTTGGGAAAACTGAAAATCAATAAGACAGACCCACCCCAAAATTTAGGGCTGTACTGCTTACAAGGACCTCAAATTGGGTACACCTTAAATATCCCAGTAAATATAAAAATGGTTCAAAAAATTGTGGTACTTACGTACGATGGAATATCCCTCAGCCATGAAATCAAGGTCATAAGACCAGTAGCAGCAAAATGGGTGGATTCAGGTACGATGATTCTAATTGAAATAAGTCACACAGAAAAAGAAACTATCATAAGATATCACTTATGAAGATCCTGAGAACATGGCTACACTTGAACTGAGTTAGGAAAGAGAACAGTGTCTCACATTTAGAAAACACTCTTATGCCTGCTTAAGGGGGAAGGAGAGGTGGGGGTGATGCATCAAACCAGAGTTTGATATAAGCACAGGTACCGTTCCAAAAACCAACTATGGAATAGACAAGACCTACACCTTCCTCAGTGAAAGGGACTCAAAACCCCATATTTCCCGCAGAGGAATATATCTGACTAGTAAGAATCTTAAAACCTATGTATTGATATGTCTCCGTAAGGGAATCAAGTGTGTCTAGACTGGCATAAACATGGCAGCGAGAATCAGCTCAAACCCACTATAAAAAGGAATTTCAAAAACAAAACAAAAAAACTGGGAAATTCTTTACAATTCCTTCAGGGTCTCTGATGAAACCCGGAATGACACTATGTACAATGACAGCTGGATGTGGCATAAGGCTGGACACTTGGGAATGAGAGGATTGGTGAGATTGGGTGAGCAAATGCAGACCCTTTAAAGCAATAATGCATGGCACCCATTCCATGGGTCCCAACTCTCCAGGTTGAAGGGAATATTACTACAGTTATAACATGTACGGGAAACCTAGAGAACGGACACAGTGTGAATACGAAAGGTTTCTAAAACTCAATGAATAGACCCTCCCCTGGTGCTCCGGTTTTATTTTCCATCTGGTTTACTATCAATCACCCAACTTGGAGAGACAGCCCCTTTAACCTCCTGGTTCGCACAGGTTTCCAATTTGGCAGAGGATAAAAGGGAAGAGGGAGAACCAATGAGAGAGTAGCTGTTAGGCATTTGGATGGGCACATATCACTCTAACTTCCCGGCAGGAAGAAGAATTAACCAAAGTCTCAGCCACCCACCGGGAACCAGTATAGGTCCTGAACCAAAATTTTGGACTTGCGGTCAGCTCATCAAAAACGAGTTGAAAAATGGAGCTCAGGGGCACAGCAATTCACAAACTGGCCGAGTAATAAAGGACAACTATCGTCCAAAAATCTGTTGAGGGAAGGCAACGAGGCGGACTTGAAAGCGAGGCAGAATAGCAGGAAACAGATTTCAAGAGGTACATTGGAATCGCCTTTAAAGCACAGGAAGAGGGGCACAACTTCGACAATGATGCACTTTGGCAAAAAGGGCGTATGCATTTTTTCTCCTGAATATATTCAGGAGAAAACGCATACGCCCTTTTTGGCCAAGCAAGCAAGCGGGCAATGCAAGTCTGCACTACAAAGAAGTATCACTTCCCACCGGTCAAAAGGGACATCCGCAAAATGTGTAAAAACCAGAAAGGCAAGACAGGCCCTGGAGAACAGGGAGCCTTTTTATGCTGATGGGCGGGATGTAAATTGCCAACTGCCTCTATGGAAGAGTGCATTGTGTTCCCTAAAACAAGTAAACAACAGAGCTACAGAGCCAAGGGCACTTCCAGTCTAGGGAATATACCTTGGGAAAACTGAAAATCAATAAGACAGAGCCACCCCAAAATTTACGGCTGCACTGCTCACAATAACCTCAACTTGGGTACACCTTAAATATCCCAGGAAATATAAAAATGGTTCAAAAAATTGTGGTACTTACGTACTATGGACTATCCCTCAGCCATGAAATCAATGTCATAAGACCAATAGCAGCAAAATGAGTGGATTCAGGTACTATGATTCTAAATGAAATAAGTCACACAGAAAAAGAAATTTATCATGAGATATCACTTATGAAGATCCTGTAAACATGGCGACACTTGAACTGAGTTAGGAAAGAGAACAGAGTCTCACATTTAGAAAACACTCTTATGCCTGCTTAAGGGGGAAGGAGAGGTGGGGTGATGGATAAAACCAGAGTTTGATATAAGCACAGGTACCGTTCCAAACACCAACTATGGAATAGACAAGACCTACACCTTCCTTGGCGAAAGGGACTCAAAACACCATATTTCCAGCAGAGGAATATATCTGACTAGTAAGAATCTTAAAACCTATGCATTAATATATCTCTGTAAGGGAATCAAAAGTGTCTAGAATGGCATAAACATGGCAGTGAGAATCAGCTCAAACCCACTATACAAAGGAATTTCAAAAACAAAACAAAAAAACAGGGAAATTCTTTCCAATTCCTTCAGGGTCTCTGATTAAACCTGGAATGACCCTATCTACAATGACAGCTGGATGTTACATAAGGCTGGACACGTGGCACTGAGAGGATTGGTGAGATTGGGTGAGCAAATGCAGACCCTTCAAAGCAATAATGCATGGCACACATTACATGTGTCCCAACTCTCCAAGTTGAAGGGGATATTACTACAACTATAACATGTACCAGAAACCTAGAGAATGGACACACTGTGAATAAGAAAGGTTTCTAAAACTCAACTAATAGTCCGTCTCCTGGTGCTCAGGTTTGACACTCCAACTGCTTTACTATCAATCTCCCAACTTAGAGAGACAGCACATTTAACCTCCTTGTTGGCACACGTTGCCAATTTGGCAGAGGATGAAAGGGAAGAGGGAGAACCAATGAGAGAGTAGCTGTTTGGCATTTGGACTGGCACATGTCACTCTAATTTCCCGGCAGGAAGAAGAATTAACCAAAGTCTCAGCCACCCACCGGGAACCCATATAGTTCCTGAACCAAAATATTGGTCTTGCGTTCAGCTCACAAAAAACGAGATGCAAAATGAGGCTCAGGGGCACAACAATTCACAAACTGGCAGAGTAATAAAGGACAACTATCATCCAAAAACCTGTTGAGGGAAGGCAGCGAGGTAGACTTAAAAGCTAGGCAGAATAGCAGGAAACAGATTTCAAGAGGTACGTTGGAATCACCTTTAAAGCACAGGAAAAGGGGCACAACTTCGACAATGATGCACTTGGCCAAAAAGGGCGTATGCATTTTCTCCTGAATTTATTTAGGAGAGAACGCATATGCCCGTTTTGGCCAAGCAAGCAAGCGGACAATGCAAAACTGCAATACAAAGAAGTATCACTTCCTACCGGTAAAAAAGGGACATCCACAAAATGTGTAAAAACCAGAAAGGCAAGACAGGCCCTGGAGAACAGGGAGCCTTGTTATGCTGATGGGCAGGATGTAAATTGCCAAATCCCTCTCTGGAGGAGTGAACTGGGTTCCCTAAAACAAGTACACAACAGATCTACAGAGCCAAGGGCACTTCCAGTCTAGGGAATATACCTTGGGAAAACTGAAAATCAATAAGACACAGCCACCCCAAAATTTAGGGCTGCACTGCTTACAAGAACCTCAACTTGGGTACACCTTAAATATCCCAGGAAATATAAAAATGGCTCAAAAATTTGTGGTACTTATGTACGATGGAATATCCCTCAGCCATGTAATCAATGTCATAAGACCAGTAGCAACAAAATGAGTGGATTCTGTTATGATGATTCTAAGTGAAATAAGACACACAGAAAAAGAAATTTATCATAAGATATCACTTATGATGATCCTGTAACATGGCTACACTTGAACTGAGTTAGGAAAGAGAACAGAGTCTCACATTTAGAAAACACACTTATGCCTGCTAGAGTTGGAAGGAGAGGTGGGGTGATGCATAAAACCAGAGTTTTATATAAGCATAGGTACTGTTCCAAAAACCAACTATGGAATACAGAAGACCTACAAGTTCCTCACTGAAAGGGACTCAAAACCCCATATTTCCAGCAGAGGAAAATTATCTGACTAGTAAGAATCTTAAAACCTATGTATTGATATGTCTTCGTAAGGGAATCAAGTGTTTCTAGACTGGCATAAACATGGCAGCGAGAATCAGCTCAAACCCACTATCAAAAGGAATTTCAAAAACAAAACAAAGAAAACAGGGAAATGCTTTACAATTCCTTCAGGGTCTCTGATGAAACCTGGAATGACCCTATCTACAATGACCGCTGGATGTGGCATAAGGCTGGACACTTGGGACTGAGAGGATTGGTGAGATTGGGTGAGCAAATGCAGACCTTGTAAACCAATAATGCAATGCACCCATTCCATGGGTCCCAACTCTGCGGGTTGAAGGGAATATTAATACAGCTATAACATGTACAGGAAACCTAGAGAATGGACACACTGTGAATACAAAAGGTTTCTAAAACTCAACGAATAGTCCCTCTCCTGGTGTTCCAGTTTGACTTTCCAACTGCTTTACTATCAATCTCCCAACTTGGAGAGACAGCCCCTTTTAACCTCCTGGTACACACACGTTGCCAATTTGGCAGAGGATGAAAGGAAAGGGGGAGAACCAATGACAGAGTAGCTGTTAGGCTTTTAGACGGGCACATGTCACTCTAATTTCACGGGAGGAAGAAGAATTAACCAAAGTCTCAGCCACCCACGGGGAACAAGTAGAGGTCTTGAACCAAAATTTTGGACTTGCGGTCAGCTCACAAAAAATGAGTTGAAAAATGGGGCTCAGGGCACAGCAATTCACAAACTGGAAGAGAAATAAAGGACAACTATCATCCAAAAATCTGTTGAGGGAAGGCATCGAGGCGGAGTTGAAAGCGAGGCAGAATAGCAGGAAACAGATTTCAAGAGGTATGTTGGAATCGCCTTTAAAGCACCAGAAGTGGGGCACAACTTCGACAATGATGCACTTGGCCAAAAAGGGCATTTGCATTTTCTCCTGAATATATTCAGGAGAAAACGCATATGCCCGTTTTGGCCAAGCAAGCAAGCAGGCAATGCAAATCTGCACTACAAAGAAGTATCACTTCCCACCGGTCAAAAGGGACATCCGCAAAATGTGTAAAAACCAGAAAGGCAAGACAGGCCCTGGAGAACAGGGAGAATTGTTATGCTGATGGGCAGGATGTAAATTGCCAACTGCCTCTCTGGTGGAGTGAATTGTGTTCCCTAAAACAAGTAAACAACAGAGCTACAGAGCCAAGGGCACTTCCAGTCTAGGGAATATACCTTGGGAAAACTGAAAATCAATAAGACAGAGCCACCCCAACATTTAGGGCTGCACTGCTTACAAGAACCTCAACATGGGTACACCTTAAATATCCCAGGAAATATAAAAATGGTTCAAAAAATTGTGGTACTTACGTACGATGGAATATCCCTCAGCCATGAAATCAATGTCATAAGACCAGTAGCAGCAAAATGAGTGGATTCAGGTTCGATGATTCTAAGTGAAATAAGTCACACAGAAAAAGAAACTTATCATAAGATATCACTTATGAAGATCCTGTAAACATGGATACACTTGAACTGAGCTAGGAAAGAGAACAGAGTCTCACATTTGGAAAACACTCTTATGCCTGCTTAAGGGGGAAGGAGAGGTGGGGTGATGCATAAAACCAGAGTTTGATATAAGCACAGGTACCGTTCCAAAAACCAAGTATGGAATATACAAGACCTACACCTTCCTCAGTGAAAGGGACTCAAAACCCCATATTTCCCGCAGAGGAATATATCTGACTAGAAAGAATCTTAAAACCTATGTATTGATATGACTCTGTAAGGGAATCAAGTGTGTCTAGACTGGCATAAACATGGCAGCGAGAATCAGCTGAAACCCACTATCAAAAGGAATTTCACAAACAAAACAACAAAACAGGGAAATTCTTTACAATTCCTTCAGGGTCTCTGATGAAACCTGGAATGACCCTATCTACAACGACAGCTGGATGTGGCATAAGGCTGGACACTTGGGACTGAGAGGATTGGTGAGATTGGGTGAGCAATTGCAGACCCTTTTAAGCAATAATGCATGGCACCCACTCCTTGGGTCCCAACTCTCCAGGTTGAAGGGAATATTACTACAGCTATAACATGTACGGGAAACCTAGAGAATGGACACACTGTGAATACGAACGGTTTCTAAAACTCAACTAATAGTCCCTCTCCTGGTGCTCAGGTGTGACTTTCCAACTGCTTTACTATCAATCTCCCAACTTGGAGAGACAGCCCCTTTAACCTCCTGGTTCGCACACATTGCCAATTTGACAGAGGATGAAAGGGAAGAGGGAGAACCAATGAGAGAGTAGCTGTTAGGCATTTGGACGGGCACATGTCACTCTAATTTCCCGGCAGGAAGGAGAATTAACCAAAGTCTCAGCCACCTACCGGGAACCAGTATAGGTCCTGAACCAAAATTTTGGACTTGCGGTCAGCTCACTAAAAACGAGTAGAAAAATGGAGCTCAGTGGCACAGCAA
This sequence comes from Hyperoodon ampullatus, assembly GCF_949752795.1. NCBI lineage: Eukaryota > Metazoa > Chordata > Mammalia > Artiodactyla > Ziphiidae > Hyperoodon > Hyperoodon ampullatus. Next base: position 128,830 of record NW_027640675.1, on the reverse strand, counting down.
TTCACAAACTGGCAGAGTAAGAAAGGACAACTATGGTCCAAAAATCTGTTGAGGGAAGGTAATGAGCGGACTTGAAAGCGAGGCAGAATAGCAGGAAACAGATTTCAAGAGGTACGTTGGAATCGCCTTTAAAGCACAGGAAGAGTGGCACAACTTCTACAATGATACACTTGGCCAAAAAGGGCGTATGTGTTTTCTCCTGAATATATTCAGGAGAAAACGCATACGCCCTTTTTGGCCAAGCAAGCAAGCGGGCAATGCAAATCTGCACTACAAAGAAGTATCACTTCCCACCGGTCAAAAGGGACATCCGCAAAATGTGTAAAAACCAGAAAAGCAAGACAGGCCCTGGAGAAGAGGGAGCCTTTTTATGCTGATGGGCGGGATGTAAATTGCCAACTGCCTCTATGGAGGAGCGCATTGTGTTCCCTAAAACAAGTAAACAACAGAGAGACAGAGCCAAGGGCACTTGCACTCTAGGGAATATACCTTGGGAAAACTGAAAATCAATAAAACAGAGCCACCCCAAAATTTACGGCTGCACTGCTCACAATAACCTCAACTTGGGTACACCTTAAATATCCCAGGAAACATAAAAATGGTTCAAAAAATTGTGGTACTTACGTACGATGGAATATCCCTCAGCCATGAAATCAATGTCATAAGACCAATAGCAGCAAAATGAGTGGATTCAGGTACGATGATTCTAAGTGAAATAAGTCACACAGAAAAAGAAACTTATCATGAGATATCACTTATGAAGATCCTGTAAAGATGGCGACACTTAAACTGAGTTAGGAAAGAGTACAGAGTCTAACATTTAGAAAACACACTTATGCCTGCTTAAGGGGGAAGGAGAGGTGGGGTGATGCATAAAACCAGAGTTTGATATAAGCAGAGGTACCGTTCCAAACACCATCTATGGAATAGACAAGATCTACACCTTCCTCAGTGAAAGGGACTCAAAACCCCATATTTCCAGCAGAGGAATATATCTGACTAGTAAGAATCTTAAAACCTATGTATTGATATGTCTCCATAAGGGAATCAAGTGTGTCTAGACTGGCATAAACATGGCAGCGAGAATCAGCTCAAACCCACTATAAAAAGGAATTTCAAAAACAAAACAAAAAAACTGGGAAATTCTTTACAATTCCTTCAGGGTCTCTGATGCAACCTGGAATGACCGTATCTAAAACGACAGCTGGACGTGGCATAAGGAGGGACACTTAGGACTGAGACGATTGGTGAGATTGGGTGAGCAAATGCAGACCCTTTAAAGCACAAATGCCTGGCACCCATTCCATGGGTCCCAACTCTCCAGGTTGAAGGGAATATTACTACAGCTATAACATGTACGGGAAACCTAGAGAACGGACACACTGTGAATATGAAAGGTTTCTAAAACTCAACGAATAGTCCCTCTCCTGGTGCTCCGGTTTGACTTTCCGTCTGCTTTACTATCAACCTCCCAACTTGGAGAGACAGCCCCTTTAACCTCCTGGTTCGCAAGGTTGCCAATTTGGCAGAGGATGAAAGGGAAGTGGGAGAACCAATGAGAGAGTAGCTGTTAGGCATTTGGACGGGCACATATCACTGTAATTTCCCGGCAGGAAGAATAATTAACCAAAGTCTCAGCCACCCACCGGGAACCAGTATAGGTCCTGAACCAAAATTTTGGACTTGCGGTCAGCTCACCAAAAACGAGTTGAAAAATGGAGCTCAGGGGCACAGCAATTCACAAACTGGCCGAGTAATAAAGGACAACTATCGTCCAAAAATCTGTTGAGGGAAGGCAACGAGGCGGACTTGAAAGCGAGGCAGAATAGCAGGAAACAGATTTCAAGAGGTACGTTGGAATCGCCTTTAAAGCACAGGAAGAGGGGCACAACTTCGACAATGATGCACTTGGCCAAAAATTGCGTATGCGTTTTCTCCTGAATATATTGAGGAGAAAACGCATACGCCCTTTTTGGCCAAGCAAGCAAGCGGGCAATGCAAATCTGCACTACAAAGAAGTATCACTTCCCACCGGTCAAAAGGGACATCCACAAAATGTATAAAAACCAGAAAGGCAAGACAGGCCCTGGAGAACAGGGAGCCTTGTTATGCTGATGGGCATGATGTAAATTGCCAACTGCCTCTCTGAAGGAGTACATTGTGTTCCCTAAAACAAGTAAACAACAGAGCTACAGAGCCAAGGGCACTTCCAGTCTAGGGACTATACCTTGGGAAAACTGAAAATCAGTAAGACAGAGCCACCCCAAAATTTAGGGCTGCACTGCTTACAAGGACCTCAACTTGGGTACACCTTAAATATCCCAGGAAATATAAAAATGGTTCAAAAATTTGTGGTACTTATGTACGATGGTGTATCCCTCAGCCATAGAATCAATGTCATAAGACCAGTAGCAGCAAAATGGGTGGTTTCAGGTACGATGATTCTAAGTGAAATAAGTCACAGAGAAAAAGAAACTTATCATAAGATATCACGTATGAAGATCCTGTAAACATGGCTACACTTGAACTGAGTTAGGAAAGAGAACAGTGTCTCACATTTAGAAAACACTCTTATGCCTGCTTAAGGGGGAAGGAGAGGTAGGGTGATGCATAAAACCAGAGTTTGATATAAGCACAGGTACCGTTCCAAAAACCAACTATGGAATAGACAAGGCCTACACCTTCCTCAGTGAAAGGGACTCAAAACCCCATATATCCCGCAGAGGAATATATCTGACTAGTAAGAATCTTAAAACCTATGTATTGATATGTCTCCGTAAGGGAATCAAGTGTGTCTAGACTGGCATAAACATGGCAGCGAGAATCAGCTCAAACCCACTATAAAAAGGAATTTCAAAAACAAAACAAAAAAACTGGGAAATTCTTTACAATTCCTTCAGGGTCTCTGATGAAACCCGGAATGACACTATCTACAATGACAGCTGGATGTGGCATAAGGCTGGACACTTGGGAATGAGAGGATTGGTGAGATTGGGTGAGCAAATGCAGACCCTTTAAAGCAATAATGCATGGCACCCATTCCATGGGTCCCAACTCTCCAGGTTGAAGGGAATATTACTACAGTTATAACATGTACGGGAAACCTAGAGAACGGACACACTGTGAATACGAAAGGTTTCTAAAACTCAACGAATAGGCCCTCCACTGGTGCTCCGGTTTTACTTTCCATCTGGTTTACTATCAATCACCCAACTTGGAGAGACAGCCCCTTTAACCTCCTGGTTCGCACAGGTTTCCAATTTGGCAGAGGATAAAAGGGAAGAGGGAGAACCAATGAGAGAGTAGCTGTTAGGCATTTGGATGGGCACATATCACTCTAACTTCCCGGCAGGAAGAAGAATTAACCAAAGTCTCAGCCACCCACCGGGAACCAGTATAGGTCCTGAACCAAAATTTTGGACTTGCGGTCAGCTCATCAAAAACGAGTTGAAAAATGGAGCTCAGGGGCACAGCAATTCACAAACTGGCCGAGTAATAAAGGACAACTATCGTCCAAAAATCTGTTGAGGGAAGGCAACGAGGCGGACTTGAAAGCGAGGCAGAATAGCAGGAAACAGATTTCAAGAGGTACATTGGAATCGCCTTTAAAGCACAGGAAGAGGGGCACAACTTCGACAATGATGCACTTTTCCAAAAAGGGCGAATGCGTTTTCTCCTGAATATATTCAGGAGAAAACGCATACGCCCTTTTTGGCCAAGCAAGCAAGCGGGCAATGCAAGTCTGCACTACAAAGAAGTATCACTTCCCACCGTTTAAAAGGGACATCCACAAAATGTGTAAAAACCAGAAAGGCTAGACGGGCCCTGGAGAACAGGGAGCCTTGTTATGCTGATGGGCGGGATGTAAATTGCCAACTGCCTCTCTGGAGGAGTACATTCTGTTCCCTAAAACAAGTAAAGAACAGAGCTGCAGAGCCAAGGGCATTTCCAGTCTAGGGAATATACCTTGGGAAAACTGAAAATCAATAAGACAGAGCCACCCCAAAATTTAGGGCTGCACTGCTTACAAGGACCTCAACTTGGGTATACCTTAAATATCCCAGGAAATATAAAAATGGTTCAAAAAATTGTGGTACTTACGTACGATGGAATATCCCTCAGCCATGAAATCAATGTCATAAGACCAGTAGAAGCAAAATGGGTGGATTCAGGTACGATGATTCTAAGTGAAATATGTCACACAGAAAAAGAAACTTATCATAAGATATCACTTATGAAGATCCTGTAAACATGGCTACACTTGAACTGAGTTAGGAAAGAGAACAGTGTCTCACATTTAGAAAACACTTTTATGCCTGCTTAAGGGGGAAGGAGAGGTGGGGTGATGCATAAAACCAGTGTTTGATATAAGCACAGGTACCGTTCCGTAAACAAACTATGGAATAGACAAGACCTATACCTGCCTCAGTGAAAGGGACTCAAAACCCCATATTTCCCGCAGAGGAATATATCTGACTAGTAAGAATCTTAAAACCTATGTATTGATATGTCTCCGTAAGGGAATCAAGTGTGTCTAGACTGGCGTAAACATGGCAGCGAGAATCAGCTCAAACCCACTATAAAAAGGAATTTCAAACACAAAACTAAAAAAATGGGAAATTCTTTACAATTCCTTCAGGGTCTCTGATGAAACCTGGAATGACCCTATCTACAACGACAGCTGGATGTGGCATAAGGCTGGACACTTGGGACTGAGAGGAATGGTGAGGTTGGGTGAGCAAATGCAGACCCTTTAAAGCAATAATGCATGGCACCCATTCCATGGGTCCCAACTCTCCAGGTTGAAGGGAATATTACTACAGTTATAACATGTACGGGAAACCTAGAGAACTGACACATTGTGAATACGAAAGGTTTCTAAAACTCAATGAATAGTCCCTCTCCTGGTGCTCCGCTTTGACGTTCCATCTGGTTTACTATCAATCTCCCAACTTGGAGAGACAGACCCTTTAACCTCCTGGATTGCACAGGTTTCCAATTTGGCAGAGGATGAAAGGGAAGAGGGAGAACCAATGAGAGAGTAGCTGTTAGGCATTTGGACGGGCACATATCACTCTAACTTCCCGGCAGGAAGAAGAATTAACCAAAGTCTCAGCCCCACACCGGGAACCAGTATAGGTCCTGGACCAAAATTTCGGACTTGCGGTCAGCTCACCAAAAACGAGTTGAAAAATGGAGCTCAGGGGCACAGCTATTCACAAACTGGCCTAGTAATAAAGGACAACTATCATCCAAAAATATGTTGAGGGAAGGCAACGAGGCGGACTTGAAAGCGAGGCAGAATTGCAGGAAACAGATTTCAAGAGGTACGTTGGAATCGCCTTTAAAGCACAGGAAGAGGGGCACAACTTCGGCAATGATGCCCTTGGCCATAAAGGGCGTATGCGTTTTCTATTCAGGAGAAAACGCATACGCCCTTTTTGGCCAAGCAAGCAAGCGGGCAATGCAAATCTGCACTACAAAGAAGTATAAATTCCCACCGGTCAAAAGGGACATCCACAAAATGTGTAACAACCAGAAAGGCAAGACAGGCCCTGGAGAACAGGGAGCCTTGTTATGCTGATGGGCGGGATGTAAATTGCCAACTGCCTCTCTGGAGGAGTACATTGTGTTCCCTAAAACAAGTAAAGAACAGAGCTACAGAGCCAAGGGCACTTCCAGTCTAGGGAATATACCTTGGGAAAACTGAAAATCAATAAGACAGAGCCACCCCAAAATTTAGGGCTGCACTGCTTACAAGGACCTCAACTTGGGTACACCTTAAATATCCCAGGAAATATAAAAATGGTTCAAAAATTTGTGGTACTTATGTACGATGGAGTATCCCTCAGCCATGGAATCAATGTCATAAGACCAGTAGCAGCAAAATGGGTGGTTTCAGGTACGATGATTCTAAGTGAAATAAGTCACACAGAAAAAGAAACTTATCATAAGATATCACGTATGAAGATCGTGTAAACATGGCTACACTTTAACTGAGTTAGGAAAGAGAACAGTGTCTCACATTTAGAAAACACTCTTATGCCTGCTTAAGGGGGAAGGAGAGGGAGGGTGATGCATAAAACCAGAGTTTGATATAAGCACAGGTACCGTTCCAAAAACCAACTATGGAATAGACAAGGCCTACACCTTCCTCAGTGAAAGGGACTCAAAACCCCATTTTTCCCGCAGAGGAATATATCTGACTAGTAAGAATCTTAAAACCTATGTATTGATATGTCTCCGTAAGGGAATCAAGTGTGTCTAGACTGGCATAAACATGGCAGCGAGAATTAGCTCAAACCCACTATAAAAAGGAATTTCAAAAACAAAACAAAAAAACTGGGAAATTCTTTGCAATTCCTTCAGGGTCTCTGATGAAACCCGGAATGACCCTATCTACAACGACAGCTGGATGTGGCACAAGGCTGGACACTTGGGAATGAGAGGATTGGTGAGATTGGGTGAGCAAATGCAGACCCTTTAAAGCACAAATGCCTGGCACCCATTCCATGGGTCCCAACTCTCCAGGTTGAAGGGAATATTACTACAGCTATAACATGTACGGGAAACCTAGAGAATGGACACACTGTGAATATGAAAGGTTTCTAAAATTCAACGAATAGTCCCTCTCCTGGTGCTCCGGTTTCACTTTCCTTCTCCTTTACTATCAACCTCCCAGCTTGGAGAGACAGCCCCTTTAACCTCCTGGTTCGCACAGGTTGCCAATTTGGCAGAGGATGAAAGGGAAGAGGGAGATCCAATGAGAGAGTAGCTGTTAGGCATTTGGACGGGCACATATCACTGTAATTTCCCGGCAGGAAGAATAATTAACCAAAGACTCAGCCACCCACTGGGAACCAGTATAGGTCCTGAACCAAAATTTTGGACTTGCGGTCAGCTCACCATAAACAAGTTGAAAAATGGAGCTCAGGGGCACAGCAATTCACAAACTGGCCGAGTAATAAAGGGCAACTATCGTCCAAAAATCTGTTGAGGGAAGGCAACGAGGCGGACTTGAAAGCGAGGCAGAATAGCAGGAAACAGATATCAAGAGGTACGTTGGAATCGCCTTTAAAGCACAGGAAGAGGGGCACAACTTCGACAATGATGCACTTGGCCAAAAAGGGCGTATGCGTTTTCTCCTGAATATATTCAGGAGAAAACGCATACGCCCTTTTTGGCCAAGCAAGCAAGCGGGCAATGCAAATCTGCACTACAAAGAAGTATAAATTCCCACCGGTCAAAAGGGACATCCACAAAATGTGTAACAACCAGAAAGGAAAGACAGGCCCTGGAGAACAGGGAGCCTTGTTATGCTGATGGGAGGGATGAAAATTGCCAACTGCCTCTCTGGAGGAGTGCATTGTTTTCCCTAAAACAAGTAAACAACAGAGCTACAGAGCCAAGGGCACTTCCAGTCTAGGGAATATACCTTGGGAAAACTGAAAATCAATAAGACAGACCCACCCCAAAATTTAGGGCTGTACTGCTTACAAGGACCTCAACTTGGGTACACCTTAAATATCCCAGTAAATATAAAAATGGTTCAAAAAATTGTGGTACTTACGTACGATGGAATATCCCTCAGCCATGAAATCAAGGTCATAAGACCAGTAGCAGCAAAATGGGTGGATTCAGGTACGATGATTCTAATTGAAATAAGTCACACAGAAAAAGAAACTATCATAAGATATCACTTATGAAGATCCTGAGAACATGGCTACACTTGAACTGAGTTAGGAAAGAGAACAGTGTCTCACATTTAGAAAACACTCTTATGCCTGCTTAAGGGGGAAGGAGAGGTGAGGGTGATGCATCAAACCAGAGTTTGATATAAGCACAGGTACCGTTCCAAAAACCAACTATGGAATAGACAAGACCTACACCTTCCTCAGTGAAAGGGACTCAAAACCCCATATTTCCCGCAGAGGAATATATCTGACTAGTAAGAATCATAAAACCTATGTATTGATATGTCTCCGTAAGGGAATCAAGTGTGTCTAGACTGGCATAAACATGGCAGCGAGAATCAGCTCAAACCCACTATAAAAAGGAATTTCAAAAACAAAACAAAAAAACTGGGAAATTCTTTAGAATTCCTTCAGGGTCTCTGATGAAACCCGGAATGACACTATCTACAATGACAGCTGGATGTGGCATAAGGCTGGACACTTGGGAATGAGAGGATTGGTGAGATTGGGTGAGCAAATGCAGACCCTTTAAAGCAATAATGCATGGCACCCATTCCATGGGTCCCAACTCTCCAGGTTGAAGGGAATATTACTACAGTTATAACACGTACGGGAAACCTAGAGAACGGACACACTGTGAATACGAAAGGTTTCTAAAACTCAACGAATAGACCCTCCCCTGGTGCTCCGGTTTTACTTTCCATCTGGTTTATTATCAATCACCCAACTTGGAGAGACAGCCCCTTTAACCTCCTGGTTCGCACAGGTTTCCAATTTTGCAGAGGATAAAAGGGAAGAGGGAGAACCAATGAGAGAGTAGCTGTTAGGCATTTGGATGGGCACATATCACTCTAACTTCCCGGCAGGAAGAAGAATTAACCAAAGTCTCAGCCACCCACCGGGAACCAGTATAGATCCTGAACCAAAATTTTGGACTTGCGGTCAGCTCATCAAAAACGAGTTGAAAAATGGAGCTCAGGGGCACAGCAATTCACAAACTGGCCGAGTAATAAAGGACAACTATCGTCCAAAAATCTGTTGAGGGAAGGCAACGTGGCGGACTTGAAAGCGAGGCAGAATAGCAGGAAACAGATTTCAAGAGGTACATTGGAATCACCTTTAAAGCACAGGAAGAGGGGCAAAACTTCGACAATGATGCACTTTGACAAAAAGGGCGTATGTGTTTTCTCCTGAATATATTCAGGAGAAAACGCATACGCCCTTTTTGGCCAAGCAAGCAAGCGGGCAATGCAAGTCTGCACTACAAAGAAGTATCACTTCCCACCGGTCAAAAGGGACATCCACAAAATTGTAACAACCAGAAAGGCAAGACAGGCCCTGGAGAACAGGGAGCCTTGTTATGCTGATGGGCGGGATGTAAATTGCCAACTGCCTCTCTGGAGGAGTACATTGTGTTCCCTAAAACAAGTAAACAACAGAGCTACAGAGCCAAGGGCACTTCCAGTCTAGGGAATATACATGGGAAAACTGAAAATCAATAAGACAGACCCACCCCAATATTTAGGGCTGCACTGCTTACAAGGACCTCAACTTGGGTACACCTTAAATATCCCAGGAAATATAAAAATGGTTCAAAAAATTGTGGTACTTACGTACGATGGAATATCCCTCAGCCATGAAATCAATGTCATAAGACCAGTAGCAGCAAAATGGGTGGATTCAGGTAGGATGATTCTAAGTGAAATAAGTCACACAGAGAAAGAAACTTATCATAAGATATCACTTATGTAGATCCTGTAAACATGGCTACACTTGAACTGAGTTAGGAAAGAGAACAGTGTCTCACATTTAGAAAACACTCTTATGCCTGCTTAAGGGGGAAGGAGAGGTGGGGGTGATGCATCAAACCAGAGTTTGATATAAGCACAGGTACCGTTCCAAAAACCAACTATGGAATAGACAAGACCTACACCTTCCTCAGTGAAAGGGACTCAAAACCCCATATTTCCCGCAGAGGAATATATCTGACTAGTAAGAATCTTAAAACCTATGTATTGATATGTCTCCGTAAGGGAATCAAGTGTGTCTAGACTGGCATAAACATGGCAGCGAGAATCAGCTCAAACCCACTATAAAAAGGAATTTCAAAAACAAAACAAAAAAACTGGGAAATTCTTTACAATTCCTTCAGGGTCTCTGATGAAACCCGGAATGACACTATCTACAATGACAGCTGGATGTGGCATAAGGCTGGACACTTGGGAATGAGAGGATTGGTGAGATTGGGTGAGCAAATGCAGACCCTTTAAAGCAATAATGCATGGCACCCATTCCATGGGTCCCAACTCTCCAGGTTGAAGGGAATATTACTACAGTTATAACATGTACGGGAAACCTAGAGAACGGACACACTGTGAATACGAAAGGTTTCTAAAACTCAACGAATAGACCCTCCCCTGGTGCTCCGGTTTTACTTTCCATCTGGTTTACTATCAATCACCCAACTTGGAGAGACAGCCCCTTTAACCTCCTGGTTCGCACAGGTTTCCAATTTGGCAGAGGATAAAAGGGAAGAGGGAGAACCAATGAGAGAGTAGCTGTTACGCATTTGGATGGGCACATATCACTGTAATTTCCCGGCAGGAAGAATAATTAACCAAAGTCTCAGCCACCCACCGGGAACCAGTATATGTCCTGAACCAAAATTTTGGACTTGCGGTCAGCTCACCATAAACAAGTTGAAAAATGGAGCTCAGGGGCACAGCAATTCACAAACTGGCCGAGTAATAAAGGACAACTATCGTCCAAAAATCTGTTGAGGGAAGGCAACGAGGCGGACTTGAAAGCGAGGCAGAATAGCAGGAAATAGATATCAAGAGGTACGTTGGAATCACCTTTAAAGCACAGGAAGAGGGGCACAACTTCGACAATGATGCACTTGGCCAAAAAGGGTGTATGCGTTTTCTCCTGAATATATTCAGGAGAAAACGCATACACCTTTTTGGCCAAGCAAGCAAGCGGGCAATGCAAATCTGCACTACAAAGAAGTATCACTTCCCACCGGTCAAAAGGGACATCCACAAAATGTGTAACAACCAGAAAGGCAAGTCAGGCCCTGCAGAACAGGGAGCCTTGTTATGCTGATGGAAGGGATGAAAATTGCCAACTGCCTCTTTGGAGGAGTGCATTGTGTTCCCTAAAACAAGTAAACAACAGAGCTACAGAGCCAAGGGCACTTCCAGTCTAGGGAATATACCTTGGGAAAACTGAAAATCAATAAGACAGACCCACCCCAAAATTTAGGGCTGTACTGCTTACAAGGACCTCAACTTGGGTACACCTTAAATATCCCAGTAAATATAAAAATGGTTCAAAAAATTGTGGTACTTACGTACGATGGAATATCCCTCAGCCATGAAATCAAGGTCATAAGACCAGTAGCAGCAAAATGGGTGGATTCAGGTACGATGATTCTAAGTGAAATAAGTCACACAGAAAAAGAAACTTATCATAAGATATCACTTATGAAGATCCTGTAAACATGGCTACACTTGAACTGAGTTAGGAAAGAGAACAGTGTCTCACATTTAGAAAACACTCTTATGCCTGCTTAAGGGGGAAGGAGAGGTGGGGGTGATGCATCAAACCAGAGTTTGATATAAGCACAGGTACCGTTCCAAAAACCAACTATGGAATAGACAAGACCTACACCTTCCTCAGTGAAAGGGACTCAAAACCCCATATTTCCCGCAGAGGAATATATCTGACTAGTAAGAATCTTAAAACCTATGTATTGATATGTCTCCGTAAGGGAATCAAGTGTGTCTAGACTGGCATAAACATGGCAGCGAGAATCAGCTCAAAGCCACTATAAAAAGGAATTTCAAAAACAAAACAAAAAAACTGGGAAATTCTTTACAATTCCTTCAGGGTCTCTGATGAAACCCGGAATGACACTATCTACAATGGCAGCTGGATGTGGCATAAGGCTGCACACTTGGGAATGAGAGGATTGGTGAGATTGGGTGAGCAAATGCAGACCCTTTAAAGCAATAATGCATGGCACCCATTCCATGGGTCCCAACTCTCCAGGTTGAAGGGAATATTACTACAGTTATAACATGTACGGGAAACCTAGAGAACGGACACAGTGTGAATACGAAAGGTTTCTAAAACTCAATGAATAGACCCTCCCCTGGTGCTCCGGTTTTATTTTCCATCTGGTTTACTATCAATCACCCAACTTGGAGAGACAGCCCCTTTAACCTCCTGGTTCGCACAGGTTTCCAATTTGGCAGAGGATAAAAGGGAAGAGGGAGAACCAATGAGAGAGTAGCTGTTAGGCATTTGGATGGGCACATATCACTCTAACTTCCCGGCAGGAAGAAGAATTAACCAAAGTCTCAGTCACCCACCGGGAACCAGTATAGGTCCTGAACCAAAATTTTGGACTTGCGGTCAGCTCATCAAAAACGAGTTGAAAAATGGAGCTCAGGGGCACAGCAATTCACAAACTGGCCGAGTAATAAAGGACAACTATCGTCCAAAAATCTGTTGAGGGAAGGCAACGAGGCGGACTTGAAAGCGAGGCAGAATAGCAGGAAACAGATTTCAAGAGGTACATTGGAATCGCCTTTAAAGCACAGGAAGAGGGGCACAACTTCGACAATGATGCACTTTGCCAAAAAGGGCGTATGCATTTTTTCTCCTGAATATATTCAGGAGAAAACGCATACGCCCTTTTTGGCCAAGCAAGCAAGCGGGCAATGCAAGTCTGCACTACAAAGAAGTATCACTTCCCACCGGTCAAAAGGGACATCCACAAAATGTGTAAAAACCAGAAAGGCAAGACAGGCCCTGGAGAACAGGGAGCCTTGTTATGCTGATGGGCGGGATGTAAATTGCCAACTGCCTCTCTGGAGGAGTATATTGTGTTCCCTAAAACAAGTAAAGAACAGAGCTACAGAGCCAAGGGCACTTCCAGTCTAGGGAATATACCTTGGGAAAACTGAAAATCAATAAGACAGAGCCACCCCAAAATTTAGGGCTGCACTGCTTACAAGGACCTCAACTTGGGTACACCTTAAATATCCCAGGAAATATAAAAATGGTTCAAAAAATTGTGGTACTTACGTACGATGGAATATCCCTCAGCCATGAAATCAATGTCATAAGACCAGTAGCAGCAAAATGGGTGGATTCAAGAACGATGATTCTAAGTGAAATAAGTCACACAGAAAAAGAAACTTATCATAAGATATCACTTATGAAGATCCTGTAAACATGGCTACACTTGAACTGAGTTAGGAAAGAGAACAGTGTCTCACATTTAGAAAACACTCTTATGCCTGCTTAAGGGGGAAGGAGAGGTGGGGTGATGCATAAAACCAGAGTTTGATATAAGCACAGGTACCGTTCCAAAAACCAACTATGGAATAGACAAGACCTACACCTTCCTCAGTGAAAGGGACTCAAAACCCCATATTTCCCTCAGAGGAATATATCTGACTAGTAAGAATCTTAAAACCTATGTATTGATATGTCTCCGTAAGGGAATCAAGTGTGTCTAGACTGGCATAAACACGGCAGCGAGAATCAGCTCAAACCCACTATAAAAAGGAATTTCAAAAACAAAACAAAAAAACTGGGAAATTCTTTACAGTTCCTTCAGGGTCTCTGATGAAACCTGGAATGACCCTATCTACAACGACAGCTGGATGTGGCCTAAGGCTGGACACTTGGGACTGAGAGTATTGGTTAGATTGGGTGAGCAAATGCAGACGCTTTAAAGCAATAATGCATGGCACACATTCCATGGGTCCCAACTCTCCAGGTTGAAGGGAATATTACTACAGCTATAACATGTACGGGAAACCTAGAGAACGGACACACTGTGAATACGAAAGGTTTCTAAAACTCAACGAATAGTCCCTCTCCTGGTGCTCCGGTTTGACTTTCCATCTGCTTTACTATCAACCTTCCAACTTGGAGAGACAGCCCCTTTAACCTCTTGTTTCGCACAGGTTTCCAATTTGGCAGAGGATGAATGGGAAGAGGGTGAACCAATGAGAGAGTAGCTGTTAGGGATTTGGACGGGCACATATCACTGTAATTTCCCGGCAGGAAGAAGAATTAACCAAAGTCTCAGCCCCCCACCGGGAACCAGTATAGGTCCTGTACCAAAATTTTGGACTTGCGGTCAGCTCATCAAAAACGAGTTGAAAAATGGAGCTCAGGGGCACAGCAATTCACAAACTGGCCGAGTAATAAAGGACAACTATCGTCCAAAAATCTGTTGAGGGAAGGCAACGAGGCGGACTTGAAAGCGAGGCAGAATAGCAGGAAACAGATTTCAAGAGGTACATTGGAATCGCCTTTAAAGCACAGGAAGAGGGGCACAACTTCGACAATGATGCACTTTGGCAAAAAGGGCGTATGCATTTTTTCTCCTGAATATATTCAGGAGAAAACGCATACGCCCTTTTTGGCCAAGCAAGCAAGCGGGCAATGCAAGTCTGCACTACAAAGAAGTATCACTTCCCACCGGTCAAAAGGGACATCCGCAAAATGTGTAAAAACCAGAAAGGCAAGACAGGCCCTGGAGAACAGGGAGCCTTTTTATGCTGATGGGCGGGATGTAAATTGCCAACTGCCTCTATGGAAGAGTGCATTGTGTTCCCTAAAACAAGTAAACAACAGAGCTACAGAGCCAAGGGCACTTCCAGTCTAGGGAATATACCTTGGGAAAACTGAAAATCAATAAGACAGAGCCACCCCAAAATTTACGGCTGCACTGCTCACAATAACCTCAACTTGGGTACACCTTAAATATCCCAGGAAATATAAAAATGGTTCAAAAAATTGTGGTACTTACGTACTATGGACTATCCCTCAGCCATGAAATCAATGTCATAAGACCAATAGCAGCAAAATGAGTGGATTCAGGTACGATGATTCTAAATGAAATAAGTCACACAGAAAAAGAAATTTATCATGAGATATCACTTATGAAGATCCTGTAAACATGGCGACACTTGAACTGAGTTAGGAAAGAGAACAGAGTCTCACATTTAGAAAACACTCTTATGCCTGCTTAAGGGGGAAGGAGAGGTGGGGTGATGGATAAAACCAGAGTTTGATATAAGCACAGGTACCGTTCCAAACACCAACTATGGAATAGACAAGACCTACACCTTCCTTGGCGAAAGGGACTCAAAACACCATATTTCCAGCAGAGGAATATATCTGACTAGTAAGAATCTTAAAACCTATGCATTAATATATCTCTGTAAGGGAATCAAAAGTGTCTAGAATGGCATAAACATGGCAGTGAGAATCAGCTCAAACCCACTATACAAAGGAATTTCAAAAACAAAACAAAAAAACAGGGAAATTCTTTCCAATTCCTTCAGGGTCTCTGATTAAACCTGGAATGACCCTATCTACAATGACAGCTGGATGTTACATAAGGCTGGACACGTGGCACTGAGAGGATTGGTGAGATTGGGTGAGCAAATGCAGACCCTTCAAAGCAATAATGCATGGCACACATTACATGTGTCCCAACTCTCCAAGTTGAAGGGGATATTACTACAACTATAACATGTACCAGAAACCTAGAGAATGGACACACTGTGAATAAGAAAGGTTTCTAAAACTCAACTAATAGTCCGTCTCCTGGTGCTCAGGTTTGACACTCCAACTGCTTTACTATCAATCTCCCAACTTAGAGAGACAGCACATTTAACCTCCTTGTTGGCACACGTTGCCAATTTGGCAGAGGATGAAAGGGAAGAGGGAGAACCAATGAGAGAGTAGCTGTTTGGCATTTGGACTGGCACATGTCACTCTAATTTCCCGGCAGGAAGAAGAATTAACCAAAGTCTCAGCCACCCACCGGGAACCCATATAGTTCCTGAACCAAAATATTGGTCTTGCGTTCAGCTCACAAAAAACGAGATGCAAAATGAGGCTCAGGGGCACAACAATTCACAAACTGGCAGAGTAATAAAGGACAACTATCATCCAAAAACCTGTTGAGGGAAGGCAGCGAGGTAGACTTAAAAGCTAGGCAGAATAGCAGGAAACAGATTTCAAGAGGTACGTTGGAATCACCTTTAAAGCACAGGAAAAGGGGCACAACTTCGACAATGATGCACTTGGCCAAAAAGGGCGTATGCATTTTCTCCTGAATTTATTTAGGAGAGAACGCATATGCCCGTTTTGGCCAAGCAAGCAAGCGGACAATGCAAAACTGCAATACAAAGAAGTATCACTTCCTACCGGTAAAAAAGGGACATCCACAAAATGTGTAAAAACCAGAAAGGCAAGACAGGCCCTGGAGAACAGGGAGCCTTGTTATGCTGATGGGCAGGATGTAAATTGCCAAATCCCTCTCTGGAGGAGTGAACTGGGTTCCCTAAAACAAGTACACAACAGATCTACAGAGCCAAGGGCACTTCCAGTCTAGGGAATATACCTTGGGAAAACTGAAAATCAATAAGACACAGCCACCCCAAAATTTAGGGCTGCACTGCTTACAAGAACCTCAACTTGGGTACACCTTAAATATCCCAGGAAATATAAAAATGGCTCAAAAATTTGTGGTACTTATGTACGATGGAATATCCCTCAGCCATGTAATCAATGTCATAAGACCAGTAGCAACAAAATGAGTGGATTCTGTTATGATGATTCTAAGTGAAATAAGACACACAGAAAAAGAAATTTATCATAAGATATCACTTATGATGATCCTGTAACATGGCTACACTTGAACTGAGTTAGGAAAGAGAACAGAGTCTCACATTTAGAAAACACACTTATGCCTGCTAGAGTTGGAAGGAGAGGTGGGGTGATGCATAAAACCAGAGTTTTATATAAGCATAGGTACTGTTCCAAAAACCAACTATGGAATACAGAAGACCTACAAGTTCCTCACTGAAAGGGACTCAAAACCCCATATTTCCAGCAGAGGAAAATTATCTGACTAGTAAGAATCTTAAAACCTATGTATTGATATGTCTTCGTAAGGGAATCAAGTGTTTCTAGACTGGCATAAACATGGCAGCGAGAATCAGCTCAAACCCACTATCAAAAGGAATTTCAAAAACAAAACAAAGAAAACAGGGAAATGCTTTACAATTCCTTCAGGGTCTCTGATGAAACCTGGAATGACCCTATCTACAATGACCGCTGGATGTGGCATAAGGCTGGACACTTGGGACTGAGAGGATTGGTGAGATTGGGTGAGCAAATGCAGACCTTGTAAACCAATAATGCAATGCACCCATTCCATGGGTCCCAACTCTGCGGGTTGAAGGGAATATTAATACAGCTATAACATGTACAGGAAACCTAGAGAATGGACACACTGTGAATACAAAAGGTTTCTAAAACTCAACGAATAGTCCCTCTCCTGGTGTTCCAGTTTGACTTTCCAACTGCTTTACTATCAATCTCCCAACTTGGAGAGACAGCCCCTTTTAACCTCCTGGTACACACACGTTGCCAATTTGGCAGAGGATGAAAGGAAAGGGGGAGAACCAATGACAGAGTAGCTGTTAGGCTTTTAGACGGGCACATGTCACTCTAATTTCACGGGAGGAAGAAGAATTAACCAAAGTCTCAGCCACCCACGGGGAACAAGTAGAGGTCTTGAACCAAAATTTTGGACTTGCGGTCAGCTCACAAAAAATGAGTTGAAAAATGGGGCTCAGGGCACAGCAATTCACAAACTGGAAGAGAAATAAAGGACAACTATCATCCAAAAATCTGTTGAGGGAAGGCATCGAGGCGGAGTTGAAAGCGAGGCAGAATAGCAGGAAACAGATTTCAAGAGGTATGTTGGAATCGCCTTTAAAGCACCAGAAGTGGGGCACAACTTCGACAATGATGCACTTGGCCAAAAAGGGCGTTTGCATTTTCTCCTGAATATATTCAGGAGAAAACGCATATGCCCGTTTTGGCCAAGCAAGCAAGCAGGCAATGCAAATCTGCACTACAAAGAAGTATCACTTCCCACCGGTCAAAAGGGACATCCGCAAAATGTGTAAAAACCAGAAAGGCAAGACAGGCCCTGGAGAACAGGGAGAATTGTTATGCTGATGGGCAGGATGTAAATTGCCAACTGCCTCTCTGGTGGAGTGAATTGTGTTCCCTAAAACAAGTAAACAACAGAGCTACAGAGCCAAGGGCACTTCCAGTCTAGGGAATATACCTTGGGAAAACTGAAAATCAATAAGACAGAGCCACCCCAACATTTAGGGCTGCACTGCTTACAAGAACCTCAACATGGGTACACCTTAAATATCCCAGGAAATATAAAAATGGTTCAAAAAATTGTGGTACTTACGTACGATGGAATATCCCTCAGCCATGAAATCAATGTCATAAGACCAGTAGCAGCAAAATGAGTGGATTCAGGTTCGATGATTCTAAGTGAAATAAGTCACACAGAAAAAGAAACTTATCATAAGATATCACTTATGAAGATCCTGTAAACATGGATACACTTGAACTGAGCTAGGAAAGAGAACAGAGTCTCACATTTGGAAAACACTCTTATGCCTGCTTAAGGGGGAAGGAGAGGTGGGGTGATGCATAAAACCAGAGTTTGATATAAGCACAGGTACCGTTCCAAAAACCAAGTATGGAATATACAAGACCTACACCTTCCTCAGTGAAAGGGACTCAAAACCCCATATTTCCCGCAGAGGAATATATCTGACTAGAAAGAATCTTAAAACCTATGTATTGATATGACTCTGTAAGGGAATCAAGTGTGTCTAGACTGGCATAAACATGGCAGCGAGAATCAGCTGAAACCCACTATCAAAAGGAATTTCACAAACAAAACAACAAAACAGGGAAATTCTTTACAATTCCTTCAGGGTCTCTGATGAAACCTGGAATGACCCTATCTACAACGACAGCTGGATGTGGCATAAGGCTGGACACTTGGGACTGAGAGGATTGGTGAGATTGGGTGAGCAATTGCAGACCCTTTTAAGCAATAATGCATGGCACCCACTCCTTGGGTCCCAACTCTCCAGGTTGAAGGGAATATTACTACAGCTATAACATGTACGGGAAACCTAGAGAATGGACACACTGTGAATACGAACGGTTTCTAAAACTCAACTAATAGTCCCTCTCCTGGTGCTCAGGTGTGACTTTCCAACTGCTTTACTATCAATCTCCCAACTTGGAGAGACAGCCCCTTTAACCTCCTGGTTCGCACACATTGCCAATTTGACAGAGGATGAAAGGGAAGAGGGAGAACCAATGAGAGAGTAGCTGTTAGGCATTTGGACGGGCACATGTCACTCTAATTTCCCGGCAGGAAGGAGAATTAACCAAAGTCTCAGCCACCTACCGGGAACCAGTATAGGTCCTGAACCAAAATTTTGGACTTGCGGTCAGCTCACTAAAAACGAGTAGAAAAATGGAGCTCAGTGGCACAGCAATTCACAAACTGGCAGAGTAAGAAAGGACAACTATGGTCCAAAAATCTGTTGAGGGAAGGTAATGAGCGGACTTGAAAGCGAGGCAGAATAGCAGGAAACAGATTTCAAGAGGTACGTTGGAATCGCCTTTAAAGCACAGGAAGAGTGGCACAACTTCTACAATGATACACTTGGCCAAAAAGGGCGTATGTGTTTTCTCCTGAATATATTCAGGAGAAAACGCATACGCCCTTTTTGGCCAAGCAAGCAAGCGGGCAATGCAAATCTGCACTACAAAGAAGTATCACTTCCCACCGGTCAAAAGGGACATCCGCAAAATGTGTAAAAACCAGAAAAGCAAGACAGGCCCTGGAGAAGAGGGAGCCTTTTTATGCTGATGGGCGGGATGTAAATTGCCAACTGCCTCTATGGAGGAGCGCATTGTGTTCCCTAAAACAAGTAAACAACAGAGAGACAGAGCCAAGGGCACTTGCACTCTAGGGAATATACCTTGGGAAAACTGAAAATCAATAAAACAGAGCCACCCCAAAATTTACGGCTGCACTGCTCACAATAACCTCAACTTGGGTACACCTTAAATATCCCAGGAAACATAAAAATGGTTCAAAAAATTGTGGTACTTACGTACGATGGAATATCCCTCAGCCATGAAATCAATGTCATAAGACCAATAGCAGCAAAATGAGTGGATTCAGGTACGATGATTCTAAGTGAAATAAGTCACACAGAAAAAGAAACTTATCATGAGATATCACTTATGAAGATCCTGTAAAGATGGCGACACTTAAACTGAGTTAGGAAAGAGTACAGAGTCTAACATTTAGAAAACACACTTATGCCTGCTTAAGGGGGAAGGAGAGGTGGGGTGATGCATAAAACCAGAGTTTGATATAAGCAGAGGTACCGTTCCAAACACCATCTATGGAATAGACAAGATCTACACCTTCCTCAGTGAAAGGGACTCAAAACCCCATATTTCCAGCAGAGGAATATATCTGACTAGTAAGAATCTTAAAACCTATGTATTGATATGTCTCCATAAGGGAATCAAGTGTGTCTAGACTGGCATAAACATGGCAGCGAGAATCAGCTCAAACCCACTATAAAAAGGAATTTCAAAAACAAAACAAAAAAACTGGGAAATTCTTTACAATTCCTTCAGGGTCTCTGATGCAACCTGGAATGACCGTATCTAAAACGACAGCTGGACGTGGCATAAGGAGGGACACTTAGGACTGAGACGATTGGTGAGATTGGGTGAGCAAATGCAGACCCTTTAAAGCACAAATGCCTGGCACCCATTCCATGGGTCCCAACTCTCCAGGTTGAAGGGAATATTACTACAGCTATAACATGTACGGGAAACCTAGAGAACGGACACACTGTGAATATGAAAGGTTTCTAAAACTCAACGAATAGTCCCTCTCCTGGTGCTCCGGTTTGACTTTCCGTCTGCTTTACTATCAACCTCCCAACTTGGAGAGACAGCCCCTTTAACCTCCTGTTTCGCAAGGTTGCCAATTTGGCAGAGGATGAAAGGGAAGTGGGAGAACCAATGAGAGAGTAGCTGTTAGGCATTTGGACGGGCACATATCACTGTAATTTCCCGGCAGGAAGAATAATTAACCAAAGTCTCAGCCACCCACCGGGAACCAGTATAGGTCCTGAACCAAAATTTTGGACTTGCGGTCAGCTCACCAAAAACGAGTTGAAAAATGGAGCTCAGGGGCACAGCAATTCACAAACTGGCCGAGTAATAAAGGACAACTATCGTCCAAAAATCTGTTGAGGGAAGACAACGAGGCGGACTTGAAAGCGAGGCAGAATAGCAGGAAACAGATTTCAAGAGGTACGTTGGAATCGCCTTTAAAGCACAGGAAGAGGGGCACAACTTCGACAATGATGCACTTGGCCAAAAATTGCGTATGCGTTTTCTCCTGAATATATTGAGGAGAAAACGCATACGCCCTTTTTGGCCAAGCAAGCAAGCGGGCAATGCAAATCTGCACTACAAAGAAGTATCACTTCCCACCGGTCAAAAGGGAGATCCACAAAATGTATAAAAACCAGAAAGGCAAGACAGGCCCTGGAGAACAGGGAGCCTTGTTATGCTGATGGGCATGATGTAAATTGCCAACTGCCTCTCTGAAGGAGTACATTGTGTTCCCTAAAACAAGTAAACAACAGAGCTACAGAGCCAAGGGCACTTCCAGTCTAGGGACTATACCTTGGGAAAACTGAAAATCAGTAAGACAGAGCCACCCCAAAATTTAGGGCTGCACTGCTTACAAGGACCTCAACTTGGGTACACCTTAAATATCCCAGGAAATATAAAAATGGTTCAAAAATTTGTGGTACTTATGTACGATGGTGTATCCCTCAGCCATAGAATCAATGTCATAAGACCAGTAGCAGCAAAATGGGTGGTTTCAGGTACGATGATTCTAAGTGAAATAAGTCACAGAGAAAAAGAAACTTATCATAAGATATCACGTATGAAGATCCTGTAAACATGGCTACACTTGAACTGAGTTAGGAAAGAGAACAGTGTCTCACATTTAGAAAACACTCTTATGCCTGCTTAAGGGGGAAGGAGAGGTAGGGTGATGCATAAAACCAGAGTTTGATATAAGCACAGGTACCGTTCCAAAAACCAACTATGGAATAGACAAGGCCTACACCTTCCTCAGTGAAAGGGACTCAAAACCCCATATATCCCGCAGAGGAATATATCTGACTAGTAAGAATCTTAAAACCTATGTATTGATATGTCTCCGTAAGGGAATCAAGTGTGTCTAGACTGGCATAAACATGGCAGCGAGAATCAGCTCAAACCCACTATAAAAAGGAATTTCAAAAACAAAACAAAAAAACTGGGAAATTCTTTACAATTCCTTCAGGGTCTCTGATGAAACCCGGAATGACACTATCTACAATGACAGCTGGATGTGGCATAAGGCTGGACACTTGGGAATGAGAGGATTGGTGAGATTGGGTGAGCAAATGCAGACCCTTTAAAGCAATAATGCATGGCACCCATTCCATGGGTCCCAACTCTCCAGGTTGAAGGGAATATTACTACAGTTATAACATGTACGGGAAACCTAGAGAACGGACACACTGTGAATACGAAAGGTTTCTAAAACTCAACGAATAGGCCCTCCACTGGTGCTCCGGTTTTACTTTCCATCTGGTTTACTATCAATCACCCAACTTGGAGAGACAGCCCCTTTAACCTCCTGGTTCGCACAGGTTTCCAATTTGGCAGAGGATAAAAGGGAAGAGGGAGAACCAATGAGAGAGTAGCTGTTAGGCATTTGGATGGGCACATATCACTCTAACTTCCCGGCAGGAAGAAGAATTAACCAAAGTCTCAGCCACCCACCGGGAACCAGTATAGGTCCTGAACCAAAATTTTGGACTTGCGGTCAGCTCATCAAAAACGAGTTGAAAAATGGAGCTCAGGGGCACAGCAATTCACAAACTGGCCGAGTAATAAAGGACAACTATCGTCCAAAAATCTGTTGAGGGAAGGCAACGAGGCGGACTTGAAAGCGAGGCAGAATAGCAGGAAACAGATTTCAAGAGGTACATTGGAATCGCCTTTAAAGCACAGGAAGAGGGGCACAACTTCGACAATGATGCACTTTTCCAAAAAGGGCGAATGCGTTTTCTCCTGAATATATTCAGGAGAAAACGCATACGCCCTTTTTGGCCAAGCAAGCAAGCGGGCAATGCAAGTCTGCACTACAAAGAAGTATCACTTCCCACCGTTTAAAAGGGACATCCACAAAATGTGTAAAAACCAGAAAGGCTAGACGGGCCCTGGAGAACAGGGAGCCTTGTTATGCTGATGGGCGGGATGTAAATTGCCAACTGCCTCTCTGGAGGAGTACATTCTGTTCCCTAAAACAAGTAAAGAACAGAGCTACAGAGCCAAGGGCACTTCCAGTCTAGGGAATATACCTTGGGAAAACTGAAAATCAATAAGACAGAGCCACCCCAAAATTTAGGGCTGCACTGCTTACAAGGACCTCAACTTGGGTATACCTTAAATATCCCAGGAAATATAAAAATGGTTCAAAAAATTGTGGTACTTACGTACGATGGAATATCCCTCAGCCATGAAATCAATGTCATAAGACCAGTAGAAGCAAAATGGGTGGATTCAGGTACGATGATTCTAAGTGAAATATGTCACACAGAAAAAGAAACTTATCATAAGATATCACTTATGAAGATCCTGTAAACATGGCTACACTTGAACTGAGTTAGGAAAGAGAACAGTGTCTCACATTTAGAAAACACTTTTATGCCTGCTTAAGGGGGAAGGAGAGGTGGGGTGATGCATAAAACCAGTGTTTGATATAAGCACAGGTACCGTTCCGTAAACAAACTATGGAATAGACAAGACCTATACCTGCCTCAGTGAAAGGGACTCAAAACCCCATATTTCCCGCAGAGGAATATATCTGACTAGTAAGAATCTTAAAACCTATGTATTGATATGTCTCCGTAAGGGAATCAAGTGTGTCTAGACTGGCGTAAACATGGCAGCGAGAATCAGCTCAAACCCACTATAAAAAGGAATTTGAAACACAAAACTAAAAAAATGGGAAATTCTTTACAATTCCTTCAGGGTCTCTGATGAAACCTGGAATGACCCTATCTACAACGACAGCTGGATGTGGCATAAGGCTGGACACTTGGGACTGAGAGGAATGGTGAGGTTGGGTGAGCAAATGCAGACCCTTTAAAGCAATAATGCATGGCACCCATTCCATGGGTCCCAACTCTCCAGGTTGAAGGGAATATTACTACAGTTATAACATGTACGGGAAACCTAGAGAACTGACACATTGTGAATACGAAAGGTTTCTAAAACTCAATGAATAGTCCCTCTCCTGGTGCTCCGCTTTGACGTTCCATCTGGTTTACTATCAATCTCCCAACTTGGAGAGACAGACCCTTTAACCTCCTGGATTGCACAGGTTTCCAATTTGGCAGAGGATGAAAGGGAAGAGGGAGAACCAATGAGAGAGTAGCTGTTAGGCATTTGGACGGGCACATATCACTCTAACTTCCCGGCAGGAAGAAGAATTAACCAAAGTCTCAGCCCCACACCGGGAACCAGTATAGGTCCTGGACCAAAATTTCGGACTTGCGGTCAGCTCACCAAAAACGAGTTGAAAAATGGAGCTCAGGGGCACAGCTATTCACAAACTGGCCTAGTAATAAAGGACAACTATCATCCAAAAATATGTTGAGGGAAGGCAACGAGGCGGACTTGAAAGCGAGGCAGAATTGCAGGAAACAGATTTCAAGAGGTACGTTGGAATCGCCTTTAAAGCACAGGAAGAGGGGCACAACTTCGGCAATGATGCCCTTGGCCATAAAGGGCGTATGCGTTTTCTATTCAGGAGAAAACGCATACGCCCTTTTTGGCCAAGCAAGCAAGCGGGCAATGCAAATCTGCACTACAAAGAAGTATAAATTCCCACCGGTCAAAAGGGACATCCACAAAATGTGTAACAACCAGAAAGGCAAGACAGGCCCTGGAGAACAGGGAGCCTTGTTATGCTGATGGGCGGGATGTAAATTGCCAACTGCCTCTCTGGAGGAGTACATTGTGTTCCCTAAAACAAGTAAAGAACAGAGCTACAGAGCCAAGGGCACTTCCAGTCTAGGGAATATACCTTGGGAAAACTGAAAATCAATAAGACAGAGCCACCCCAAAATTTAGGGCTGCACTGCTTACAAGGACCTCAACTTGGGTACACCTTAAATATCCCAGGAAATATAAAAATGGTTCAAAAATTTGTGGTACTTATGTACGATGGAGTATCCCTCAGCCATGGAATCAATGTCATAAGACCAGTAGCAGCAAAATGGGTGGTTTCAGGTACGATGATTCTAAGTGAAATAAGTCACACAGAAAAAGAAACTTATCATAAGATATCACGTATGAAGATCGTGTAAACATGGCTACACTTTAACTGAGTTAGGAAAGAGAACAGTGTCTCACATTTAGAAAACACTCTTATGCCTGCTTAAGGGGGAAGGAGAGGGAGGGTGATGCATAAAACCAGAGTTTGATATAAGCACAGGTACCGTTCCAAAAACCAACTATGGAATAGACAAGGCCTACACCTTCCTCAGTGAAAGGGACTCAAAACCCCATTTTTCCCGCAGAGGAATATATCTGACTAGTAAGAATCTTAAAACCTATGTATTGATATGTCTCCGTAAGGGAATCAAGTGTGTCTAGACTGGCATAAACATGGCAGCGAGAATTAGCTCAAACCCACTATAAAAAGGAATTTCAAAAACAAAACAAAAAAACTGGGAAATTCTTTGCAATTCCTTCAGGGTCTCTGATGAAACAAGGAATGACCCTATCTACAACGACAGCTGGATGTGGCATAAGGCTGGACACTTGGGAATGAGAGGATTGGTGAGATTGGGTGAGCAAATGCAGACCCTTTAAAGCACAAATGCCTGGCACCCATTCCATGGGTCCCAACTCTCCAGGTTGAAGGGAATATTACTACAGCTATAACATGTACGGGAAACCTAGAGAATGGACACACTGTGAATACGAAAGGTTTCTAAAATTCAACGAATAGTCCCTCTCCTGGTGCTCCGGTTTCACTTTCCTTCTGCTTTACTATCAACCTCCCAGCTTGGAGAGACAGCCCCTTTAACCTCCTGGTTCGCACAGGTTGCCAATTTGGCAGAGGATGAAAGGGAAGAGGGAGATCCAATGAGAGAGTAGCTGTTAGGCATTTGGACGGGCACATATCACTGTAATTTCCCGGCAGGAAGAATAATTAACCAAAGACTCAGCCACCCACTGGGAACCAGTATAGGTCCTGAACCAAAATTTTGGACTTGCGGTCAGCTCACCATAAACAAGTTGAAAAATGGAGCTCAGGGGCACAGCAATTCACAAACTGGCCGAGTAATAAAGGGCAACTATCGTCCAAAAATCTGTTGAGGGAAGGCAATGAGGCGTACTTGAAAGCGAGGCAGAATAGCAGGAAACAGATATCAAGAGGTACGTTGGAATCGCCTTTAAAGCACAGGAAGAGGGGCACAACTTCGACAATGATGCACTTGGCCAAAAAGGGCGTATGCGTTTTCTCCTGAATATATTCAGGAGAAAACGCATACGCCCTTTTTGGCCAAGCAAGCAAGCGGGCAATGCAAATCTGCACTACAAAGAAGTATAAATTCCCACCGGTCAAAAGGGACATCCACAAAATGTGTAACAACCAGAAAGGAAAGACAGGCCCTGGAGAACAGGGAGCCTTGTTATGCTGATGGGAGGGATGAAAATTGCCAACTGCCTCTCTGGAGGAGTGCATTGTTTTCCCTAAAACAAGTAAACAACAGAGCTACAGAGCCAAGGGCACTTCCAGTCTAGGGAATATACCTTGGGAAAACTGAAAATCAATAAGACAGACCCACCCCAAAATTTAGGGCTGTACTGCTTACAAGGACCTCAACTTGGGTACACCTTAAATATCCCAGTAAATATAAAAATGGTTCAAAAAATTGTGGTACTTACGTACGATGGAATATCCCTCAGCCATGAAATCAAGGTCATAAGACCAGTAGCAGCAAAATGGGTGGATTCAGGTACGATGATTCTAATTGAAATAAGTCACACAGAAAAAGAAACTATCATAAGATATCACTTATGAAGATCCTGAGAACATGGCTACACGTGAACTGAGTTAGGAAAGAGAACAGTGTCTCACATTTAGAAAACACTCTTATGCCTGCTTAAGGGGGAAGGAGAGGTGAGGGTGATGCATCAAACCAGAGTTTGATATAAGCACAGGTACCGTTCCAAAAACCAACTATGGAATAGACAAGACCTACACCTTCCTCAGTGAAAGGGACTCAAAACCCCATATTTCCCGCAGAGGAATATATCTGACTAGTAAGAATCATAAAACCTATGTATTGATATGTCTCCGTAAGGGAATCAAGTGTGTCTAGACTGGCATAAACATGGCAGCGAGAATCAGCTCAAACCCACTATAAAAAGGAATTTCAAAAACAAAACAAAAAAACTGGGAAATTCTTTACAATTCCTTCAGGGTCTCTGATGAAACCCGGAATGACACTATCTACAATGACAGCTGGATGTGGCATAAGGCTGGACACTTGGGAATGAGAGGATTGGTGAGATTGGGTGAGCAAATGCAGACCCTTTAAAGCAATAATGCATGGCACCCATTCCATGGGTCCCAACTCTCCAGGTTGAAGGGAATATTACTACAGTTATAACACGTACGGGAAACCTAGAGAACGGACACACTGTGAATACGAAAGGTTTCTAAAACTCAACGAATAGACCCTCCCCTGGTGCTCCGGTTTTACTTTCCATCTGGTTTATTATCAATCACCCAACTTGGAGAGACAGCCCCTTTAACCTCCTGGTTCGCACAGGTTTCCAATTTTGCAGAGGATAAAAGGGAAGAGGGAGAACCAATGAGAGAGTAGCTGTTAGGCATTTGGATGGGCACATATCACTCTAACTTCCCGGCAGGAAGAAGAATTAACCAAAGTCTCAGCCACCCACCGGGAACCAGTATAGATCCTGAACCAAAATTTTGGACTTGCGGTCAGCTCATCAAAAACGAGTTGAAAAATGGAGCTCAGGGGCACAGCAATTCACAAACTGGCCGAGTAATAAAGGACAACTATCGTCCAAAAATCTGTTGAGGGAAGGCAACGTGGCGGACTTGAAAGCGAGGCAGAATAGCAGGAAACAGATTTCAAGAGGTACATTGGAATCACCTTTAAATCACAGGAAGAGGGGCAAAACTTCGACAATGATGCACTTTGACAAAAAGGGCGTATGTGTTTTCTCCTGAATATATTCAGGAGAAAACGCATACGCCCTTTTTGGCCAAGCAAGCAAGCGGGCAATGCAAGTCTGCACTACAAAGAAGTATCACTTCCCACCGGTCAAAAGGGACATCCACAAAATGTGTAACAACCAGAAAGGCAAGACAGGCCCTGGAGAACAGGGAGCCTTGTTATGCTGATGGGCGGGATGTAAATTGCCAACTGCCTCTCTGGAGGAGTACATTGTGTTCCCTAAAACAAGTAAACAACAGAGCTACAGAGCCAAGGGCACTTCCAGTCTAGGGAATATACATGGGAAAACTGAAAATCAATAAGACAGACCCACCCCAATATTTAGGGCTGCACTGCTTACAAGGACCTCAACTTGGGTACACCTTAAATATCCCAGGAAATATAAAAATGGTTCAAAAAATTGTGGTACTTACGTACGATGGAATATCCCTCAGCCATGAAATCAATGTCATAAGACCAGTAGCAGCAAAATGGGTGGATTCAGGTAGGATGATTCTAAGTGAAATAAGTCACACAGAGAAAGAAACTTATCATAAGATATCACTTATGTAGATCCTGTAAACATGGCTACACTTGAACTGAGTTAGGAAAGAGAACAGTGTCTCACATTTAGAAAACACTCTTATGCCTGCTTAAGGGGGAAGGAGAGGTGGGGGTGATGCATCAAACCAGAGTTTGATATAAGCACAGGTACCGTTCCAAAAACCAACTATGGAATAGACAAGACCTACACCTTCCTCAGTGAAAGGGACTCAAAACCCCATATTTCCCGCAGAGGAATATATCTGACTAGTAAGAATCTTAAAACCTATGTATTGATATGTCTCCGTAAGGGAATCAAGTGTGTCTAGACTGGCATAAACATGGCAGCGAGAATCAGCTCAAACCCACTATAAAAAGGAATTTCAAAAACAAAACAAAAAAACTGGGAAATTCTTTACAATTCCTTCAGGGTCTCTGATGAAACCCGGAATGACACTATCTACAATGACAGCTGGATGTGGCATAAGGCTGGACACTTGGGAATGAGAGGATTGGTGAGATTGGGTGAGCAAATGCAGACCCTTTAAAGCAATAATGCATGGCACCCATTCCATGGGTCCCAACTCTCCAGGTTGAAGGGAATATTACTACAGTTATAACATGTACGGGAAACCTAGAGAACGGACACACTGTGAATACGAAAGGTTTCTAAAACTCAACGAATAGACCCTCCCCTGGTGCTCCGGTTTTACTTTCCATCTGGTTTACTATCAATCACCCAACTTGGAGAGACAGCCCCTTTAACCTCCTGGTTCGCACAGGTTTCCAATTTGGCAGAGGATAAAAGGGAAGAGGGAGAACCAATGAGAGAGTAGCTGTTACGCATTTGGATGGGCACATATCACTGTAATTTCCCGGCAGGAAGAATAATTAACCAAAGTCTCAGCCACCCACCGGGAACCAGTATATGTCCTGAACCAAAATTTTGGACTTGCGGTCAGCTCACCATAAACAAGTTGAAAAATGGAGCTCAGGGGCACAGCAATTCACAAACTGGCCGAGTAATAAAGGACAACTATCGTCCAAAAATCTGTTGAGGGAAGGCAACGAGGCGGACTTGAAAGCGAGGCAGAATAGCAGGAAATAGATATCAAGAGGTACGTTGGAATCACCTTTAAAGCACAGGAAGAGGGGCACAACTTCGACAATGATGCACTTGGCCAAAAAGGGCGTATGCGTTTTCTCCTGAATATATTCAGGAGAAAACGCATACACCTTTTTGGCCAAGCAAGCAAGCGGGCAATGCAAATCTGCACTACAAAGAAGTATCACTTCCCACCGGTCAAAAGGGACATCCACAAAATGTGTAACAACCAGAAAGGCAAGTCAGGCCCTGCAGAACAGGGAGCCTTGTTATGCTGATGGAAGGGATGAAAATTGCCAACTGCCTCTTTGGAGGAGTGCATTGTGTTCCCTAAAACAAGTAAACAACAGAGCTACAGAGCCAAGGGCACTTCCAGTCTAGGGAATATACCTTGGGAAAACTGAAAATCAATAAGACAGACCCACCCCAAAATTTAGGGCTGTACTGCTTACAAGGACCTCAACTTGGGTACACCTTAAATATCCCAGTAAATATAAAAATGGTTCAAAAAATTGTGGTACTTACGTACGATGGAATATCCCTCAGCCATGAAATCAAGGTCATAAGACCAGTAGCAGCAAAATGGGTGGATTCAGGTACGATGATTCTAAGTGAAATAAGTCACACAGAAAAAGAAACTTATCATAAGATATCACTTATGAAGATCCTGTAAACATGGCTACACTTGAACTGAGTTAGGAAAGAGAACAGTGTCTCACATTTAGAAAACACTCTTATGCCTGCTTAAGGGGGAAGGAGAGGTGGGGGTGATGCATCAAACCAGAGTTTGATATAAGCACAGGTACCGTTCCAAAAACCAACTATGGAATAGACAAGACCTACACCTTCCTCAGTGAAAGGGACTCAAAACCCCATATTTCCCGCAGAGGAATATATCTGACTAGTAAGAATCTTAAAACCTATGTATTGATATGTCTCCGTAAGGGAATCAAGTGTGTCTAGACTGGCATAAACATGGCAGCGAGAATCAGCTCAAACCCACTATAAAAAGGAATTTCAAAAACAAAACAAAAAAACTGGGAAATTCTTTACAATTCCTTCAGGGTCTCTGATGAAACCCGGAATGACACTATCTACAATGACAGCTGGATGTGGCATAAGGCTGCACACTTGGGAATGAGAGGATTGGTGAGATTGGGTGAGCAAATGCAGACCCTTTAAAGCAATAATGCATGGCACCCATTCCATGGGTCCCAACTCTCCAGGTTGAAGGGAATATTACTACAGTTATAACATGTACGGGAAACCTAGAGAACGGACACAGTGTGAATACGAAAGGTTTCTAAAACTCAATGAATAGACCCTCCCCTGGTGCTCCGGTTTTATTTTCCATCTGGTTTACTATCAATCACCCAACTTGGAGAGACAGCCCCTTTAACCTCCTGGTTCGCACAGGTTTCCAATTTGGCAGAGGATAAAAGGGAAGAGGGAGAACCAATGAGAGAGTAGCTGTTAGGCATTTGGATGGGCACATATCACTCTAACTTCCCGGCAGGAAGAAGAATTAACCAAAGTCTCAGTCACCCACCGGGAACCAGTATAGGTCCTGAACCAAAATTTTGGACTTGCGGTCAGCTCATCAAAAACGAGTTGAAAAATGGAGCTCAGGGGCACAGCAATTCACAAACTGGCCGAGTAATAAAGGACAACTATCGTCCAAAAATCTGTTGAGGGAAGGCAACGAGGCGGACTTGAAAGCGAGGCAGAATAGCAGGAAACAGATTTCAAGAGGTACATTGGAATCGCCTTTAAAGCACAGGAAGAGGGGCACAACTTCGACAATGATGCACTTTGCCAAAAAGGGCGTATGCATTTTTTCTCCTGAATATATTCAGGAGAAAACGCATACGCCCTTTTTGGCCAAGCAAGCAAGCGGGCAATGCAAGTCTGCACTACAAAGAAGTATCACTTCCCACCGGTCAAAAGGGACATCCACAAAATGTGTAAAAACCAGAAAGGCAAGACAGGCCCTGGAGAACAGGGAGCCTTGTTATGCTGATGGGCGGGATGTAAATTGCCAACTGCCTCTCTGGAGGAGTATATTGTGTTCCCTAAAACAAGTAAAGAAAAGAGCTACAGAGCCAAGGGCACTTCCAGTCTAGGGAATATACCTTGGGAAAACTGAAAATCAATAAGACAGAGCCACCCCAAAATTTAGGGCTGCACTGCTTACAAGGACCTCAACTTGGGTACACCTTAAATATCCCAGGAAATATAAAAATGGTTCAAAAAATTGTGGTACTTACGTACGATGGAATATCCCTCAGCCATGAAATCAATGTCATAAGACCAGTAGCAGCAAAATGGGTGGATTCAAGAACGATGATTCTAAGTGAAATAAGTCACACAGAAAAAGAAACTTATCATAAGATATCACTTATGAAGATCCTGTAAACATGGCTACACTTGAACTGAGTTAGGAAAGAGAACAGTGTCTCACATTTAGAAAACACTCTTATGCCTGCTTAAGGGGGAAGGAGAGGTGGGGTGATGCATAAAACCAGAGTTTGATATAAGCACAGGTACCGTTCCAAAAACCAACTATGGAATAGACAAGACCTACACCTTCCTCAGTGAAAGGGACTCAAAACCCCATATTTCCCGCAGAGGAATATATCTGACTAGTAAGAATCTTAAAACCTATGTATTGATATGTCTCCGTAAGGGAATCAAGTGTGTCTAGACTGGCATAAACACGGCAGCGAGAATCAGCTCAAACCCACTATAAAAAGGAATTTCAAAAACAAAACAAAAAAACTGGGAAATTCTTTACAGTTCCTTCAGGGTCTCTGATGAAACCTGGAATGACCCTATCTACAACGACAGCTGGATGTGGCCTAAGGCTGGACACTTGGGACTGAGAGTATTGGTTAGATTGGGTGAGCAAATGCAGACGCTTTAAAGCAATAATGCATGGCACACATTCCATGGGTCCCAACTCTCCAGGTTGAAGGGAATATTACTACAGCTATAACATGTACGGGAAACCTAGAGAACGGACACACTGTGAATACGAAAGGTTTCTAAAACTCAACGAATAGTCCCTCTCCTGGTGCTCCGGTTTGACTTTCCATCTGCTTTACTATCAACCTCCCAACTTGGAGAGACAGCCCCTTTAACCTCTTGTTTCGCACAGGTTTCCAATTTGGCAGAGGATGAATGGGAAGAGGGTGAACCAATGAGAGAGTAGCTGTTAGGGATTTGGACGGGCACATATCACTGTAATTTCCCGGCAGGAAGAAGAATTAACCAAAGTCTCAGCCCCCCACCGGGAACCAGTATAGGTCCTGAACCAAAATTTTGGACTTGCGGTCAGCTCACCAAAAACGAGTTGAAAAATGGAGCTCAGGGGCACAGCAATTCACAAACTGGCCGAGTAATTAAGGACAACTATCGTCCAAAAATCTGTTGAGGGAAGGCAACGAGGCGGACTTGAAAGCGAGGCAGAATAGCAGGAAACAGATTTCAAGAGGTACGTTGGAATCGCCTTTAAAGCACCGGAAGAGGGGCACAACTTCGACAATGATGCACTTGGCCAAAAAGGGCGTATCTATTTTCTCCTGAATATATTCAGGAGAAAACGCATACGCCCTTTTTGTCCAAGCAAGCAAGCGGGCAATGCAAATCTGCACTACAAAGAAGTATCACTTCCCACCGGTCAAAAGGGACATCCACAAAATGTGTAAAAACCAGAAAGGCAAGACAGGCCCTGGAAAACAGGGAGCCTTGTTATGCTGATGGGCGGCATGTAAATTGCCAACTGCCTCTCTGGAGGAGTACATTGTGTTCCCTAAAACAAGTAAAGAACAGACCTACAGAGCCAAGGGCACTTCCAGTCTAGGGAATATACTTTGGGAAAACTGAAAATCAATAAGACAGAGCCACCCCAAAATTTAGGGCTGCACTGCTTACAAGGACCTCAACTTGGGTATACCTTAAATATCCCAGGAAATATAAAAATGGTTCAAAAAATTGTGGTACTTACTTACAATGGAATATCCCTCAGCCATGAAATCAATGTCATATGACCAGTAGCAGTAAAATGGGTGGATTGAGGTACGATGATTCTAACTGAAATAAGTCACACAGAAAAAGAAACTTATCATAAGATATCACTTATGAAGATCCTGTAAACATGGCTACACTTGAACTGAGTTAGGAAAGAGAACAGTGTCTCACATTTAGAAAACACTCTTATGCCTGCTTAAGGGGGAAGAAGGGGTGGGGTGATGCATAAAACCAGAGTTTGATATAAGCACAGGTACCGTTCCAAAAACCAACTATGGAATAGACAAGACCTACACCTTGTTCAGTGAAAGGGACTCAAAACCCCATATTTCCCGCCGAGGAATATATCTGACTAGTAAGAATCTTAAAACCTATGTATTGATATGTCTCCGTAAGGGAATCAAGTGTGTCTAGACTGGCATAAACATGGCAGCGAGAATCAGCTCAAACCCACTATAAAAATGAATTTCAAAAACAAAACAAAAAAACTGGGAAATTCTTTACAATTCCTTCAGGGCCAATGTTGAAACCTGGAATGACCCTATCTACAACGACAGCTGGATGTGGCATAAGGCTGGACACTTGGGAATGAGAGGATTGGTGAGATTGGGTGAGCAAATGCAGACCCTTTAAAGCAATAATGCATGGCACCCATTCCATGGGTCCCAACTCTCCAGGTTGAAGGGAATATTACTACAGTTATAACACGTACGGGAAACCTAGAGAACGGACACACTGTGAATACGAAAGGTTTCTAAAACTCAACGAATAGACCCTCCCCTGGTGCTCCGGTTTTACTTTCCATCTGGTTTACTATCAATCACCCAACTTGGAGAGACAGCCCCTTTAACCTCCTGGTTCGCACAGGTTTCCAATTTGGCAGAGGATAAAAGGGAAGAGGGAGAACCAATGAGAGAGTAGCTGTTAGGCATTTGGACGGGCACATATCACTATAACTTCCCGGCAGGAAGAAGAATTAAGCAAAATCTCAGCCACCCACCGGGAACAAGCATAGGTCCTGAACCAAAATTTTGGACTTGCGGTCAGCTCACCATAAACAAGTTGAAAAATGGAGCTCAGCGGCACAGCAATTCACAAACTGGCCGAGTAATAAAGGACAACTATCGTCCAAAAATCTGTTGAGGGAAGGCAACGAGGCGGACTTGAAAGCGAGGCAGAATAGCAGGAAACAGATTTCAAGAGGTACGTTGGAATCGCCTTTAAAGCACAGGAAGAGGGGCACAACTTCGACAATGATGCACTTGGCCAAAAATTGCGTATGCGTTTTCTCCTGAATATATTGAGGAGAAAACGCATACGCCCTTTTTGGCCAAGCAAGCAAGCGGGCAATGCAAATCTGCACTACAAAGAAGTATCACTTCCCACCGGTCAAAAGGGACATCCACAAAATGTATAAAAACCAGAAAGGCAAGACAGGCCCTGGAGAACAGGGAGCCTTGTTATGCTGATGGGCATGATGTAAATTGCCAACTGCCTCTCTGAAGGAGTACATTGTGTTCCCTAAAACAAGTAAACAACAGAGCTACAGAGCCAAGGGCACTTCCAGTCTAGGGACTATACCTTGGGAAAACTGAAAATCAGTAAGACAGAGCCACCCCAAAATTTAGGGCTGCACTGCTTACAAGGACCTCAACTTGGGTACACCTTAAATATCCCAGGAAATATAAAAATGGTTCAAAAATTTGTGGTACTTATGTACGATGGTGTATCCCTCAGCCATAGAATCAATGTCATAAGACCAGTAGCAGCAAAATGGGTGGTTTCAGGTACGATGATTCTAAGTGAAATAAGTCACAGAGAAAAAGAAACTTATCA
The DNA here is from genome assembly GCF_949752795.1 of Hyperoodon ampullatus. NCBI lineage: Eukaryota > Metazoa > Chordata > Mammalia > Artiodactyla > Ziphiidae > Hyperoodon > Hyperoodon ampullatus. Next base: position 93,320 of record NW_027640675.1, on the reverse strand, counting down.
TAAGATATCACGTATGAAGATCCTGTAAACATGGCTACACTTGAACTGAGTTAGGAAAGAGAACAGTGTCTCACATTTAGAAAACACTCTTATGCCTGCTTAAGGGGGAAGGAGAGGTAGGGTGATGCATAAAACCAGAGTTTGATATAAGCACAGGTACCGTTCCAAAAACCAACTATGGAATAGACAAGGCCTACACCTTCCTCAGTGAAAGGGACTCAAAACCCCATATATCCCGCAGAGGAATATATCTGACTAGTAAGAATCTTAAAACCTATGTATTGATATGTCTCCGTAAGGGAATCAAGTGTGTCTAGACTGGCATAAACATGGCAGCGAGAATCAGCTCAAACCCACTATAAAAAGGAATTTCAAAAACAAAACAAAAAAACTGGGAAATTCTTTACAATTCCTTCAGGGTCTCTGATGAAACCCGGAATGACACTATCTACAATGACAGCTGGATGTGGCATAAGGCTGGACACTTGGGAATGAGAGGATTGGTGAGATTGGGTGAGCAAATGCAGACCCTTTAAAGCAATAATGCATGGCACCCATTCCATGGGTCCCAACTCTCCAGGTTGAAGGGAATATTACTACAGTTATAACATGTACGGGAAACCTAGAGAACTGACACATTGTGAATACGAAAGGTTTCTAAAACTCAATGAATAGTCCCTCTCCTGGTGCTCCGCTTTGACGTTCCATCTGGTTTACTATCAATCTCCCAACTTGGAGAGACAGACCCTTTAACCTCCTGGATTGCACAGGTTTCCAATTTGGCAGAGGATGAAAGGGAAGAGGGAGAACCAATGAGAGAGTAGCTGTTAGGCATTTGGACGGGCACATATCACTCTAACTTCCCGGCAGGAAGAAGAATTAACCAAAGTCTCAGCCCCACACCGGGAACCAGTATAGGTCCTGGACCAAAATTTCGGACTTGCGGTCAGCTCACCAAAAACGAGTTGAAAAATGGAGCTCAGGGGCACAGCTATTCACAAACTGGCCAAGTAATAAAGGACAACTATCATCCAAAAATATGTTGAGGGAAGGCAACGAGGCGGACTTGAAAGCGAGGCAGAATTGCAGGAAACAGATTTCAAGAGGTACGTTGGAATCGCCTTTAAAGCACAGGAAGAGGGGCACAACTTCGGCAATGATGCCCTTGGCCATAAAGGGCGTATGCGTTTTCTATTCAGGAGAAAACGCATACGCCCTTTTTGGCCAAGCAAGCAAGCGGGCAATGCAAATCTGCACTACAAAGAAGTATAAATTCCCACCGGTCAAAAGGGACATCCACAAAATGTGTAACAACCAGAAAGGCAAGACAGGCCCTGGAGAACAGGGAGCCTTGTTATGCTGATGGGCGGGATGTAAATTGCCAACTGCCTCTCTGGAGGAGTACATTGTGTTCCCTAAAACAAGTAAAGAACAGAGCTACAGAGCCAAGGGCACTTCCAGTCTAGGGAATATACCTTGGGAAAACTGAAAATCAATAAGACAGAGCCACCCCAAAATTTAGGGCTGCACTGCTTACAAGGACCTCAACTTGGATACACCTTAAATATCCCAGGAAATATAAAAATGGTTCAAAAATTTGTGGTACTTATGTACGATGGAGTATCCCTCAGCCATGGAATCAATGTCATAAGACCAGTAGCAGCAAAATGGGTGGTTTCAGGTACGATGATTCTAAGTGAAATAAGTCACACAGAAAAAGAAACTTATCATAAGATATCACGTATGAAGATCGTGTAAACATGGCTACACTTTAACTGAGTTAGGAAAGAGAACAGTGTCTCACATTTAGAAAACACTCTTATGCCTGCTTAAGGGGGAAGGAGAGGGAGGGTGATGCATAAAACCAGAGTTTGATATAAGCACAGGTACCGTTCCAAAAACCAACTATGGAATAGACAAGGCCTACACCTTCCTCAGTGAAAGGGACTCAAAACCCCATTTTTCCCGCAGAGGAATATATCTGACTAGTAAGAATCTTAAAACCTATGTATTGATATGTCTCCGTAAGGGAATCAAGTGTGTCTAGACTGGCATAAACATGGCAGCGAGAATTAGCTCAAACCCACTATAAAAAGGAATTTCAAAAACAAAACAAAAAAACTGGGAAATTCTTTGCAATTCCTTCAGGGTCTCTGATGAAACCCGGAATGACCCTATCTACAACGACAGCTGGATGTGGCATAAGGCTGGACACTTGGGAATGAGAGGATTGGTGAGATTGGGTGAGCAAATGCAGACCCTTTAAAGCACAAATGCCTGGCACCCATTCCATGGGTCCCAACTCTCCAGGTTGAAGGGAATATTACTACAGCTATAACATGTACGGGAAACCTAGAGAATGGACACACTGTGAATACGAAAGGTTTCTAAAATTCAACGAATAGTCCCTCTCCTGGTGCTCCGGTTTCACTTTCCTTCTGCTTTACTATCAACCTCCCAGCTTGGAGAGACAGCCCCTTTAACCTCCTGGTTCGCACAGGTTGCCAATTTGGCAGAGGATGAAAGGGAAGAGGGAGATCCAATGAGAGAGTAGCTGTTAGGCATTTGGACGGGCACATATCACTGTAATTTCCCGGCAGGAAGAATAATTAACCAAAGACTCAGCCACCCACTGGGAACCAGTATAGGTCCTGAACCAAAATTTTGGACTTGCGGTCAGCTCACCATAAACAAGTTGAAAAATGGAGCTCAGGGGCACAGCAATTCACAAACTGGCCGAGTAATAAAGGGCAACTATCGTCCAAAAATCTGTTGAGGGAAGGCAACGAGGCGGACTTGAAAGCGAGGCAGAATAGCAGGAAACAGATATCAAGAGGTACGTTGGAATCGCCTTTAAAGCACAGGAAGAGGGGCACAACTTCGACAATGATGCACTTGGCCAAAAAGGGCGTATGCGTTTTCTCCTGAATATATTCAGGAGAAAACGCATACGCCCTTTTTGGCCAAGCAAGCAAGCGGGCAATGCAAATCTGCACTACAAAGAAGTATAAATTCCCACCGGTCAAAAGGGACATCCACAAAATGTGTAACAACCAGAAAGGAAAGACAGGCCCTGGAGAACAGGGAGCCTTGTTATGCTGATGGGAGGGATGAAAATTGCCAACTGCCTCTCTGGAGGAGTGCATTGTTTTCCCTAAAACAAGTAAACAACAGAGCTACAGAGCCAAGGGCACTTCCAGTCTAGGGAATATACCTTGGGAAAACTGAAAATCAATAAGACAGACCCACCCCAAAATTTAGGGCTGTACTGCTTACAAGGACCTCAACTTGGGTACACCTTAAATATCCCAGGAAATATAAAAATGGTTCAAAAAATTGTGGTACTTACGTACGATGGAATATCCCTCAGCCATGAAATCAAGGTCATAAGACCAGTAGCAGCAAAATGGGTGGATTCAGGTACGATGATTCTAATTGAAATAAGTCACACAGAAAAAGAAACTATCATAAGATATCACTTATGAAGATCCTGAGAACATGGCTACACTTGAACTGAGTTAGGAAAGAGAACAGTGTCTCACATTTAGAAAACACTCTTATGCCTGCTTAAGGGGGAAGGAGAGGTGAGGGTGATGCATCAAACCAGAGTTTGATATAAGCACAGGTACCGTTCCAAAAACCAACTATGGAATAGACAAGACCTACACCTTCCTCAGTGAAAGGGACTCAAAACCCCATATTTCCCGCAGAGGAATATATCTGACTAGTAAGAATCATAAAACCTATGTATTGATATGTCTCCGTAAGGGAATCAAGTGTGTCTAGACTGGCATAAACATGGCAGCGAGAATCAGCTCAAACCCACTATAAAAAGGAATTTCAAAAACAAAACAAAAAAACTGGGAAATTCTTTAGAATTCCTTCAGGGTCTCTGATGAAACCCGGAATGACACTATCTACAATGACAGCTGGATGTGGCATAAGGCTGGACACTTGGGAATGAGAGGATTGGTGAGATTGGGTGAGCAAATGCAGACCCTTTAAAGCAATAATGCATGGCACCCATTCCATGGGTCCCAACTCTCCAGGTTGAAGGGAATATTACTACAGTTATAACACGTACGGGAAACCTAGAGAACGGACACACTGTGAATACGAAAGGTTTCTAAAACTCAACGAATAGACCCTCCCCTGGTGCTCCGGTTTTACTTTCCATCTGGTTTATTATCAATCACCCAACTTGGAGAGACAGCCCCTTTAACCTCCTGGTTCGCACAGGTTTCCAATTTTGCAGAGGATAAAAGGGAAGAGGGAGAACCAATGAGAGAGTAGCTGTTAGGCATTTGGATGGGCACATATCACTCTAACTTCCCGGCAGGAAGAAGAATTAACCAAAGTCTCAGCCACCCACCGGGAACCAGTATAGATCCTGAACCAAAATTTTGGACTTGCGGTCAGCTCATCAAAAACGAGTTGAAAAATGGAGCTCAGGGGCACAGCAATTCACAAACTGGCCGAGTAATAAAGGACAACTATCGTCCAAAAATCTGTTGAGGGAAGGCAACGTGGCGGACTTGAAAGCGAGGCAGAATAGCAGGAAACAGATTTCAAGAGGTACATTGGAATCACCTTTAAAGCACAGGAAGAGGGGCAAAACTTCGACAATGATGCACTTTGACAAAAAGGGCGTATGTGTTTTCTCCTGAATATATTCAGGAGAAAACGCATACGCCCTTTTTGGCCAAGCAAGCAAGCGGGCAATGCAAGTCTGCACTACAAAGAAGTATCACTTCCCACCGGTCAAAAGGGACATCCACAAAATGTGTAACAACCAGAAAGGCAAGACAGGCCCTGGAGAACAGGGAGCCTTGTTATGCTGATGGGCGGGATGTAAATTGCCAACTGCCTCTCTGGAGGAGTACATTGTGTTCCCTAAAACAAGTAAACAACAGAGCTACAGAGCCAAGGGCACTTCCAGTCTAGGGAATATACATGGGAAAACTGAAAATCAATAAGACAGACCCACCCCAATATTTAGGGCTGCACTGCTTACAAGGACCTCAACTTGGGTACACCTTAAATATCCCAGGAAATATAAAAATGGTTCAAAAAATTGTGGTACTTACGTACGATGGAATATCCCTCAGCCATGAAATCAATGTCATAAGACCAGTAGCAGCAAAATGGGTGGATTCAGGTAGGATGATTCTAAGTGAAATAAGTCACACAGAGAAAGAAACTTATCATAAGATATCACTTATGTAGATCCTGTAAACATGGCTACACTTGAACTGAGTTAGGAAAGAGAACAGTGTCTCACATTTAGAAAACACTCTTATGCCTGCTTAAGGGGGAAGGAGAGGTGGGGGTGATGCATCAAACCAGAGTTTGATATAAGCACAGGTACCGTTCCAAAAACCAACTATGGAATAGACAAGACCTACACCTTCCTCAGTGAAAGGGACTCAAAACCCCATATTTCCCGCAGAGGAATATATCTGACTAGTAAGAATCTTAAAACCTATGTATTGATATGTCTCCGTAAGGGAATCAAGTGTGTCTAGACTGGCATAAACATGGCAGCGAGAATCAGCTCAAACCCACTATAAAAAGGAATTTCAAAAACAAAACAAAAAAACTGGGAAATTCTTTACAATTCCTTCAGGATCTCTGATGAAACCCGGAATGACACTATCTACAATGACAGCTGGATGTGGCATAAGGCTGGACACTTGGGAATGAGAGGATTGGTGAGATTGGGTGAGCAAATGCAGACCCTTTAAAGCAATAATGCATGGCACCCATTCCATGGGTCCCAACTCTCCAGGTTGAAGGGAATATTACTACAGTTATAACATGTACGGGAAACCTAGAGAACGGACACAGTGTGAATACGAAAGGTTTCTAAAACTCAATGAATAGACCCTCCCCTGGTGCTCCGGTTTTACTTTCCATCTGGTTTACTATCAATCACCCAACTTGGAGAGACAGCCCCTTTAACCTCCTGGTTCGCACAGGTTTCCAATTTGGCAGAGGATAAAAGGGAAGAGGGAGAACCAATGAGAGAGTAGCTGTTACGCATTTGGATGGGCACATATCACTGTAATTTCCCGGCAGGAAGAATAATTAACCAAAGTCTCAGCCACCCACCGGGAACCAGTATATGTCCTGAACCAAAATTTTGGACTTGCGGTCAGCTCACCATAAACAAGTTGAAAAATGGAGCTCAGGGGCACAGCAATTCACAAACTGGCCGAGTAATAAAGGACAACTATCGTCCAAAAATCTGTTGAGGGAAGGCAACGAGGCGGACTTGAAAGCGAGGCAGAATAGCAGGAAATAGATATCAAGAGGTACGTTGGAATCACCTTTAAAGCACAGGAAGAGGGGCACAACTTCGACAATGATGCACTTGGCCAAAAAGGGCGTATGCGTTTTCTCCTGAATATATTCAGGAGAAAACGCATACACCTTTTTGGCCAAGCAAGCAAGCGGGCAATGCAAATCTGCACTACAAAGAAGTATCACTTCCCACCGGTCAAAAGGGACATCCACAAAATGTGTAACAACCAGAAAGGCAAGTCAGGCCCTGCAGAACAGGGAGCCTTGTTATGCTGATGGAAGGGATGAAAATTGCCAACTGCCTCTTTGGAGGAGTGCATTGTGTTCCCTAAAACAAGTAAACAACAGAGCTACAGAGCCAAGGGCACTTCCAGTCTAGGGAATATACCTTGGGAAAACTGAAAATCAATAAGACAGACCCACCCCAAAATTTAGGGCTGTACTGCTTACAAGGACCTCAACTTGGGTACACCTTAAATATCCCAGTAAATATAAAAATGGTTCAAAAAATTGTGGTACTTACGTACGATGGAATATCCCTCAGCCATGAAATCAAGGTCATAAGACCAGTAGCAGCAAAATGGGTGGATTCAGGTACGATGATTCTAAGTGAAATAAGTCACACAGAAAAAGAAACTTATCATAAGATATCACTTATGAAGATCCTGTAAACATGGCTACACTTGAACTGAGTTAGGAAAGAGAACAGTGTCTCACATTTAGAAAACACTCTTATGCCTGCTTAAGGGGGAAGGAGAGGTGGGGGTGAGGCATCAAACCAGAGTTTGATATAAGCACAGGTACCGTTCCAAAAACCAACTATGGAATAGACAAGACCTACACCTTCCTCAGTGAAAGGGACTCAAAACCCCATATTTCCCGCAGAGGAATATATCTGACTAGTAAGAATCTTAAAACCTATGTATTGATATGTCTCCGTAAGGGAATCAAGTGTGTCTAGACTGGCATAAACATGGCAGCGAGAATCAGCTCAAACCCACTATAAAAAGGAATTTCAAAAACAAAACAAAAAAACTGGGAAATTCTTTACAATTCCTTCAGGATCTCTGATGAAACCCGGAATGACACTATCTACAATGACAGCTGGATGTGGCATAAGGCTGCACACTTGGGAATGAGAGGATTGGTGAGATTGGGTGAGCAAATGCAGACCCTTTAAAGCAATAATGCATGGCACCCATTCCATGGGTCCCAACTCTCCAGGTTGAAGGGAATATTACTACAGTTATAACATGTACGGGAAACCTAGAGAACGGACACAGTGTGAATACGAAAGGTTTCTAAAACTCAATGAATAGACCCTCCCCTGGTGCTCCGGTTTTATTTTCCATCTGGTTTACTATCAATCACCCAACTTGGAGAGACAGCCCCTTTAACCTCCTGGTTCGCACAGGTTTCCAATTTGGCAGAGGATAAAAGGGAAGAGGGAGAACCAATGAGAGAGTAGCTGTTAGGCATTTGGATGGGCACATATCACTCTAACTTCCCGGCAGGAAGAAGAATTAACCAAAGTCTCAGTCACCCACCGGGAACCAGTATAGGTCCTGAACCAAAATTTTGGACTTGCGGTCAGCTCATCAAAAACGAGTTGAAAAATGGAGCTCAGGGGCACAGCAATTCACAAACTGGCCGAGTAATAAAGGACAACTATCGTCCAAAAATCTGTTGAGGGAAGGCAACGAGGCGGACTTGAAAGCGAGGCAGAATAGCAGGAAACAGATTTCAAGAGGTACATTGGAATCGCCTTTAAAGCACAGGAAGAGGGGCACAACTTCGACAATGATGCACTTTGCCAAAAAGGGCGTATGCATTTTTTCTCCTGAATATATTCAGGAGAAAACGCATACGACCTTTTTGGCCAAGCAAGCAAGCGGGCAATGCAAGTCTGCACTACAAAGAAGTATCACTTCCCACAGGTCAAAAGGGACATCCACAAAATGTGTAAAAACCAGAAAGGCAAGACAGGCCCTGGAGAACAGGGAGCCTTGTTATGCTGATGGGCGGGATGTAAATTGCCAACTGCCTCTCTGGAGGAGTATATTGTGTTCCCTAAAACAAGTAAAGAACAGAGCTACAGAGCCAAGGGCACTTCCAGTCTAGGGAATATACCTTGGGAAAACTGAAAATCAATAAGACAGAGCCACCCCAAAATTTAGGGCTGCACTGCTTACAAGGACCTCAACTTGGGTACACCTTAAATATCCCAGGAAATATAAAAATGGTTCAAAAAATTGTGGTACTTACGTACGATGGAATATCCCTCAGCCATGAAATCAATGTCATAAGACCAGTAGCAGCAAAATGGGTGGATTCAAGAACGATGATTCTAAGTGAAATAAGTCACACAGAAAAAGAAACTTATCATAAGATATCACTTATGAAGATCCTGTAAACATGGCTACACTTGAACTGAGTTAGGAAAGAGAACAGTGTCTCACATTTAGAAAACACTCTTATGCCTGCTTAAGGGGGAAGGAGAGGTGGGGTGATGCATAAAACCAGAGTTTGATATAAGCACAGGTACCGTTCCAAAAACCAACTATGGAATAGACAAGACCTACACCTTCCTCAGTGAAAGGGACTCAAAACCCCATATTTCCCGCAGAGGAATATATCTGACTAGTAAGAATCTTAAAACCTATGTATTGATATGTCTCCGTAAGGGAATCAAGTGTGTCTAGACTGGCATAAACACGGCAGCGAGAATCAGCTCAAACCCACTATAAAAAGGAATTTCAAAAACAAAACAAAAAAACTGGGAAATTCTTTACAGTTCCTTCAGGGTCTCTGATGAAACCTGGAATGACCCTATCTACAACGACAGCTGGATGTGGCCTAAGGCTGGACACTTGGGACTGAGAGTATTGGTTAGATTGGGTGAGCAAATGCAGACGCTTTAAAGCAATAATGCATGGCACACATTCCATGGGTCCCAACTCTCCAGGTTGAAGGGAATATTACTACAGCTATAACATGTACGGGAAACCTAGAGAACGGACACACTGTGAATACGAAAGGTTTCTAAAACTCAACGAATAGTCCCTCTCCTGGTGCTCCGGTTTGACTTTCCATCTGCTTTACTATCAACCTCCCAACTTGGAGAGACAGCCCCTTTAACCTCTTGTTTCGCACAGGTTTCCAATTTGGCAGAGGATGAATGGGAAGAGGGTGAACCAATGAGAGAGTAGCTGTTAGGGATTTGGACGGGCACATATCACTGTAATTTCCCGGCAGGAAGAAGAATTAACCAAAGTCTCAGCCCCCCACCGGGAACCAGTATAGGTCCTGAACCAAAATTTTGGACTTGCGGTCAGCTCACCAAAAACGAGTTGAAAAATGGAGCTCAGGGGCACAGCAATTCACAAACTGGCCGAGTAATTAAGGACAACTATCGTCCAAAAATCTGTTGAGGGAAGGCAACGAGGCGGACTTGAAAGCGAGGCAGAATAGCAGGAAACAGATTTCAAGAGGTACGTTGGAATCGCCTTTAAAGCACCGGAAGAGGGGCACAACTTCGACAATGATGCACTTGGCCAAAAAGGGCGTATCTATTTTCTCCTGAATATATTCAGGAGAAAACGCATACGCCCTTTTTGTCCAAGCAAGCAAGCGGGCAATGCAAATCTGCACTACAAAGAAGTATCACTTCCCACCGGTCAAAAGGGACATCCACAAAATGTGTAAAAACCAGAAAGGCAAGACAGGCCCTGGAAAACAGGGAGCCTTGTTATGCTGATGGGCGGCATGTAAATTGCCAACTGCCTCTCTGGAGGAGTACATTGTGTTCCCTAAAACAAGTAAAGAACAGACCTACAGAGCCAAGGGCACTTCCAGTCTAGGGAATATACTTTGGGAAAACTGAAAATCAATAAGACAGAGCCACCCCAAAATTTAGGGCTGCACTGCTTACAAGGACCTCAACTTGGGTATACCTTAAATATCCCAGGAAATATAAAAATGGTTCAAAAAATTGTGGTACTTACTTACAATGGAATATCCCTCAGCCATGAAATCAATGTCATATGACCAGTAGCAGTAAAATGGGTGGATTGAGGTACGATGATTCTAACTGAAATAAGTCACACAGAAAAAGAAACTTATCATAAGATATCACTTATGAAGATCCTGTAAACATGGCTACACTTGAACTGAGTTAGGAAAGAGAACAGTGTCTCACATTTAGAAAACACTCTTATGCCTGCTTAAGGGGGAAGAAGGGGTGGGGTGATGCATAAAACCAGAGTTTGATATAAGCACAGGTACCGTTCCAAAAACCAACTATGGAATAGACAAGACCTACACCTTGTTCAGTGAAAGGGACTCAAAACCCCATATTTCCCGCCGAGGAATATATCTGACTAGTAAGAATCTTAAAACCTATGTATTGATATGTCTCCGTAAGGGAATCAAGTGTGTCTAGACTGGCATAAACATGGCAGCGAGAATCAGCTCAAACCCACTATAAAAATGAATTTCAAAAACAAAACAAAAAAACTGGGAAATTCTTTACAATTCCTTCAGGGCCAATGTTGAAACCTGGAATGACCCTATCTACAACGGCAGCTGGATGTGGCATAAGGCTGGACACTTGGGAATGAGAGGATTGGTGAGATTGGGTGAGCAAATGCAGACCCTTTAAAGCAATAATGCATGGCACCCATTCCATGGGTCCCAACTCTCCAGGTTGAAGGGAATATTACTACAGTTATAACACGTACGGGAAACCTAGAGAACGGACACACTGTGAATACGAAAGGTTTCTAAAACTCAACGAATAGACCCTCCCCTGGTGCTCCGGTTTTACTTTCCATCTGGTTTACTATCAATCACCCAACTTGGAGAGACAGCCCCTTTAACCTCCTGGTTCGCACAGGTTTCCAATTTGGCAGAGGATAAAAGGGAAGAGGGAGAACCAATGAGAGAGTAGCTGTTAGGCATTTGGACGGGCACATATCACTATAACTTCCCGGCAGGAAGAAGAATTAAGCAAAATCTCAGCCACCCACCGGGAACAAGCATAGGTCCTGAACCAAAATTTTGGACTTGCGGTCAGCTCACCATAAACAAGTTGAAAAATGGAGCTCAGCGGCACAGCAATTCACAAACTGGCCGAGTAATAAAGGACAACTATCGTCCAAAAATCTGTTGAGGGAAGGCAACGAGGCGGACTTGAAAGCGAGGCAGAATAGCAGGAAATAGATATCAAGAGGTACGTTGGAATCGCCTTTAAAGCACAGGAAGAGGGGCACAACTTCGACAATGATGCACTTGGCCAAAAAGGGCGTATGCGTTTTCTCCTGAATATATTCAGGAGAAAACGCATACACCTTTTTGGCCAAGCAAGCAAGCGGGCAATGCAAATCTGCACTACAAAGAAGTATCACTTCCCACCGGTCAAAAGGGACATCCACAAAATGTGTAACAACCAGAAAGGCAAGACAGGCCCTGCAGAACAGGGAGCCTTGTTATGCTGATGGGAGGGATGAAAATTGCCAACTGCCTCTTTGGAGGAGTGCATTGTGTTCCCTAAAACAAGTAAACAACAGAGCTACAGAGCCAAGGGCACTTCCAGTCTAGGGAATATACCTTGGGAAAACTGAAAATCAATAAGACAGACCCACCCCAAAATTTAGGGCTGTACTGCTTACAAGGACCTCAACTTGGGTACACCTTAAATATCCCAGTAAATATAAAAATGGTTCAAAAAATTGTGGTACTTATGTACGATGGAATATCCCTCAGCCATGAAATCAAGGTCATAAGACCAGTAGCAGCAAAATGGGTGGATTCAGGTACGATGATTCTAAGTGAAATAAGTCACACAGAAAAAGAAACTTATCATAAGATATCACTTATGAATATCCTGTAAACATGGCTACACTTGAACTGAGTTAGGAAAGAGAACAGTGTCTCACATTTAGAAAACACTCTTATGCCTGCTTAAGGGGGAAGGAGAGGTGGGGGTGATGCATCAAACCAGAGTTTGATATAAGCACAGGTACCGTTCCAAAAACCAACTATGGAATAGACAAGACCTACACCTTCCTCAGTGAAAGGGACTCAAAACCCCATATTTCCCGCAGAGGAATATATCTGACTAGTAAGAATCTTAAAACCTATGTATTGATATGTCTCCGTAAGGGAATCAAGTGTGTCTAGACTGGCATAAACATGGCAGCGAGAATCAGCTCAAACCCACTATAAAAAGGAATTTCAAAAACAAAACAAAAAAACTGGGAAATTCTTTACAATTCCTTCAGGGTCTCTGATGAAACCCGGAATGACACTATCTACAATGACAGCTGGATGTGGCATAAGGCTGCACACTTGGGAATGAGAGGATTGGTGAGATTGGGTGAGCAAATGCAGACCCTTTAAAGCAATAATGCATGGCACCCATTCCATGGGTCCCAACTCTCCAGGTTGAAGGGAATATTACTACAGTTATAACACGTACGGGAAACCCAGAGAACGGACACAGTGTGAATACGAAAGGTTTCTAAAACTCAACGAATAGACCCTCCCCTGGTGCTCCGGTTTTACTTTCCATCTGGTTTACTATCAATCACCCAACTTGGAGAGACAGCCCCTTTAACCTCCTGGTTCGCACAGGTTTCCAATTTGGCAGAGGATAAAAGGGAAGAGGGAGAACCAATGAGAGAGTAGCTGTTAGGCATTTGGATGGGCACATATCACTCTAACTTCCCGGCAGGAAGAAGAAATAACCAAAGTCTCAGCCACCCACCGGGAACCAGTATAGGTCCTGAACCAAAATTTTGGACTTGCGGTCAGCTCATCAAAAACGAGTTGAAAAATGGAGCTCAGGGGCACAGCAATTCACAAACTGGCCGAGTAATAAAGGACAACTATCGTCCAAAAATCTGTTGAGGGAAGGCAACGAGGCGGACTTGAAAGCGAGGCAGAATAGCAGGAAACAGATTTCAAGAGGTACATTGGAATCGCCTTTAAAGCACAGGAAGAGGGGCACAACTTCGACAATGATGCACTTTGCCAAAAAGGGCGTATGCATTTTTTCTCCTGAATATATTCAGGAGAAAACGCATACGCCCTTTTTGGCCAAGCAAGCAAGCGGGCAATGCAAGTCTGCACTACAAAGAAGTATCACTTCCCACCGGTCAAAAGGGACATCCACAAAATGTGTAAAAACCAGAAAGGCAAGACAGGCCCTGGAGAACAGGGAGCCTTGTTATGCTGATGGGCGGGATGTAAATTGCCAACTGCCTCTCTGGAGGAGTATATTGTGTTCCCTAAAATAAGTAAAGAACAGAGCTACAGAGCCAAGGGCACTTCCAGTCTAGGGAATATACCTTGGGAAAATTGAAAATCAATAAGACAGAGCCACCCCAAAATTTAGGGCTGCACTGCTTACAAGGACCTCAACTTGGGTACACCTTAAATATCCCAGGAAATATAAAAATGGTTCAAAAAATTGTGGTACTTACGTACGATGGAATATCCCTCAGCCATGAAATCAATGTCATAAGACCAGTAGCAGCAAAATGGGTGGATTCAAGAACGATGATTCTAAGTGAAATAAGTCACACAGAAAAAGAAACTTATCATAAGATATCACTTATGAAGATCCTGTAAACATGGCTACACTTGAACTGAGTTAGGAAAGAGAACAGTGTCTCACATTTAGAAAACACTCTTATGCCTGCTTAAGGGGGAAGGAGAGGTGGGGTGATGCATAAAACCAGAGTTTGATATAAGCACAGGTACCGTTCCAAAAACCAACTATGGAATAGACAAGACCTACACCTTCCTCAGTGAAAGGGACTCAAAACACCATATTTCCCGCAGAGGAATATATCTGACTAGTAAGAATCTTAAAACCTATGTATTGATATGTCTCCGTAAGGGAATCAAGTGTGTCTAGACTGGCATAAACATGGCAGCGAGAATCAGCTCAAACCCACTATAAAAAGGAATTTCAAAAACAAAACAAAAAAACTGGGAAATTCTTTACAGTTCCTTCAGGGTCTCTGATGAAACCTGGAATGACCCTATCTACAACGACAGCTGGATGTGGCCTAAGGCTGGACACTTGGGACTGAGAGTATTGGTTAGATTGGGTGAGCAAATGCAGACGCTTTAAAGCAATAATGCATGGCACACATTCCATGGGTCCCAACTCTCCAGGTTGAAGGGAATATCACTACAGCTATAACATGTACGGGAAACCTAGAGAACGGACACACTGTGAATACGAAAGGTTTCTAAAACTCAACGAATAGTCCCTCTCCTGGTGCTCCGGTTTGACTTTCCATCTGCTTTACTATCAACCTCCCAACTTGGAGAGACAGCCCCTTTAACCTCTTGTTTCGCACAGGTTTCCAATTTGGCAGAGGATGAATGGGAAGAGGGTGAACCAATGAGAGAGTAGCTGTTAGGGATTTGGACGGGCACATATCACTGTAATTTCCCGGCAGGAAGAAGAATTAACCAAAGTCTCAGCCCCCCACCGGGAACCAGTATAGGTCCTGAACCAAAATTTTGGACTTGCGGTCAGCTCACCAAAAACGAGTTGAAAAATGGAGCTCAGGGGCACAGCAATTCACAAACTGGCCGAGTAATTAAGGACAACTATCGTCCAAAAATCTGTTGAGGGAAGGCAACGAGGCGGACTTGAAAGCGAGGCAGAATAGCAGGAAACAGATTTCAAGAGGTACGTTGGAATCGCCTTTAAAGCACCGGAAGAGGGGCACAACTTCGACAATGATGCACTTGGCCAAAAAGGGCGTATCTGTTTTCTCCTGAATATATTCAGGAGAAAACGCATATGCCCTTTTTGTCCAAGCAAGCAAGCGGGCAATGCAAATCTGCACTACAAAGAAGTATCACTTCCCACCGGTCAAAAGGGACATCCACAAAATGTGTAAAAACCAGAAAGGCAAGACAGGCCCTGGAAAACAGGGAGCCTTGTTATGCTGATGGGCGGCATGTAAATTGCCAACTGCCTCTCTGGAGGAGTACATTGTGTTCCCTAAAACAAGTAAAGAACAGACCTACAGAGCCAAGGGCACTTCCAGTCTAGGGAATATACTTTGGGAAAACTGAAAATCAATAAGACAGAGCCACCCCAAAATTTAGGGCTGCACTGCTTACAAGGACCTCAACTTGGGTATACCTTAAATATCCCAGGAAATATAAAAATGGTTCAAAAAATTGTGGTACTTACTTACAATGGAATATCCCTCAGCCATGAAATCAATGTCATATGACCAGTAGCAGTAAAATGGGTGGATTGAGGTACGATGATTCTAACTGAAATAAGTCACACAGAAAAAGAAACTTATCATAAGATATCACTTATGAAGATCCTGTAAACATGGCTACACTTGAACTGAGTTAGGAAAGAGAACAGTGTCTCACATTTAGAAAACACTCTTATGCCTGCTTAAGGGGGAAGAAGGGGTGGGGTGATGCATAAAACCAGAGTTTGATATAAGCACAGGTACCGTTCCAAAAACCAACTATGGAATAGACAAGACCTACACCTTGTTCAGTGAAAGGGACTCAAAACCCCATATTTCCCGCCGAGGAATATATCTGACTAGTAAGAATCTTAAAACCTATGTATTGATATGTCTCCGTAAGGGAATCAAGTGTGTCTAGACTGGCATAAACATGGCAGCGAGAATCAGCTCAAACCCACTATAAAAATGAATTTCAAAAACAAAACAAAAAAACTGGGAAATTCTTTACAATTCCTTCAGGGCCAATGTTGAAACCTGGAATGACCCTATCTACAACGACAGCTGGATGTGGCATAAGGCTGGACACTTGGGAATGAGAGGATTGGTGAGATTGGGTGAGCAAATGCAGACCCTTTAAAGCAATAATGCATGGCACCCATTCCATGGGTCCCAACTCTCCAGGTTGAAGGGAATATTACTACAGTTATAACACGTACGGGAAACCTAGAGAACGGACACACTGTGAATACGAAAGGTTTCTAAAACTCAACGAATAGACCCTCCCCTGGTGCTCCGGTTTTACTTTCCATCTGGTTTACTATCAATCACCCAACTTGGAGAGACAGCCCCTTTAACCTCCTGGTTCGCACAGGTTTCCAATTTGGCAGAGGATAAAAGGGAAGAGGGAGAACCAATGAGAGAGTAGCTGTTAGGCATTTGGACGGGCACATATCACTCTAACTTCCCGGCAGGAAGAAGAATTAAGCAAAATCTCAGCCACCCACCGGGAACAAGCATAGGTCCTGAACCAAAATTTTGGACTTGCGGTCAGCTCACCATAAACAAGTTGAAAAATGGAGCTCAGGGGCACAGCAATTCACAAACTGGCCGAGTAATAAAGGACAACTATCGTCCAAAAATCTGTTGAGGGAAGGCAACGAGGCGGACTTGAAAGCGAGGCAGAATAGCAGGAAATAGATATCAAGAGGTACGTTGGAATCGCCTTTAAAGCACAGGAAGAGGGGCACAACTTCGACAATGATGCACTTGGCCAAAAAGGGCGTATGCGTTTTCTCCTGAATATATTCAGGAGAAAACGCATACACCTTTTTGGCCAAGCAAGCAAGCGGGCAATGCAAATCTGCACTACAAAGAAGTATCACTTCCCACTGGTCAAAAGGGACATCCACAAAATGTGTAACAAACAGAAAGGCAAGACAGGCCCTGCAGAACAGGGAGCCTTGTTATGCTGATGGGAGGGATGAAAATTGCCAACTGCCTCTTTGGAGGAGTGCATTGTGTTCCCTAAAACAAGTAAACAACAGAGCTACAGAGCCAAGGGCACTTCCAGTCTAGGGAATATACCTTGGGAAAACTGAAAATCAATAAGACAGACCCACCCCAAAATTTAGGGCTGTACTGCGTACAAGGACCTCAACTTGGGTACACCTTAAATATCCGAGGAAATATAAAAATGGTTCAAAAAATTGTGGTACTTATGTACGATGGAATATCCCTCAGCCATGAAATCAATGTCATAAGACCAGTAGCAGCAAAATGGGTGGATTCAGGTACGATGATTCTAAGTGAAATAAGTCACACAGAAAAAGAAACTTATCATAAGATATCACTTATGAAGATCCTGAGGACATGGCTACACTTGAACTGAGTTAGGAAAGAGAACAGTGTCTCACATTTAGAAAACAGTCTTATGCCTGCTTAAGGGGGAAGGAGAGGTGGGGGTGATGCATCAAACCAGAGTTTGATATAAGCACAGGTACCGTTCCAAAAACCAACTATGGAATAGACAAGACCTACACCTTCCTCAGTGAAAGGGACTCAAAACCCCATATTTCCCGCAGAGGAATATATCTGACTAGTAAGAATCATAAAACCTATGTATTGATATGTCTCCATAAGGGAATCAAGTGTGTCTAGACTGGCATAAACATGGCAGCGAGAATCAGCTCAAACCCACTATAAAAAGGAATTTCAAAAACAAAACAAAAAAACTGGGAAATTCTTTACAATTCCTTCAGGGTCTCTGATGAAACCCGGAATGACACTATCTACAATGACAGCTGGATGTGGCATAAGGCTGGACACTTGGGAATGAGAGGATTGGTGAGATTGGGTGAGCAAATGCAGACCCTTTAAAGCAATAATGCATGGCACCCATTCCATGGGTCCCAACTCTCCAGGTTGAAGGGAATATTACTACAGTTATAACACGTACGGGAAACCTAGAGAACGGACACACTGTGAATACGAAAGGTTTCTAAAACTCAACGAATAGACCCTCCCCTGGTGCTCCGGTTTTACTTTCCATCTGGTTTATTATCAATCACCCAACTTGGAGAGACAGCCCCTTTAACCTCCTGGTTCGCACAGGTTTCCAATTTTGCACAGGATAAAAGGGAAGAGGGAGAACCAATGAGAGAGTAGCTGTTAGGCATTTGGATGGGCACATATCACTCTAACTTCCCGGCAGGAAGAAGAATTAACCAAAGTCTCAGCTACCCACCGGGAACCAGTATAGGTCCTGAACCAAAATTTTGGACTTGCGGTCAGCTCACCAAAATCGAGTTGAAAAATGGAGCTCAGGGGCACAGCAATTCACAAACTGGCCGAGTAATAAAGGACAAATATCGTCCAAAAATCTGTTGAGGGAAGGCAACGTGGCGGACTTGAAAGCGAGGCAGAATAGCAGGAAACAGATTTCAAGAGGTACATTGGAATCACCTTTAAAGCACAGGAAGAGGGGCACAACTTCGACAATGATGCACTTTGACAAAAAGGGCGTATGTGTTTTCTCCTGAATATATTCAGGAGAAAACGCATACGCCCTTTTTGGCCAAGCAAGCAAGCGGGCAATGCAAGTCTGCACTACAAAGAAGTATCACTTCCCACCGGTCAAAAGGGACATCCACAAAATGTGTAAGAACCAGAAAGGCAAGACAGGCCCTGGAGAACAGGGAGCCTTGTTATGCTGATGGGCGGGATGTAAATTGCCAACTGCCTCTCTGGAGGAGTACATTGTGTTCCCTAAAACAAGTAAACAACAGAGCTACAGAGCCAAGGGCACTTCCAGTCTAGGGAATATACATGTGAAAACTGAAAATCAATAAGACAGACCCACCCCAATATTTAGGGCTGCAATGCTTACAAGGACCTCAACTTGGGTACACCTTAAATATCCCAGGAAATATAAAAATGGTTCAAAAAATTGTGGTACTTACGTACGATGGAATATCCCTCAGCCATGAAATCAATGTCATAAGACCAGTAGCAGCAAAATGGGTGGATTCAGGTACGATGATTCTAAGTGAAATAAGTCACACAGAGAAAGAAACTTATCATAAGATATCACTTATGTAGATCCTGTAAACATGGCTACACTTGAACTGAGTTAGGAAAGAGAACAGTGTCTCACATTTAGAAAACACTCTTATGCCTGCTTAAGGGGGAAGGAGAGGTGGGGGTGATGCATCAAACCAGAGTTTGATATAAGCACAGGTACCGTTCCAAAAACCAACTATGGAATAGACAAGACCTACACCTTCCTCAGTGAAAGGGACTCAAAACCCCATATTTCCCGCAGAGGAATATATCTGACTAGTAAGAATCTTAAAACCTATGTATTGATATGTCTCCGTAAGGGAATCAAGTGTGTCTAGACTGGCATAAACATGGCAGCGAGAATCAGCTCAAACCCACTATAAAAAGGAATTTCAAAAACAAAACAAAAAAACTGGGAAATTCTTTACAATTCCTTCAGGGTCTCTGATGAAACCCGGAATGACACTATCTACAATGACAGCTGGATGTGGCATAAGGCTGGACACTTGGGAATGAGAGGATTGGTGAGATTGGGTGAGCAAATGCAGACCCTTTAAAGCAATAATGCATGGCACCCATTCCATGGGTCCCAACTCTCCAGGTTGAAGGGAATATTACTACAGTTATAACACGTACGGGAAACCTAGAGAACGGACACACTGTGAATACGAAAGGTTTCTAAAACTCAACGAATAGACCCTCCCCTGGTGCTCCGGTTTTACTTTCCATCTGGTTTACTATCAATCACCCAACTTGGAGAGAGAGCCCCTTTAACCTCCTGGTTCGCACAGGTTTCCAATTTGGCAGAGGATAAAAGGGAAGAGGGAGAACCAATGAGAGAGTAGCTGTTACGCATTTGGATGGGCACATATCACTGTAATTTCCCGGCAGGAAGAATAATTAACCAAAGTCTCAGCCACCCACCGGGAACCAGTATATGTCCTGAACCAAAATTTTGGACTTGCGGTCAGCTCACCATAAACAAGTTGAAAAATGGAGCTCAGGGGCACAGCAATTCACAAACTGGCCGAGTAATAAAGGACAACTATCGTCCAAAAATCTGTTGAGGGAAGGCAACGAGGCGGACTTGAAAGCGAGGCAGAATAGCAGGAAATAGATATCAAGAGGTACGTTGGAATCGCCTTTAAAGCACAGGAAGAGGGGCACAACTTCGACAATGATGCACTTGGCCAAAAAGGGCGTATGCGTTTTCTCCTGAATATATTCAGGAGAAAACGCATACACCTTTTTGGCCAAGCAAGCAAGCGGGCAATGCAAATCTGCACTACAAAGAAGTATCACTTCCCACCAGTCAAAAGGGACATCCACAAAATGTGTAAAAACCAGAAAGGCAAGACAGGCCCTGCAGAACAGGGAGCCTTGTTATGCTGATGGGCGGCATGTAAATTGCCAACTGCCTCTCTGGAGGAGTATATTGTGTTCCCTAAAACAAGTAAACAACAGAGCTACAGAGCCAAGGGCACTTCCAGTCTAGGGAATATACCTTGGGAAAACTGAAAATCAATAAGACAGAGCCACCCCAAAATTTAGGGCTGCACTGCTTACAAGGACCTCAACTTGGGTACACCTTAAATATCCGAGGAAATATAAAAATGGTTCAAAAAATTGTGGTACTTACGTACGATGGAATATCCCTCAGCCATGAAATCAATGTCATAAGACCAGTAGCAGCAAAATGGGTGGATTCAAGAACGATGATTCTAAGTGAAATAAGTCACACAGAAAAAGAAACTTATCATAAGATATCACTTATGAAGATCCTGTAAACATGGCTACACTTGAACTGAGTTAGGAAAGAGAACAGTGTCTCACATTTAGAAAACACTCTTATGCCTGCTTAAGGGGGAAGGAGAGGTGGGGTGATGCATCAAACCAGAGTTTGATATAAGCACAGGTACCGTTCCAAAAACCAACTATGGAATAGACAAGACCTACACCTTCCTCAGTGAAAGGGACTCAAAACACCATATTTCCCGCAGAGGAATATATCTGACTAGTAAGAATCTTAAAACCTATGTATTGGTATGTCTCCGTAAGGGAATCAAGTGTGTCTAGACTGGCATAAACATGGCAGCGAGAATCAGCTCAAACCCACTATAAAAAGGAATTTCAAAAACAAAACAAAAAAACTGGGAAATTCTTTACAATTCCTTCAGGGTCTCTGATGAAACCTGGAATGACCCTATCTACAACGACAGCTGGATGTGGCATAAGGCTGGACACTTGGGACTGAGAGTATTGGTTAGATTGGGTGAGCAAATGCAGACGCTTTAAAGCAATAATGCATGGCACCCATTCCATGGGTCCCAACTCTCCAGGTTGAAGGGAATATTACTACAGCTATAACATGTACGGGAAACCTAGAGAACGGACACACTGTGAATACGAAAGGTTTCTAAAACTCAACGAATAGTCCCTCTCCTGGTGCTCCGGTTTGACTTTCCATCTGCTTTACTATCAACCTCCCAACTTGGAGAGACAGCCCCTTTAACCTCCTGGTTCGCACAGGTTTCCAATTTGGCAGAGGATGAATGGGAAGAGGATGAACCAATGAGAGAGTAGCTGTTTGGCATTTGGACGGGCACATATCACTGTAATTTCCCGGCAGGAAGAAGAATTAACCAAAGTCTCAGCCCCCCACCGGGAACCAGTATAGGTCCTGAACCAAAATTTTGGACTTGCGGTCAGCTCACCAAAAACGAGTTGAAAAATGGAGCTCAGGGTCACAGCAATTCACAAACTGGCCGAGTAATTAAGGACAACTATCGTCCAAAAATCTGTTGAGGGAAGGCAACGAGGCGGACTTGAAAGCGAGGCAGAATAGCAGGAAACAGATTTCAAGAGGTACGTTGGAATCGCCTTTAAAGCACCGGAAGAGGGGCACAACTTCGACAATGATACACTTGGCCAAAAAGGGCGTATCTGTTTTCTCCTGAATATATTCAGGAGAAAACGCATACGCCCTTTTTGTCCAAGCAAGCAAGCGGGCAATGCAAATCTGCACTACAAAGAAGTATCACTTCCCACCGGTCAAAAGGGACATCCACAAAATGTGTAAAAACCAGAAAGGCAAGACAGGCCCTGGAAAACAGGGAGCCTTGTTATGCTGATGGGCGGCATGTAAATTGCCAACTGCCTCTCTGGAGGAGTACATTGTGTTCCCTAAAACAAGTAAAGAACAGACCTACAGAGCCAAGGGCACTTCCAGTCTAGGGAATATACTTTGGGAAAACTGAAAATCAATAAGACAGAGCCACCCCAAAATTTAGGGCTGCACTGCTTACAAGGACCTCAACTTGGGTATACCTTAAATATCCCAGGAAATATAAAAATGGTTCAAAAAATTGTGGTACTTACTTACAATGGAATATCCCTCAGCCATGAAATCAATGTCATAAGACCAGTAGCAGCAAAATGGGTGGATTGAGGTACGATGATTCTAAGTGAAATAAGTCACAGAGAAAAAGAAACTTATCATAAGATATCACTTATGAAGATCCTGTAAACATGGCTACACTTGAACTGAGTTAGGAAAGAGAACAGTGTCTCACATTTAGAAAACACTCTTAGACCTGCTTAAGGGGGAAGGAGAGGTGGGGTGATGCATAAAACCAGAGTTTGATATAAGCACAGGTACCGTTCCAAAAACCAACTATGGAATAGACAAGACCTACACCTTTCTCAGTGAAAGGTACTCAAAACCCCATATTTCCCACAGAGGAATATATCTGACTAGTAGGATCTTAAAACCTATGTATTGATATGTCTCCGTAAGGGAATCAAGTGTGTCTAGACTGGCATAAACATGGCAGCGAGAATCAGCTCAAACCCACTATAAAAAGGAATTTAAAAATCAAAACAAAAAAACTGGCATATTCTTTACAATTCCTTCAGGGTGTCTGATGAAACCTGGAATGACCCTATCTACAACGACAGCTGGATGTGGCATAAGGCTGGACACTTGGGACTGAGAGGATTGGTGAGATTGGGTGAGCAAATGCAGACCATTTAAAGCAATAATGCATGGCACACATTCCATGGGTCCCAACTCTCCAGGTTGAAGGGAATATTACTACAGCTATAACATGTACAGGAAACCTAGAGAACGGACACACAGTGAATACGAAAGGTTTCTAAAACTCAACGAATAGTCCCTCTCCTGGTGCTCCGGTTTGACTTTCCATCTGCTTTACTATCAACCTCCCAACTTGGAGAGACAGCCCCTTTAAACTCCTGGTTCGCACAGGTTGCCAATTTGGCAGAGGATGAAAGGGAAGAGGGAGAACCAATGAGAGAGTAGCTGTTAGGCATTTGGACGGGCACATATCACTGTAATTTCCCTGCAGGAAGAAGAATTAACCAAAGTCTCAGCCACCCACCAGAACCAGTATAGGTCATGAACCAAAATTTTGGACTTGCGGTCAGCTCACCTAAAACGAGTTGAAAAATGGAGCTCAGGGGCACAGCAATTCAAAAATTGGCTGAGTAATAAAGGACAACTATCGTCCAAAAATCTGTTGAGGTAAGGCAACGAGGTGGACTTGAAAGCGAGGCAGAATAGCAGGAAACAGATTTCAAGAGGTACGTTGGAATCGCCTTTAAAGCACAGGAAGAGGGGCACAACTTCGACAATGATGCACTTGGCCAAAAAGGGCATATGCGTTTTCTCCTGAATATATTCAGGAGAAAACGCATACGCCCTTTATGGCCAAGCAAGTAAGCGGGCAATGCCAATCTTCACTACAAAGAAGTATCACTTCCCACCGGTCAAAAGGGACATCCACAAAATGTGTAAAAACCAGAAAGGCAAGGCAGGCCCTGGAGAACAGGGAGCCTTGTTATGCTGAAGGGTGGGATGTAAACTGCCAACTGCCTTTCTGGAGCAGTACATTGTGTTCCATAAAACAAGTAAAGAACAGAGCTACAGAGCCAAGGGCACTTCCAGTCTAGGGAATATACCTTGGGAAAACTGAAAATCAATAAGACAGAGCCACCCCAAAATTTAGGGCTGCACTGCTTACAAGGACCTCAACTTGGGTACACCTTAAATATCCCAGGAAATATAAAAATGGTTCAAAAAATTGTGGTACTTACGTACGATGGAATATCCCTCAGCCATGAAATCAATGTCATAAGACCAGTAGCAGCAAAATGGGTGGATTCAGGTACGATGATTCTAAGTGAAATAAGTCACAGAGGAAAAGAAACTTATGATAAGATATCACTTATGAAGATCCTGTAAACATGGCTACACTTGAACTGAGTTAGGAAAGAGAACAGTGTCTCACATTTAGAAAACACTCTTATGCCTGCTTAAGGGGGAAGGAGAGGTGGGGTGATGCATCAAACCAGAGTTTGATATAAGCACAGGTACCGTTCCAAAAACCAACTATGGAATAGACAAGGCCTACACCTTCCTCAGTGAAAGGGACTCAAAACCCCATATATCCCGCAGAGGAATATATCTGACTAGTAAGAATCTTAAAACCTATGTATTGATATGTCTCCGTAAGGGAATCAAGTGTGTCTAGACTGGCATAAACATGGCAGCGAGAATCAGCTCAAACCCACTATAAAAAGGAATTTCAAAAACAAAACAAAAAAACTGGGAAATTCTTTACAATTCCTTCAGGGTCTCTGATGAAACCCGGAATGACACTATCTACAATGACAGCTGGATGTGGCATAAGGCTGGACACTTGGGAATGAGAGGATTGGTGAGATTGGGTGAGCAAATGCAGACCCTTTAAAGCAATAATGCATGGCACCCATTCCATGGGTCCCAACTCTCCAGGTTGAAGGGAATATTACTACAGTTATAACATGTACGGGAAACCTAGAGAACTGACACATTGTGAATACGAAAGGTTTCTAAAACTCAATGAATAGTCCCTCTCCTGGTGCTCCGCTTTGACGTTCCATCTGGTTTACTATCAATCTCCCAACTTGGAGAGACAGACCCTTTAACCTCCTGGATTGCACAGGTTTCCAATTTGGCAGAGGATGAAAGGGAAGAGGGAGAACCAATGAGAGAGTAGCTGTTAGGCATTTGGACGGGCACATATCACTCTAACTTCCCGGCAGGAAGAAGAATTAACCAAAGTCTCAGCCCCACACCGGGAACCAGTATAGGTCCTGGACCAAAATTTCGGACTTGCGGTCAGCTCACCAAAAACGAGTTGAAAAATGGAGCTCAGGGGCACAGCTATTCACAAACTGGCCAAGTAATAAAGGACAACTATCATCCAAAAATATGTTGAGGGAAGGCAACGAGGCGGACTTGAAAGCGAGGCAGAATTGCAGGAAACAGATTTCAAGAGGTACGTTGGAATCGCCTTTAAAGCACAGGAAGAGGGGCACAACTTCGGCAATGATGCCCTTGGCCATAAAGGGCGTATGCGTTTTCTATTCAGGAGAAAACGCATACGCCCTTTTTGGCCAAGCAAGCAAGCGGGCAATGCAAATCTGCACTACAAAGAAGTATAAATTCCCACCGGTCAAAAGGGACATCCACAAAATGTGTAACAACCAGAAAGGCAAGACAGGCCCTGGAGAACAGGGAGCCTTGTTATGCTGATGGGCGGGATGTAAATTGCCAACTGCCTCTCTGGAGGAGTACATTGTGTTCCCTAAAACAAGTAAAGAACAGAGCTACAGAGCCAAGGGCACTTCCAGTCTAGGGAATATACCTTGGGAAAACTGAAAATCAATAAGACAGAGCCACCCCAAAATTTAGGGCTGCACTGCTTACAAGGACCTCAACTTGGATACACCTTAAATATCCCAGGAAATATAAAAATGGTTCAAAAATTTGTGGTACTTATGTACGATGGAGTATCCCTCAGCCATGGAATCAATGTCATAAGACCAGTAGCAGCAAAATGGGTGGTTTCAGGTACGATGATTCTAAGTGAAATAAGTCACACAGAAAAAGAAACTTATCATAAGATATCACGTATGAAGATCGTGTAAACATGGCTACACTTTAACTGAGTTAGGAAAGAGAACAGTGTCTCACATTTAGAAAACACTCTTATGCCTGCTTAAGGGGGAAGGAGAGGGAGGGTGATGCATAAAACCAGAGTTTGATATAAGCACAGGTACCGTTCCAAAAACCAACTATGGAATAGACAAGGCCTACACCTTCCTCAGTGAAAGGGACTCAAAACCCCATTTTTCCCGCAGAGGAATATATCTGACTAGTAAGAATCTTAAAACCTATGTATTGATATGTCTCCGTAAGGGAATCAAGTGTGTCTAGACTGGCATAAACATGGCAGCGAGAATTAGCTCAAACCCACTATAAAAAGGAATTTCAAAAACAAAACAAAAAAACTGGGAAATTCTTTGCAATTCCTTCAGGGTCTCTGATGAAACCCGGAATGACCCTATCTACAACGACAGCTGGATGTGGCATAAGGCTGGACACTTGGGAATGAGAGGATTGGTGAGATTGGGTGAGCAAATGCAGACCCTTTAAAGCACAAATGCCTGGCACCCATTCCATGGGTCCCAACTCTCCAGGTTGAAGGGAATATTACTACAGCTATAACATGTACGGGAAACCTAGAGAATGGACACACTGTGAATACGAAAGGTTTCTAAAATTCAACGAATAGTCCCTCTCCTGGTGCTCCGGTTTCACTTTCCTTCTGCTTTACTATCAACCTCCCAGCTTGGAGAGACAGCCCCTTTAACCTCCTGGTTCGCACAGGTTGCCAATTTGGCAGAGGATGAAAGGGAAGAGGGAGATCCAATGAGAGAGTAGCTGTTAGGCATTTGGACGGGCACATATCACTGTAATTTCCCGGCAGGAAGAATAATTAACCAAAGACTCAGCCACCCACTGGGAACCAGTATAGGTCCTGAACCAAAATTTTGGACTTGCGGTCAGCTCACCATAAACAAGTTGAAAAATGGAGCTCAGGGGCACAGCAATTCACAAACTGGCCGAGTAATAAAGGGCAACTATCGTCCAAAAATCTGTTGAGGGAAGGCAACGAGGCGGACTTGAAAGCGAGGCAGAATAGCAGGAAACAGATATCAAGAGGTACGTTGGAATCGCCTTTAAAGCACAGGAAGAGGGGCACAACTTCGACAATGATGCACTTGGCCAAAAAGGGCGTATGCGTTTTCTCCTGAATATATTCAGGAGAAAACGCATACGCCCTTTTTGGCCAAGCAAGCAAGCGGGCAATGCAAATCTGCACTACAAAGAAGTATAAATTCCCACCGGTCAAAAGGGACATCCACAAAATGTGTAACAACCAGAAAGGAAAGACAGGCCCTGGAGAACAGGGAGCCTTGTTATGCTGATGGGAGGGATGAAAATTGCCAACTGCCTCTCTGGAGGAGTGCATTGTTTTCCCTAAAACAAGTAAACAACAGAGCTACAGAGCCAAGGGCACTTCCAGTCTAGGGAATATACCTTGGGAAAACTGAAAATCAATAAGACAGACCCACCCCAAAATTTAGGGCTGTACTGCTTACAAGGACCTCAACTTGGGTACACCTTAAATATCCCAGGAAATATAAAAATGGTTCAAAAAATTGTGGTACTTACGTACGATGGAATATCCCTCAGCCATGAAATCAAGGTCATAAGACCAGTAGCAGCAAAATGGGTGGATTCAGGTACGATGATTCTAATTGAAATAAGTCACACAGAAAAAGAAACTATCATAAGATATCACTTATGAAGATCCTGAGAACATGGCTACACTTGAACTGAGTTAGGAAAGAGAACAGTGTCTCACATTTAGAAAACACTCTTATGCCTGCTTAAGGGGGAAGGAGAGGTGAGGGTGATGCATCAAACCAGAGTTTGATATAAGCACAGGTACCGTTCCAAAAACCAACTATGGAATAGACAAGACCTACACCTTCCTCAGTGAAAGGGACTCAAAACCCCATATTTCCCGCAGAGGAATATATCTGACTAGTAAGAATCATAAAACCTATGTATTGATATGTCTCCGTAAGGGAATCAAGTGTGTCTAGACTGGCATAAACATGGCAGCGAGAATCAGCTCAAACCCACTATAAAAAGGAATTTCAAAAACAAAACAAAAAAACTGGGAAATTCTTTAGAATTCCTTCAGGGTCTCTGATGAAACCCGGAATGACACTATCTACAATGACAGCTGGATGTGGCATAAGGCTGGACACTTGGGAATGAGAGGATTGGTGAGATTGGGTGAGCAAATGCAGACCCTTTAAAGCAATAATGCATGGCACCCATTCCATGGGTCCCAACTCTCCAGGTTGAAGGGAATATTACTACAGTTATAACACGTACGGGAAACCTAGAGAACGGACACACTGTGAATACGAAAGGTTTCTAAAACTCAACGAATAGACCCTCCCCTGGTGCTCCGGTTTTACTTTCCATCTGGTTTATTATCAATCACCCAACTTGGAGAGACAGCCCCTTTAACCTCCTGGTTCGCACAGGTTTCCAATTTTGCAGAGGATAAAAGGGAAGAGGGAGAACCAATGAGAGAGTAGCTGTTAGGCATTTGGATGGGCACATATCACTCTAACTTCCCGGCAGGAAGAAGAATTAACCAAAGTCTCAGCCACCCACCGGGAACCAGTATAGATCCTGAACCAAAATTTTGGACTTGCGGTCAGCTCATCAAAAACGAGTTGAAAAATGGAGCTCAGGGGCACAGCAATTCACAAACTGGCCGAGTAATAAAGGACAACTATCGTCCAAAAATCTGTTGAGGGAAGGCAACGTGGCGGACTTGAAAGCGAGGCAGAATAGCAGGAAACAGATTTCAAGAGGTACATTGGAATCACCTTTAAAGCACAGGAAGAGGGGCAAAACTTCGACAATGATGCACTTTGACAAAAAGGGCGTATGTGTTTTCTCCTGAATATATTCAGGAGAAAACGCATACGCCCTTTTTGGCCAAGCAAGCAAGCGGGCAATGCAAGTCTGCACTACAAAGAAGTATCACTTCCCACCGGTCAAAAGGGACATCCACAAAATGTGTAACAACCAGAAAGGCAAGACAGGCCCTGGAGAACAGGGAGCCTTGTTATGCTGATGGGCGGGATGTAAATTGCCAACTGCCTCTCTGGAGGAGTACATTGTGTTCCCTAAAACAAGTAAACAACAGAGCTACAGAGCCAAGGGCACTTCCAGTCTAGGGAATATACATGGGAAAACTGAAAATCAATAAGACAGACCCACCCCAATATTTAGGGCTGCACTGCTTACAAGGACCTCAACTTGGGTACACCTTAAATATCCCAGGAAATATAAAAATGGTTCAAAAAATTGTGGTACTTACGTACGATGGAATATCCCTCAGCCATGAAATCAATGTCATAAGACCAGTAGCAGCAAAATGGGTGGATTCAGGTAGGATGATTCTAAGTGAAATAAGTCACACAGAGAAAGAAACTTATCATAAGATATCACTTATGTAGATCCTGTAAACATGGCTACACTTGAACTGAGTTAGGAAAGAGAACAGTGTCTCACATTTAGAAAACACTCTTATGCCTGCTTAAGGGGGAAGGAGAGGTGGGGGTGATGCATCAAACCAGAGTTTGATATAAGCACAGGTACCGTTCCAAAAACCAACTATGGAATAGACAAGACCTACACCTTCCTCAGTGAAAGGGACTCAAAACCCCATATTTCCCGCAGAGGAATATATCTGACTAGTAAGAATCTTAAAACCTATGTATTGATATGTCTCCGTAAGGGAATCAAGTGTGTCTAGACTGGCATAAACATGGCAGCGAGAATCAGCTCAAACCCACTATAAAAAGGAATTTCAAAAACAAAACAAAAAAACTGGGAAATTCTTTACAATTCCTTCAGGATCTCTGATGAAACCCGGAATGACACTATCTACAATGACAGCTGGATGTGGCATAAGGCTGGACACTTGGGAATGAGAGGATTGGTGAGATTGGGTGAGCAAATGCAGACCCTTTAAAGCAATAATGCATGGCACCCATTCCATGGGTCCCAACTCTCCAGGTTGAAGGGAATATTACTACAGTTATAACATGTACGGGAAACCTAGAGAACGGACACAGTGTGAATACGAAAGGTTTCTAAAACTCAATGAATAGACCCTCCCCTGGTGCTCCGGTTTTACTTTCCATCTGGTTTACTATCAATCACCCAACTTGGAGAGACAGCCCCTTTAACCTCCTGGTTCGCACAGGTTTCCAATTTGGCAGAGGATAAAAGGGAAGAGGGAGAACCAATGAGAGAGTAGCTGTTACGCATTTGGATGGGCACATATCACTGTAATTTCCCGGCAGGAAGAATAATTAACCAAAGTCTCAGCCACCCACCGGGAACCAGTATATGTCCTGAACCAAAATTTTGGACTTGCGGTCAGCTCACCATAAACAAGTTGAAAAATGGAGCTCAGGGGCACAGCAATTCACAAACTGGCCGAGTAATAAAGGACAACTATCGTCCAAAAATCTGTTGAGGGAAGGCAACGAGGCGGACTTGAAAGCGAGGCAGAATAGCAGGAAATAGATATCAAGAGGTACGTTGGAATCACCTTTAAAGCACAGGAAGAGGGGCACAACTTCGACAATGATGCACTTGGCCAAAAAGGGCGTATCTATTTTCTCCTGAATATATTCAGGAGAAAACGCATACGCCCTTTTTGTCCAAGCAAGCAAGCGGGCAATGCAAATCTGCACTACAAAGAAGTATCACTTCCCACCGGTCAAAAGGGACATCCACAAAATGTGTAAAAACCAGAAAGGCAAGACAGGCCCTGGAAAACAGGGAGCCTTGTTATGCTGATGGGCGGCATGTAAATTGCCAACTGCCTCTCTGGAGGAGTACATTGTGTTCCCTAAAACAAGTAAAGAACAGACCTACAGAGCCAAGGGCACTTCCAGTCTAGGGAATATACTTTGGGAAAACTGAAAATCAATAAGACAGAGCCACCCCAAAATTTAGGGCTGCACTGCTTACAAGGACCTCAACTTGGGTATACCTTAAATATCCCAGGAAATATAAAAATGGTTCAAAAAATTGTGGTACTTACTTACAATGGAATATCCCTCAGCCATGAAATCAATGTCATATGACCAGTAGCAGTAAAATGGGTGGATTGAGGTACGATGATTCTAACTGAAATAAGTCACACAGAAAAAGAAACTTATCATAAGATATCACTTATGAAGATCCTGTAAACATGGCTACACTTGAACTGAGTTAGGAAAGAGAACAGTGTCTCACATTTAGAAAACACTCTTATGCCTGCTTAAGGGGGAAGAAGGGGTGGGGTGATGCATAAAACCAGAGTTTGATATAAGCACAGGTACCGTTCCAAAAACCAACTATGGAATAGACAAGACCTACACCTTGTTCAGTGAAAGGGACTCAAAACCCCATATTTCCCGCCGAGGAATATATCTGACTAGTAAGAATCTTAAAACCTATGTATTGATATGTCTCCGTAAGGGAATCAAGTGTGTCTAGACTGGCATAAACATGGCAGCGAGAATCAGCTCAAACCCACTATAAAAATGAATTTCAAAAACAAAACAAAAAAACTGGGAAATTCTTTACAATTCCTTCAGGGCCAATGTTGAAACCTGGAATGACCCTATCTACAACGGCAGCTGGATGTGGCATAAGGCTGGACACTTGGGAATGAGAGGATTGGTGAGATTGGGTGAGCAAATGCAGACCCTTTAAAGCAATAATGCATGGCACCCATTCCATGGGTCCCAACTCTCCAGGTTGAAGGGAATATTACTACAGTTATAACACGTACGGGAAACCTAGAGAACGGACACACTGTGAATACGAAAGGTTTCTAAAACTCAACGAATAGACCCTCCCCTGGTGCTCCGGTTTTACTTTCCATCTGGTTTACTATCAATCACCCAACTTGGAGAGACAGCCCCTTTAACCTCCTGGTTCGCACAGGTTTCCAATTTGGCAGAGGATAAAAGGGAAGAGGGAGAACCAATGAGAGAGTAGCTGTTAGGCATTTGGACGGGCACATATCACTATAACTTCCCGGCAGGAAGAAGAATTAAGCAAAATCTCAGCCACCCACCGGGAACAAGCATAGGTCCTGAACCAAAATTTTGGACTTGCGGTCAGCTCACCATAAACAAGTTGAAAAATGGAGCTCAGCGGCACAGCAATTCACAAACTGGCCGAGTAATAAAGGACAACTATCGTCCAAAAATCTGTTGAGGGAAGGCAACGAGGCGGACTTGAAAGCGAGGCAGAATAGCAGGAAATAGATATCAAGAGGTACGTTGGAATCGCCTTTAAAGCACAGGAAGAGGGGCACAACTTCGACAATGATGCACTTGGCCAAAAAGGGCGTATGCGTTTTCTCCTGAATATATTCAGGAGAAAACGCATACACCTTTTTGGCCAAGCAAGCAAGCGGGCAATGCAAATCTGCACTACAAAGAAGTATCACTTCCCACCGGTCAAAAGGGACATCCACAAAATGTGTAACAACCAGAAAGGCAAGACAGGCCCTGCAGAACAGGGAGCCTTGTTATGCTGATGGGAGGGATGAAAATTGCCAACTGCCTCTTTGGAGGAGTGCATTGTGTTCCCTAAAACAAGTAAACAACAGAGCTACAGAGCCAAGGGCACTTCCAGTCTAGGGAATATACCTTGGGAAAACTGAAAATCAATAAGACAGACCCACCCCAAAATTTAGGGCTGTACTGCTTACAAGGACCTCAACTTGGGTACACCTTAAATATCCCAGTAAATATAAAAATGGTTCAAAAAATTGTGGTACTTATGTACGATGGAATATCCCTCAGCCATGAAATCAAGGTCATAAGACCAGTAGCAGCAAAATGGGTGGATTCAGGTACGATGATTCTAAGTGAAATAAGTCACACAGAAAAAGAAACTTATCATAAGATATCACTTATGAATATCCTGTAAACATGGCTACACTTGAACTGAGTTAGGAAAGAGAACAGTGTCTCACATTTAGAAAACACTCTTATGCCTGCTTAAGGGGGAAGGAGAGGTGGGGGTGATGCATCAAACCAGAGTTTGATATAAGCACAGGTACCGTTCCAAAAACCAACTATGGAATAGACAAGACCTACACCTTCCTCAGTGAAAGGGACTCAAAACCCCATATTTCCCGCAGAGGAATATATCTGACTAGTAAGAATCTTAAAACCTATGTATTGATATGTCTCCGTAAGGGAATCAAGTGTGTCTAGACTGGCATAAACATGGCAGCGAGAATCAGCTCAAACCCACTATAAAAAGGAATTTCAAAAACAAAACAAAAAAAACTGGGAAATTCTTTACAATTCCTTCAGGGTCTCTGATGAAACCCGGAATGACACTATCTACAATGACAGCTGGATGTGGCATAAGGCTGCACACTTGGGAATGAGAGGATTGGTGAGATTGGGTGAGCAAATGCAGACCCTTTAAAGCAATAATGCATGGCACCCATTCCATGGGTCCCAACTCTCCAGGTTGAAGGGAATATTACTACAGTTATAACACGTACGGGAAACCCAGAGAACGGACACAGTGTGAATACGAAAGGTTTCTAAAACTCAACGAATAGACCCTCCCCTGGTGCTCCGGTTTTACTTTCCATCTGGTTTACTATCAATCACCCAACTTGGAGAGACAGCCCCTTTAACCTCCTGGTTCGCACAGGTTTCCAATTTGGCAGAGGATAAAAGGGAAGAGGGAGAACCAATGAGAGAGTAGCTGTTAGGCATTTGGATGGGCACATATCACTCTAACTTCCCGGCAGGAAGAAGAAATAACCAAAGTCTCAGCCACCCACCGGGAACCAGTATAGGTCCTGAACCAAAATTTTGGACTTGCGGTCAGCTCATCAAAAACGAGTTGAAAAATGGAGCTCAGGGGCACAGCAATTCACAAACTGGCCGAGTAATAAAGGACAACTATCGTCCAAAAATCTGTTGAGGGAAGGCAACGAGGCGGACTTGAAAGCGAGGCAGAATAGCAGGAAACAGATTTCAAGAGGTACATTGGAATCGCCTTTAAAGCACAGGAAGAGGGGCACAACTTCGACAATGATGCACTTTGCCAAAAAGGGCGTATGCATTTTTTCTCCTGAATATATTCAGGAGAAAACGCATACGCCCTTTTTGGCCAAGCAAGCAAGCGGGCAATGCAAGTCTGCACTACAAAGAAGTATCACTTCCCACCGGTCAAAAGGGACATCCACAAAATGTGTAAAAACCAGAAAGGCAAGACAGGCCCTGGAGAACAGGGAGCCTTGTTATGCTGATGGGCGGGATGTAAATTGCCAACTGCCTCTCTGGAGGAGTATATTGTGTTCCCTAAAATAAGTAAAGAACAGAGCTACAGAGCCAAGGGCACTTCCAGTCTAGGGAATATACCTTGGGAAAATTGAAAATCAATAAGACAGAGCCACCCCAAAATTTAGGGCTGCACTGCTTACAAGGACCTCAACTTGGGTACACCTTAA
The DNA here is from genome assembly GCF_949752795.1 of Hyperoodon ampullatus. Classification (NCBI taxonomy): domain Eukaryota; kingdom Metazoa; phylum Chordata; class Mammalia; order Artiodactyla; family Ziphiidae; genus Hyperoodon; species Hyperoodon ampullatus. The sequence continues at coordinate 58,720 of NW_027640675.1, read as the reverse complement.
ATATCCCAGGAAATATAAAAATGGTTCAAAAAATTGTGGTACTTACGTACGATGGAATATCCCTCAGCCATGAAATCAATGTCATAAGACCAGTAGCAGCAAAATGGGTGGATTCAAGAACGATGATTCTAAGTGAAATAAGTCACACAGAAAAAGAAACTTATCATAAGATATCACTTATGAAGATCCTGTAAACATGGCTACACTTGAACTGAGTTAGGAAAGAGAACAGTGTCTCACATTTAGAAAACACTCTTATGCCTGCTTAAGGGGGAAGGAGAGGTGGGGTGATGCATAAAACCAGAGTTTGATATAAGCACAGGTACCGTTCCAAAAACCAACTATGGAATAGACAAGACCTACACCTTCCTCAGTGAAAGGGACTCAAAACACCATATTTCCCGCAGAGGAATATATCTGACTAGTAAGAATCTTAAAACCTATGTATTGATATGTCTCCGTAAGGGAATCAAGTGTGTCTAGACTGGCATAAACATGGCAGCGAGAATCAGCTCAAACCCACTATAAAAAGGAATTTCAAAAACAAAACAAAAAAACTGGGAAATTCTTTACAGTTCCTTCAGGGTCTCTGATGAAACCTGGAATGACCCTATCTACAACGACAGCTGGATGTGGCCTAAGGCTGGACACTTGGGACTGAGAGTATTGGTTAGATTGGGTGAGCAAATGCAGACGCTTTAAAGCAATAATGCATGGCACACATTCCATGGGTCCCAACTCTCCAGGTTGAAGGGAATATCACTACAGCTATAACATGTACGGGAAACCTAGAGAACGGACACACTGTGAATACGAAAGGTTTCTAAAACTCAACGAATAGTCCCTCTCCTGGTGCTCCGGTTTGACTTTCCATCTGCTTTACTATCAACCTCCCAACTTGGAGAGACAGCCCCTTTAACCTCTTGTTTCGCACAGGTTTCCAATTTGGCAGAGGATGAATGGGAAGAGGGTGAACCAATGAGAGAGTAGCTGTTAGGGATTTGGACGGGCACATATCACTGTAATTTCCCGGCAGGAAGAAGAATTAACCAAAGTCTCAGCCCCCCACCGGGAACCAGTATAGGTCCTGAACCAAAATTTTGGACTTGCGGTCAGCTCACCAAAAACGAGTTGAAAAATGGAGCTCAGGGGCACAGCAATTCACAAACTGGCCGAGTAATTAAGGACAACTATCGTCCAAAAATCTGTTGAGGGAAGGCAACGAGGCGGACTTGAAAGCGAGGCAGAATAGCAGGAAACAGATTTCAAGAGGTACGTTGGAATCGCCTTTAAAGCACCGGAAGAGGGGCACAACTTCGACAATGATGCACTTGGCCAAAAAGGGCGTATCTGTTTTCTCCTGAATATATTCAGGAGAAAACGCATATGCCCTTTTTGTCCAAGCAAGCAAGCGGGCAATGCAAATCTGCACTACAAAGAAGTATCACTTCCCACCGGTCAAAAGGGACATCCACAAAATGTGTAAAAACCAGAAAGGCAAGACAGGCCCTGCAGAACAGGGAGCCTTGTTATGCTGATGGGCGGCATGTAAATTGCCAACTGCCTCTCTGGAGGAGTACATTGTGTTCCCTAAAACAAGTAAAGAACAGACCTACAGAGCCAAGGGCACTTCCAGTCTAGGGAATATACTTTGGGAAAACTGAAAATCAATAAGACAGAGCCACCCCAAAATTTAGGGCTGCACTGCTTACAAGGACCTCAACTTGGGTATACCTTAAATATCCCAGGAAATATAAAAATGGTTCAAAAAATTGTGGTACTTACTTACAATGGAATATCCCTCAGCCATGAAATCAATGTCATATGACCAGTAGCAGTAAAATGGGTGGATTGAGGTACGATGATTCTAACTGAAATAAGTCACACAGAAAAAGAAACTTATCATAAGATATCACTTATGAAGATCCTGTAAACATGGCTACACTTGAACTGAGTTAGGAAAGAGAACAGTGTCTCACATTTAGAAAACACTCTTATGCCTGCTTAAGGGGGAAGAAGGGGTGGGGTGATGCATAAAACCAGAGTTTGATATAAGCACAGGTACCGTTCCAAAAACCAACTATGGAATAGACAAGACCTACACCTTGTTCAGTGAAAGGGACTCAAAACCCCATATTTCCCGCCGAGGAATATATCTGACTAGTAAGAATCTTAAAACCTATGTATTGATATGTCTCCGTAAGGGAATCAAGTGTGTCTAGACTGGCATAAACATGGCAGCGAGAATCAGCTCAAACCCACTATAAAAATGAATTTCAAAAACAAAACAAAAAAACTGGGAAATTCTTTACAATTCCTTCAGGGCCAATGTTGAAACCTGGAATGACCCTATCTACAACGACAGCTGGATGTGTCATAAGGCTGGACACTTGGGAATGAGAGGATTGGTGAGATTGGGTGAGCAAATGCAGACCCTTTAAAGCAATAATGCATGGCACCCATTCCATGGGTCCCAACTCTCCAGGTTGAAGGGAATATTACTACAGTTATAACACGTACGGGAAACCTAGAGAACGGACACACTGTGAATACGAAAGGTTTCTAAAACTCAACGAATAGACCCTCCCCTGGTGCTCCGGTTTTACTTTCCATCTGGTTTACTATCAATCACCCAACTTGGAGAGACAGCCCCTTTAACCTCCTGGTTCGCACAGGTTTCCAATTTGGCAGAGGATAAAAGGGAAGAGGAGGAACCAATGAGAGAGTAGCTGTTAGGCATTTGGACGGGCACATATCACTCTAACTTCCCGGCAGGAAGAAGAATTAAGCAAAATCTCAGCCACCCACCGGGAACAAGCATAGGTCCTGAACCAAAATTTTGGACTTGCGGTCAGCTCACCATAAACAAGTTGAAAAATGGAGCTCAGGGGCACAGCAATTCACAAACTGGCCGAGTAATAAAGGACAACTATCGTCCAAAAATCTGTTGAGGGAAGGCAACGAGGCGGACTTGAAAGCGAGGCAGAATAGCAGGAAATAGATATCAAGAGGTACGTTGGAATCGCCTTTAAAGCACAGGAAGAGGGGCACAACTTCGACAATGATGCACTTGGCCAAAAAGGGCGTATGCGTTTTCTCCTGAATATATTCAGGAGAAAACGCATACACCTTTTTGGCCAAGCAAGCAAGCGGGCAATGCAAATCTGCACTACAAAGAAGTATCACTTCCCACTGGTCAAAAGGGACATCCACAAAATGTGTAACAACCAGAAAGGCAAGACAGGCCCTGCAGAACAGGGAGCCTTGTTATGCTGATGGGAGGGATGAAAATTGCCAACTGCCTCTTTGGAGGAGTGCATTGTGTTCCCTAAAACAAGTAAACAACAGAGCTACAGAGCCAAGGGCACTTCCAGTCTAGGGAATATACCTTGGGAAAACTGAAAATCAATAAGACAGACCCACCCCAAAATTTAGGGCTGTACTGCGTACAAGGACCTCAACTTGGGTACACCTTAAATATCCCAGTAAATATAAAAATGGTTCAAAAAATTGTGGTACTTATGTACGATGGAATATCCCTCAGCCATGAAATCAATGTCATAAGACCAGTAGCAGCAAAATGGGTGGATTCAGGTACGATGATTCTAAGTGAAATAAGTCACACAGAAAAAGAAACTTATCATAAGATATCACTTATGAAGATCCTGAGGACATGGCTACACTTGAACTGAGTTAGGAAAGAGAACAGTGTCTCACATTTAGAAAACAGTCTTATGCCTGCTTAAGGGGGAAGGAGAGGTGGGGGTGATGCATCAAACCAGAGTTTGATATAAGCACAGGTACCGTTCCAAAAACCAACTATGGAATAGACAAGACCTACACCTTCCTCAGTGAAAGGGACTCAAAACCCCATATTTCCCGCAGAGGAATATATCTGACTAGTAAGAATCATAAAACCTATGTATTGATATGTCTCCATAAGGGAATCAAGTGTGTCTAGACTGGCATAAACATGGCAGCGAGAATCAGCTCAAACCCACTATAAAAAGGAATTTCAAAAACAAAACAAAAAAACTGGGAAATTCTTTACAATTCCTTCAGGGTCTCTGATGAAACCCGGAATGACACTATCTACAATGACAGCTGGATGTGGCATAAGGCTGGACACTTGGGAATGAGAGGATTGGTGAGATTGGGTGAGCAAATGCAGACCCTTTAAAGCAATAATGCATGGCACCCATTCCATGGGTCCCAACTCTCCAGGTTGAAGGGAATATTACTACAGTTATAACACGTACGGGAAACCTAGAGAACGGACACACTGTGAATACGAAAGGTTTCTAAAACTCAACGAATAGACCCTCCCCTGGTGCTCCGGTTTTACTTTCCATCTGGTTTATTATCAATCACCCAACTTGGAGAGACAGCCCCTTTAACCTCCTGGTTCGCACAGGTTTCCAATTTTGCACAGGATAAAAGGGAAGAGGGAGAACCAATGAGAGAGTAGCTGTTAGGCATTTGGATGGGCACATATCACTCTAACTTCCCGGCAGGAAGAAGAATTAACCAAAGTCTCAGCTACCCACCGGGAACCAGTATAGGTCCTGAACCAAAATTTTGGACTTGCGGTCAGCTCACCAAAATCGAGTTGAAAAATGGAGCTCAGGGGCACAGCAATTCACAAACTGGCCGAGTAATAAAGGACAAATATCGTCCAAAAATCTGTTGAGGGAAGGCAACGTGGCGGACTTGAAAGCGAGGCAGAATAGCAGGAAACAGATTTCAAGAGGTACATTGGAATCACCTTTAAAGCACAGGAAGAGGGGCACAACTTCGACAATGATGCACTTTGACAAAAAGGGCGTATGTGTTTTCTCCTGAATATATTCAGGAGAAAACGCATACGCCCTTTTTGGCCAAGCAAGCAAGCGGGCAATGCAAGTCTGCACTACAAAGAAGTATCACTTCCCACCGGTCAAAAGGGACATCCACAAAATGTGTAAGAACCAGAAAGGCAAGACAGGCCCTGGAGAACAGGGAGCCTTGTTATGCTGATGGGCGGGATGTAAATTGCCAACTGCCTCTCTGGAGGAGTACATTGTGTTCCCTAAAACAAGTAAACAACAGAGCTACAGAGCCAAGGGCACTTCCAGTCTAGGGAATATACATGTGAAAACTGAAAATCAATAAGACAGACCCACCCCAATATTTAGGGCTGCAATGCTTACAAGGACCTCAACTTGGGTACACCTTAAATATCCCAGGAAATATAAAAATGGTTCAAAAAATTGTGGTACTTACGTACGATGGAATATCCCTCAGCCATGAAATCAATGTCATAAGACCAGTAGCAGCAAAATGGGTGGATTCAGGTACGATGATTCTAAGTGAAATAAGTCACACAGAGAAAGAAACTTATCATAAGATATCACTTATGTAGATCCTGTAAACATGGCTACACTTGAACTGAGTTAGGAAAGAGAACAGTGTCTCACATTTAGAAAACACTCTTATGCCTGCTTAAGGGGGAAGGAGAGGTGGGGGTGATGCATCAAACCAGAGTTTGATATAAGCACAGGTACCGTTCCAAAAACCAACTATGGAATAGACAAGACCTACACCTTCCTCAGTGAAAGGGACTCAAAACCCCATATTTCCCGCAGAGGAATATATCTGACTAGTAAGAATCTTAAAACCTATGTATTGATATGTCTCCGTAAGGGAATCAAGTGTGTCTAGACTGGCATAAACATGGCAGCGAGAATCAGCTCAAACCCACTATAAAAAGGAATTTCAAAAACAAAACAAAAAAACTGGGAAATTCTTTACAATTCCTTCAGGGTCTCTGATGAAACCCGGAATGACACTATCTACAATGACAGCTGGATGTGGCATAAGGCTGGACACTTGGGAATGAGAGGATTGGTGAGATTGGGTGAGCAAATGCAGACCCTTTAAAGCAATAATGCATGGCACCCATTCCATGGGTCCCAACTCTCCAGGTTGAAGGGAATATTACTACAGTTATAACACGTACGGGAAACCTAGAGAACGGACACACTGTGAATACGAAAGGTTTCTAAAACTCAACGAATAGACCCTCCCCTGGTGCTCCGGTTTTACTTTCCATCTGGTTTACTATCAATCACCCAACTTGGAGAGAGAGCCCCTTTAACCTCCTGGTTCGCACAGGTTTCCAATTTGGCAGAGGATAAAAGGGAAGAGGGAGAACCAATGAGAGAGTAGCTGTTACGCATTTGGATGGGCACATATCACTGTAATTTCCCGGCAGGAAGAATAATTAACCAAAGTCTCAGCCACCCACCGGGAACCAGTATATGTCCTGAACCAAAATTTTGGACTTGCGGTCAGCTCACCATAAACAAGTTGAAAAATGGAGCTCAGGGGCACAGCAATTCACAAACTGGCCGAGTAATAAAGGACAACTATCGTCCAAAAATCTGTTGAGGGAAGGCAACGAGGCGGACTTGAAAGCGAGGCAGAATAGCAGGAAATAGATATCAAGAGGTACGTTGGAATCGCCTTTAAAGCACAGGAAGAGGGGCACAACTTCGACAATGATGCACTTGGCCAAAAAGGGCGTATGCGTTTTCTCCTGAATATATTCAGGAGAAAACGCATACACCTTTTTGGCCAAGCAAGCAAGCGGGCAATGCAAATCTGCACTACAAAGAAGTATCACTTCCCACCAGTCAAAAGGGACATCCACAAAATGTGTAAAAACCAGAAAGGCAAGACAGGCCCTGCAGAACAGGGAGCCTTGTTATGCTGATGGGCGGCATGTAAATTGCCAACTGCCTCTCTGGAGGAGTATATTGTGTTCCCTAAAACAAGTAAACAACAGAGCTACAGAGCCAAGGGCACTTCCAGTCTAGGGAATATACCTTGGGAAAACTGAAAATCAATAAGACAGAGCCACCCCTAAATTTAGGGCTGCACTGCTTACAAGGACCTCAACTTGGGTACACCTTAAATATCCGAGGAAATATAAAAATGGTTCAAAAAATTGTGGTACTTACGTACGATGGAATATCCCTCAGCCATGAAATCAATGTCATAAGACCAGTAGCAGCAAAATGGGTGGATTCAAGAACGATGATTCTAAGTGAAATAAGTCACACAGAAAAAGAAACTTATCATAAGATATCACTTATGAAGATCCTGTAAACATGGCTACACTTGAACTGAGTTAGGAAAGAGAACAGTGTCTCACATTTAGAAAACACTCTTATGCCTGCTTAAGGGGGAAGGAGAGGTGGGGTGATGCATCAAACCAGAGTTTGATATAAGCACAGGTACCGTTCCAAAAACCAACTATGGAATAGACAAGACCTACACCTTCCTCAGTGAAAGGGACTCAAAACACCATATTTCCCGCAGAGGAATATATCTGACTAGTAAGAATCTTAAAACCTATGTATTGGTATGTCTCCGTAAGGGAATCAAGTGTGTCTAGACTGGCATAAACATGGCAGCGAGAATCAGCTCAAACCCACTATAAAAAGGAATTTCAAAAACAAAACAAAAAAACTGGGAAATTCTTTACAATTCCTTCAGGGTCTCTGATGAAACCTGGAATGACCCTATCTACAACGACAGCTGGATGTGGCATAAGGCTGGACACTTGGGACTGAGAGTATTGGTTAGATTGGGTGAGCAAATGCAGACGCTTTAAAGCAATAATGCATGGCACCCATTCCATGGGTCCCAACTCTCCAGGTTGAAGGGAATATTACTACAGCTATAACATGTACGGGAAACCTAGAGAACGGACACACTGTGAATACGAAAGGTTTCTAAAACTCAACGAATAGTCCCTCTCCTGGTGCTCCGGTTTGACTTTCCATCTGCTTTACTATCAACCTCCCAACTTGGAGAGACAGCCCCTTTAACCTCCTGGTTCGCACAGGTTTCCAATTTGGCAGAGGATGAATGGGAAGAGGGTGAACCAATGAGAGAGTAGCTGTTTGGCATTTGGACGGGCACATATCACTGTAATTTCCCGGCAGGAAGAAGAATTAACCAAAGTCTCAGCCCCCCACCGGGAACCAGTATAGGTCCTGAACCAAAATTTTGGACTTGCGGTCAGCTCACCAAAAACGAGTTGAAAAATGGAGCTCAGGGTCACAGCAATTCACAAACTGGCCGAGTAATTAAGGACAACTATCGTCCAAAAATCTGTTGAGGGAAGGCAACGAGGCGGACTTGAAAGCGAGGCAGAATAGCAGGAAACAGATTTCAAGAGGTACGTTGGAATCGCCTTTAAAGCACCGGAAGAGGGGCACAACTTCGACAATGATACACTTGGCCAAAAAGGGCGTATCTGTTTTCTCCTGAATATATTCAGGAGAAAACGCATACGCCCTTTTTGTCCAAGCAAGCAAGCGGGCAATGCAAATCTGCACTACAAAGAAGTATCACTTCCCACCGGTCAAAAGGGACATCCACAAAATGTGTAAAAACCAGAAAGGCAAGACAGGCCCTGGAAAACAGGGAGCCTTGTTATGCTGATGGGCGGCATGTAAATTGCCAACTGCCTCTCTGGAGGAGTACATTGTGTTCCCTAAAACAAGTAAAGAACAGACCTACAGAGCCAAGGGCACTTCCAGTCTAGGGAATATACTTTGGGAAAACTGAAAATCAATAAGACAGAGCCACCCCAAAATTTAGGGCTGCACTGCTTACAAGGACCTCAACTTGGGTATACCTTAAATATCCCAGGAAATATAAAAATGGTTCAAAAAATTGTGGTACTTACTTACAATGGAATATCCCTCAGCCATGAAATCAATGTCATAAGACCAGTAGCAGCAAAATGGGTGGATTGAGGTACGATGATTCTAAGTGAAATAAGTCACAGAGAAAAAGAAACTTATCATAAGATATCACTTATGAAGATCCTGTAAACATGGCTACACTTGAACTGAGTTAGGAAAGAGAACAGTGTCTCACATTTAGAAAACACTCTTAGACCTGCTTAAGGGGGAAGGAGAGGTGGGGTGATGCATAAAACCAGAGTTTGATATAAGCACAGGTACCGTTCCAAAAACCAACTATGGAATAGACAAGACCTACACCTTTCTCAGTGAAAGGTACTCAAAACCCCATATTTCCCACAGAGGAATATATCTGACTAGTAGGATCTTAAAACCTATGTATTGATATGTCTCCGTAAGGGAATCAAGTGTGTCTAGACTGGCATAAACATGGCAGCGAGAATCAGCTCAAACCCACTATAAAAAGGAATTTAAAAATCAAAACAAAAAAACTGGCATATTCTTTACAATTCCTTCAGGGTGTCTGATGAAACCTGGAATGACCCTATCTACAACGACAGCTGGATGTGGCATAAGGCTGGACACTTGGGACTGAGAGGATTGGTGAGATTGGGTGAGCAAATGCAGACCATTTAAAGCAATAATGCATGGCACACATTCCATGGGTCCCAACTCTCCAGGTTGAAGGGAATATTACTACAGCTATAACATGTACAGGAAACCTAGAGAACGGACACACAGTGAATACGAAAGGTTTCTAAAACTCAACGAATAGTCCCTCTCCTGGTGCTCCGGTTTGACTTTCCATCTGCTTTACTATCAACCTCCCAAGTTGGAGAGACAGCCCCTTTAAACTCCTGGTTCGCACAGGTTGCCAATTTGGCAGAGGATGAAAGGGAAGAGGGAGAACCAATGAGAGAGTAGCTGTTAGGCATTTGGACGGGCACATATCACTGTAATTTCCCTGCAGGAAGAAGAATTAACCAAAGTCTCAGCCACCCACCAGAACCAGTATAGGTCATGAACCAAAATTTTGGACTTGCGGTCAGCTCACCTAAAACGAGTTGAAAAATGGAGCTCAGGGGCACAGCAATTCAAAAATTGGCTGAGTAATAAAGGACAACTATCGTCCAAAAATCTGTTGAGGTAAGGCAACGAGGTGGACTTGAAAGCGAGGCAGAATAGCAGGAAACAGATTTCAAGAGGTACGTTGGAATCGCCTTTAAAGCACAGGAAGAGGGGCACAACTTCGACAATGATGCACTTGGCCAAAAAGGGCATATGCGTTTTCTCCTGAATATATTCAGGAGAAAACGCATACGCCCTTTATGGCCAAGCAAGTAAGCGGGCAATGCCAATCTTCACTACAAAGAAGTATCACTTCCCACCGGTCAAAAGGGACATCCACAAAATGTGTAAAAACCAGAAAGGCAAGGCAGGCCCTGGAGAACAGGGAGCCTTGTTATGCTGAAGGGTGGGATGTAAACTGCCAACTGCCTTTCTGGAGCAGTACATTGTGTTCCATAAAACAAGTAAAGAACAGAGCTACAGAGCCAAGGGCACTTCCAGTCTAGGGAATATACCTTGGGAAAACTGAAAATCAATAAGACAGAGCCACCCCAAAATTTAGGGCTGCACTGCTTACAAGGACCTCAACTTGGGTACACCTTAAATATCCCAGGAAATATAAAAATGGTTCAAAAAATTGTGGTACTTACGTACGATGGAATATCCCTCAGCCATGAAATCAATGTCATAAGACCAGTAGCAGCAAAATGGGTGGATTCAGGTACGATGATTCTAAGTGAAATAAGTCACAGAGGAAAAGAAACTTATGATAAGATATCACTTATGAAGATCCTGTAAACATGGCTACACTTGAACTGAGTTAGGAAAGAGAACAGTGTCTCACATTTAGAAAACACTCTTATGCCTGCTTAAGGGGGAAGGAGAGGTGGGGTGATGCATCAAACCAGAGTTTGATATAAGCACAGGTACCGTTCCAAAAACCAACTATGGAATAGACAAGACCTACACCTTCCTCAGTGAAAGGGACTCAAAACCCCATATTTCCCGCAGAGGAATATATCTGACTAGTAAGAATCTTAAAACCTATGTATTGATATGTCTCCGTAAGGGAATCAAGTGTGTCTAGACTGGCATAAACATGGCAGCGAGAATCAGCTCAAACCCACTATAAAAAGGAATTTCAAAAACAAAACAAAAAAACTGGGAAATTCTTTACAATTCCTTCAGGGTCTCTGATGAAACCTGGAATGACCCTATCTACAACGACAGCTGGATGTGGCATAAGGCTGGACACTTGGGAGTGAGAGGATTGGTGAGATTGGGTGAGCAAATGCAGACCCTTTAAAGCAATAATGCATGGTACCCATTCCATGGGTCCCAACTCTCCAGATTGAAGGGAATATTACAACAGCTATAACATGTACGGGAAACCTAGAGAACGGACACACTGTGAATACGAAAGGTTTCTAAAACTCAACGAATAGTCCCTCTCCTGGTGCTCCGGTTTGACTTTCCATCTGCTTTACTATCAACTTCCCAACTTGGAGAGACAGCCCCTTTAACCTCCTGGTTCGCACAGGTTGCCAATTTGGCAGAGGATTAAAGGGAATAGGGAGAACCAATGAGAGAGTAGCTGTTAGGCATTTGGACGGGCACATATCACTGTAATTTCCCGGCAGGAAGAAGAATTAACCAAAGTCTCAGCCCCTTCACCGGGAACCAGCATAGGTCCTGAACCAAAATTTTGGACTTGCGGTCAGCTCACCAAAAACGAGTTGAAAAAAGGTTCTCAGGAGTACAGCAATTCACAAACTGGCCGAGTAATAAAGGACAACTATCGTCCAAAAATCTGTTGAGGGAAGGCAACGAGGCGGACTTGAAAGCGAGGCAGAATAGCAGGAAACAGATTTCAAGAGGTACGTTGGAATCGCCTTTAAAGCACAGGAAGAGGGGCACAACTTCGACAATGATGCACTTGGCCAAAAAGGGCGTATGCGTTTTCTCCTGAATATATTCAGGAGAAAACGCATACGCCCTTTTTGGCCAAGCAAGCAAGCGGGCAATGCAAATCTGCACTACAAAGAAGTATCACTTCCCACCAGTCAAAAGGGACATCCACAAAATGTGTAAAAACCAGAAAGGCAAGACAGGCCCTGGAGAACAGGGAGCCTTGTTATGCTGATGGGCGGAATGTAAATTGACAACTGCCTCTCTGGAGGAGTACATTGTGTTCCCTAAAACAAGTAAAGAACACAGCTACAGAGCCAAGGGCACTTCTAGTCTACGGAATATACTTTGGGAAAACTGAAAATCAATAAGACAGAGCCACCCCAAAATTTAGGGCTGCACTGCTTACAAGGACCTCAACTTGGGTACACCTTAAATATCCCAGGAAATATAAAAATGGTTCAAAAAATTGTGGTACTTACGAACGATGGAATATCCCTCAGCCATGAAATCAATGTCATAAGACCAGTAGCAGCAAAATGGGTGCATTCAGGTACGATGATTCTAAGTGAAATAAGTCACACAGAAAAAGAAACTTATCATAAGATATCACTTATGAAGATCCTGTAAACATGGCTAAACTTGAACTGAGTTAGGAAAGAGAACAGTGTCTCACATTTAGAAAACACTCTTATGCCTGCTTAAGGGGGAAGGAGAGGTGGGGTGATGCATAAAACCAGAGTTTGATATAAGCACAGGTACCGTTCCAAAAACCAACTATGGAATAGACAAGACCTACACCTTCCTCAGTGAAAGGGACAAAAAACCCCATACTTCCCACAGAGGAATATATCTGACTAGTACGAATCTTAAAACCTATGTATTGATATGTCTCCGTAAGGGTATCAGGTGTGTCTAGACTGGCATAAACATGGCAGCGAGAATCAGCTCAAACCCACGATAAAAAGGAATTTCAAAAACAAAACAAAAAACCTGGGAAATTCTTTACAATACATTCAGGGTCTCTGATGAAACCTGGAATGAACCTATCTACAATGACAGCTGGATGTGGCATAAGTAGGGACACTTGAGACAGACGATTGGTGAGATTGAGTGAGCAAATGCAGACCCTTTAAAGCACAAATGCCTGGCACCCATTCCATGGGTCCCAACTCTCCAGGTTGAAGGGAATATTACTACAGCTATAACATGTATGGGAAACCTAGAGAACGGACACACTGTGAATACGAAAGGATTCTAAAACTCAACGAATAGTCCCTCTCCTGGTGCCCCGGTTTGACTTTCCATCTGCTTTACTATCAACCTCCCAACTTGGAGAGACAGCCCCTTTAACCTCCTGGTTCGCACAGGTTGCCAATTTGGCAGAGGATGAAAGGGAAGAGGGAGAACCAATGAGAGAGTAGCTGTTAGGCATTTGGACGGGCACATATCACTCTAACTTCCCGGCAGGAAGAAGAATTAACCAAAGTCTCAGCCACCCACCGGGAACCAGCATAGTTCCTGAACCAAAATTTTGGACTTGCGGTCAGCTCACCAAAAACGAGTTGAAAAATGGAGCTCAGGGGCACAGCAATGCACAAACTGGCCGAGTAATAAAGGACAACTATCGTCCAAAAATCTGTTGAGGGAAGGCAATGAGGTGGAGTTGAAAGTGAGGCAGAATAGCAGGAAACAGATTTCAAGAGGTACGTTGGAATCGCCTTTTAAGCACAGGAAGAGGGGCACAACTTCGACAATGATGCATTGGCCAAAAAGGGCGTATGCGTTTTCTCCTGAATATATTCAGGAGAAAACGCATACGCCCTTTTTGGCCAAGCAAGCAAGCGGGCAATGCAAATCAGCACTACAAAGAAGTATCACTTCCCACCGGTCCAAACGGACATCCACAAAATGTGTAAAAACCAGAAAGGCAAGACAGGCCCTGGAGAACACGGAGCCTTGTTATGCTGATGGGCGGGATGTAAATTGCCAACTGCCTCTGTGGAGGAGTGCATTGTGTTCCCTAAAACAAGTAAACAACAGAGCTACAGAGCCAAGGGCACTTCCAGTCTAGGGAATATACCTTGGGAAAACTGAAAATCAAAAAGACACAGACACCCCAAAATTTAGGGCTGCACTGCTTACAAGGACCTCAACTTGGGTACACCTTAAATATCCCAGGAAATATAAAAATGGTTCAAAAAATTGTGGTACTTACGTACGATGGAATATCCCTAAACCATGAAATCAATGTCATAAGACCAGTAGCAGCAAAATGGGTGGATTCAGGTACGATGATTCTAAGTGAAATAAGTCACAGAGAAAAAGAAACTTATCATAAGATATCACTTATGAAGATCCTGTAAACATGGCTACACTTGAACTGAGTTAGGAAAGAGAACAGTGTCTCAGATTTAGAAAACACACTTATGCCTGCTTAAGGGGGAAGGAGAGGTGGGGTGATGCATAAAACCAGAGTTTGATATAAGCACAGGTACCGTTCCAAAAACCAACTATGGAATAGACAACACCTACACCTTCCTCAGTGAAAGGGACTCAAAACCCCATATTTCCTGCAGAGGAATATATCTGACTAGTAAGTATCTTAAAACCTATGTATTGATATGTCTCCGTAAGGGAATCAAGTGTGTCTAGACTGGCATAAACATGGCAGCGAGAATCAGCTCAAACCCACTATAAAAAGGAATTTCAAAAACAAAACAAAAAAACTGGGAAATTCTTTACAATTCCTTCAGGGTCTCTGATGAAACATGAAATGACCCTATCTACAGCGACAGCTGGATGTGGCATAAGGCTGGACACTTGGGACTGAGAGGATTGGTGAGATTGGGTGAGCAAATGCAGACCCTTTAAAGCAATAATGCATGCCACATATTCCATGGGTCCCAACTCTCCAGGTTTAAGGGAATATTACTACAGCTATAACATGTAAGAGAAACCTAGAGAATGGACCGACGGTGAATATGAAAGTTTTCCAAAACTCAACGAATAATCCCTATCCTGGTGCTCTGTTTTGACTTTCCATCTGCTTTACTATCAATCTCCCAACTTGGAGAGACAGCCCCTTTAACCTCCTGGTTCGCACAGGTTTCCAATTTGGCAGAGGATGAAAGGGAAGAGGGTGAACCAATGAGGGAGAAGCTGTCAGGTATTTGTGCGGGCACATATCACTCTAACTGCCCAGCAGGAAGAAGAATTAACCAAAGTCTCAGCCCCCCACCGGGAACCAGCATAGGTCCTGAACCAAAATTTTGGACTTGCGGTCAGCTCACAAAAAACGAGTTGAAAAATGGACCTCAAGGGCACAGCAATTCACAAACTGGCCGAGTAATAAAGCACAACTATCGTCCAAAAATCTGTTCAGGGAAGGCAACGTTGCGGACTTGAAAGTGAGGCAGAATAGCAGGAAACAGATTTCAAGAGGTACGTTGGAATCACATTTAAAGCACAGGAAGAGGGGCACAACTTCGACAATGATGCACTTGGCCAAAAAGGGCGTATGCGTTTTCTCCTGAATATATTCAGGAGAAAACGCATACGCGCTTTTTGGCCAAGCAAGCAAGCTGGCAATGCAAATCTGCACTACAAAGAAGTATCACCTCCCACCAGTCAAAAGTGACATCCACAAAATGTGTAAAAACCAGAAAGGCAAGACAGGCCCTGGAGAACAGGGAGCCTTGATATGCTGATGGGCGGGATGTAAATTGCCAACTGCTTCCCTGGAGGAGTACATTGTGTTCCCTAAAACAAGTAAAGAACAGAGCTACAGAGCCAAGTGCATTCCAGTGTAGGGAATATACATTGGGAAAACTGAAAATCAATAAGACAGAGCCACCCCAAAATTTAGGGCTGCACTGCTTACAAGGACCTCAACTTGGGTACACCTTAAATATCCCAGGAAATATAAAAATGGTTCAAAAAATTGTGGTACTTACGAACGATGGAATATCCCTCAGCCATGAAATCAATGTCATAAGACCAGTAGAAGCAAAATGGGTGCATTCAGGTACGATGATTCTAAGTGAAATAAGTCACACAGAAAAAGAAACTTATCATAAGATATCACTTATGAAGATCCTGTAAACATGGCTAAACTTGAACTGAGTTAGGAAAGAGAACAGTGTCTCACATTTAGAAAACACTCTTATGCCTGCTTAAGGGGGAAGGAGAGGTGGGGTGATGCATAAAACCAGAGTTTGATATAAGCACAGGTACCGTTCCAAAAACCAACTATGGAATAGACAAGACCTATACCTTCCTCTGTGAAAGGGACAAAAAACCCCATACTTCCCTCAGAGGAATATATCTGACTAGTACGAATCTTAAAACCTATGTATTGATATGTCTCCGTAAGGGTATCAGGTGTGTCTAGACTGGCATAAACATGGCAGCCAGAATCAGCTCAAACCCACGATAAAAAGGAATTTCAAAAACAAAACAAAAAACCTGGGAAATTCTTTACAATACATTCAGGGTCTCTGATGAAACCTGGAATGACCCTATCTACAACGACAGCTGGATGTGGCATAAGGCTGGACACTTTGGACGGAGACGATTGGTGAGATTTGGTGAGCAAATGCAGACCCTTTGAGGCACAAATGCCTGGCACCCATTCCAAGGGTCCCAACTCTCCAGGTTGAAGGGAATATTACTACAGCTATAACATGTACGGGAAACCTACAGAACGGACACACTGTGAATACGAAAGGTTTCTAAAACTCAACGAATAGTCCCTCTCTTGGTGCTCCTGTTTGACTTTCCATCTGCTTTACTATCAACCTCCCAATTTGGAGAGACAGCCCCTTTAACCTTCTGGTTCGCACAGGTTGCCAATTTGGCAGAGGATGAAAGGGAACAGGGAGAACCAATGAGAGAGTAGTTGTTAGGCATTTGTACGGGCACATATCACTCTAATTTCCTGGAAGGAATGAGAATTAACCAAAGTCTCAGCCACCCACTGGGAACCAGCATAGGTCCTGAACCAAAGATTTGGACATGCGGTCAGCTCACAAAAAACGAGTTGAAAAATGGAGCTCAGGGGCACAGCAATTCACAAACTGGACGAGGAATAAAGGACAAATATCGTCCAAAAATCTGCTGAGTGAAGGCAGCGAGGCGGACTTGAAAGCGAGGCAGAATAGCAGGAAACAGATTTCAAGAGGTACGTTGGAATCGCCTTTAAATCACAGGAAGAGGGGCACAACTACGAAAATGATGCACTTGGCCAAAAAGGGCGTATGCGTTTTCTCCTGAATATATTCAGGAGAAAACGCATACGCCCTTTTTGGCCAAGCAAGCAAGCGGGCAATGCAAATCTGCACTACAATGTAGTATCACTTCCCACCGGTCAAAAGGGACATCCACAAAATGTGTAAAAACCAGAAAGGCAAGACAGGACCTGGAGAACAGGGAGCCGTGTTATGCTGATGGGTGGGATGTAAATTGCCACTGCCTCTCTGGAGGAGTACATTGTGTTCCCTAAAACAAGTAAAGAACAGAGCTACAGAGCCAAGGGCACTTCCAGTCTAGGGAATATACTTTGGGAAAACTGAAAATCAATAAGACAGAGCCACCACAAAATTTAGGGCTGCACTGCTTACAAGGACCTCAACTTGGGTACACCTTAAATATCCCAGGAAATATAAAATTGGTTCAAAAAATTGTGGTACTTACATACGATGGAATATCCCTCAGCCATGAAATCAATGTCATAAGACCAGTAGCAGCAAAATGGGTGGATTCTGGTACGATGATTCTAAGTGAAATAAGTCACACAGAAAAAGAAACTTATGATAAGATATCACTTATGAAGATCCTGTAAACATGGCTACACTTGAACTGAGTTAGGAAAGAGAACAGTGTCTCACATTTAGAAAACACTCTTATGCCTGCTTAAGGAGGAAGGAGAGGTGGGGTGATGCATAAAACCAGAGTTTGATATAAGCACAGGTTCCGTTCCAAAAACCAACTATGGAATAGACAAGACCTACACCTTCCTCAGTGAAAGGGACTCAAAACACCATATTTCCCACAGAGGAATATATCTGACTACTAAGAATCTTAAAACCTATGTATTGATATGTCTCCGTAAGGGAATCAAGTGTGTCTAGACTGGCATAAACACGGAAGCGAGAATCAGCTCAAACCCACTATAAAAAGGAATTTCAAAAACAAAACAAAAAAACTGGGAAATTCTTTACAATTCCTTCAGGGTCTCTGATGAAACCTGGAATGACCCTATCTACAACGACAGCTGGATGTGGCATAAGGCTGGACACTTGGGACTGAGAGGTTTGGTGAGATTGGGTGAGCAAATGCAGACCCTTTAAAGCAATAATGCATGGCACACATTCCATGGATCCCAACTCTCCAGGTTGTAGGGAATATTACTACAGATATAACATGTACGGGAATCCTAGAAAACGGACACACTGTGAATACGAAAGGTTTCTAAAACTCAACGAATCATCCCTCTCCTGGTGCTCCGGTTTGACTTTCCATCTGCTTTACTATCAACCTCCCAACTTGGAGAGACAGCCCCTTTAACCTCCTGGTTCGCACAGGTTGCCAATTTGGCAGAGGATGAAAGGGAAGAGGGAGAACCAATGAGAGAGTAGCTGATAGGCATTTGGACGGGCACATATCACTGTAATTTCCCGGCAGGAAGAAGAATTAACCAAAGTCTCAGCCCCCCACCGGGAACCAGTATAGGTTCTGAACCAAAATTTTGGACTTCCGGTCAGCTCACCAAAAACGAGTTGAAAAATGGAGCTCAGGGGCACAGCAATTCACAAACTGGCCGAGTAATAAAGGACAACTATCGTCCAAAAATCTGTTGAGGGAAGGCAACGAGGCGGACTTGAAAGCGAGGCAGAATAGCAGGAAACAGATTTCAAGAGGTACGTAGGAATCGCCTTTAAAGCACAGGAAGAGGGGCACAACTTCGACAATGATGCACTTGGCCAAAAAGGGCGTATGCGTTTTGTCCTGAATATATTCAGGAGAAAACACATACGCCCTTTTTGGCCAAGCAAGCAAGCGGGCAATGCAAATCTGCACTACAAAGAAGTATCACTTCCCACCGGTCAAAAGGGCCATACACAAAATGTGTAAAAACCAGAAAGGCAAGACAGGCCCTGGAGAACAGGGAGCCTTGTTATGCTGATGGGCGGATGTAAATTGCCAACTGCCTCTCTGGAGGAGTTCATTGTGTTCCCTAAAACAAGTAAAGAACAGAGCTACAGAGCCAAGGGCACTTCCAGTCTAGGGAATATACCTTGGGAAAACTGAAAATCAATAAGACAGAGCCACCCCAAAATTTAGGGCTGCACTGCTTACAAGGACCTCAACTTGGGTACACCTTAAATATCTCAGGAAATATAAAAATAGTTCAAAAAATTGTGGTACTTATGTACGATGGAATATCCCTCAGCCATGAAATCAATGACATAAGACCAGTAGCAGCAAAATGGGTGGATTCAGGTACGATGATTCTAAGTGAAATAAGTCACACAGAAAAAGAAACTTATCATAAGGTATCACTTATGAAGATCCTGTAAACTTGGCTACACTTGAACTGAGTTAGGAAAGAGAACAGTGTCTCACATTTAGAAAACACTCTTATGCCTGCTTAAGGGGGAAAGAGAGGCGGGGTGATGCATAAAACCAGAGTTTGATATAAGCACAGGTACCGTTCCAAAAACCAACTATGGAATAGACAAGAGCTACACCTTCCTCAGTGAAAGGGACTCAAAACACCATATTTCCCGCAGAGGAATATATCTGAGTAGTAAGAATCTTAAAACCTATGTATTGATATGTCTCTGTAAGGGAATCAAGTGTGTCTAGACTAGCATAAACATGGCAGCGAAAATCAGCTCAAACCCACTATAAAAAGGAATTTCAAAAACAAAACAAAAAACCTGGGAAATTCTTTACAATTCCTTCAGGGTCTCTGATGAAACCTGGAATGACCCTATCTACAACGACTGCTGGATGTGGCATAAGGCTGGACACTTTGGACAGAGACGATTGGTGACATTTGGTGAGCAAATGCAGACCCTTTAAAGCACAAATGCCTGGCACCCATTGCAAGGGTCCCAACTCTCCAGGTTGAAGGGAATATTACTACAGGTATAACATGTACGGGAAACCTACAGAACGGACACACTGTGAATACTAAAGGTTTCTAAAATTCAACGAATAGTCCCTCTCTTGGTGCTCCTGTTTGACTTTCCATCTGCTTTACTATCAACCTCCCAAATTGGAGAGACAGCCCCTTTAACCTCCTGGTTCGCACAGGTTGCCAATTTGGCAGAGGATGAAAGGGAACAGGGAGAACCAATGAGAGAGTAGTTGTTTGGCATTTGTACGGGCACATATCACTCTAATTTCCTGGAAGGAAGGAGAATTAACCAAAGTCTCAGCCACCCACTGGGAACCAACATAGGTCCTGAACCAAAGTTTTGGACATGCGGTCAGCTCACAAAAAACGAGTTGAAAAATGGAGCTCAGGGGCACAGCAATTCACAAACTGGCCGAGTAATAAAGGACAACTATCGTCCAAAAATCTGTTGAGGGAAGGCAACGAGGCGGACTTGAAAGCGAGGCAGAATAGCAGGAAACAGATTTTAGGAGATACATTGGAATCGCCTTTAAAGCACAGGAAGAGGGGCCCAACTACGAAAATGATGCACTTGGCCAAAAAGGGCGTATGTGTTTTCTCCTGAATATATTCAGGAGAAAACGCATACGCCCTTTTTGGCCAAGCAAGCAAGCGGGCAATGCAAATCTGCACTACAAAGAAGTATCACTTCCCACCGGTCAAAAGGGCCATACACAAAATGTGTAAAAACCAGAAAGGCAAGACTGGCCCTGGAGAACAGGGAGCCTTGTTATGCTGATGGGCGGGATGTAAATTGCCACTTGCCTCTCTGGAGGAGTATATTGTGTTCCCTAAAACAAGTAAAGAACAGAGCTAAAGAGCCAAGGGCACTTCCAGTATAGGGAATATACCTTGGGAATTCTGAAAATCAATAAGACAGAGCCACCCCAAAATTTAGGGCTGCACTGCTTACAAGGACCTCAACTTGGGTACACCTTAAATATCCCAGGAAATATAAAATTGGTTCAAAAATTGTCGTACTTACGTACGATGGAATATCCCTCAGCCATGAAATCAATGTCATAAACCAGTAGCAACAAAATGGGTGGATTCAGGTATGATGATTCTAAGTGAAATATGTCACAGAGAAATAGAAACTTATCATAAGATATCACTTATGCAGATCCTGTAAACATGGCTACACTTGAACTGAGTTAGGAAAGAGAACAGAGTCTCACATTTAGAAAACACTCTTATGCCTGCTTAAGGGGGAAAGAGAGGTGGAGTGATGCATAAAACCAGAGTTTGATATAAGCACAGGTACCGTTCCAAAAACCAACTATGGAATAGACAAGACCTACACCTTCCTCAGTGAAAGGGACTCAAAACCCCATATTTCCCGCAGAGGAATATATCAGACTAGTAAGAATCTTAAAACCTATGTATTGATATGTCTCCGTAAGGGAATCAAGTGTGTCTAGACTGGCATAAACATGGCAGCGAGAATCAGCTCAAACCCACTATAAAAAGGAATTTCAAAAACAAAACAAAAAAACTGGGAAATTCTTTACAATTCCTTCAGGGTCTCTGATGAAACCTGGAATGACCCTATCTACAACGACAGCTGGATGTGGCATAAGGCTGGACACTTGGGACTGAGAGGATTGGTGAGATTGGGTGAACAAATGCAGACCCTTTAAAGCAATAATGCATGGCACCCATTCCATGGATCCCAACTCTCCAGGTTGAAGGGAATATTACTACAGTTATAACATGTACGGGAAACCTAGAGAACGGACACACTGTGAATACAAAAGGTTTCTAAAACTCAATGAATAGTCCCTCTCCTGGTGCTCCGGTTTGAGTTTCCATCTGCTTTACTATCAACCTCCCAACTTGGAGAGACAGCCCCTTTAACCTCCTGGTTCGCACAGGTTGCCAATTTGGCAGAGGATGAAAGGGAAGAGGGAGAACCAATGAGAGAGTAGCTGTTAGGCATTTGGACGGGCACATATCACTGTAATTTCCCGCAGGAAGAAGAATTAACCAAAGTCTCAGCCCCCCACCGGGAACCAGTGTAGTTCCTGAACCAAAATTTTGGACTTGCGGTCAGCTCACCAAAAACGAGTTGAAAAATGGAGCTCAGGGGCACAGCAATTCACAAACTGGCCGAGTAATAAAGGACAACTATCGTCCAAAAATCTGTTGAGGGAAGGAAATGAGGTGGACTTGAAAGCGAGGCAGAATAGCAGGAAACAGATTTCAAGAGGTACGTTGGAATCGCCTTTAAAGCACAGGAAGAGGGGCACAACTTCGACAATGATGCACTTGGCCAAAAAGCGCGTATGCGTTTTCTCCTGAATATATTCAGGTGAAAACGTATATGCCCTTTTTGGCCAAGCAAGCAAGCGGGCAATGCAAATCTGCACTACAAAGAAGTATCACTTCCCACCGGTTAAAAGGGACATCCACAAAATGTGTAAAAACCAGAAAGGCAAGACAGGCCCTGGAGAACAGGGAGCCTTGTTATGCTGATGGGCGGGATGTAAATTGCCAACTGCCTCTCTGGAGGAGTGCATTGTGTTCCCTAAAACAAGTAAACAACAGAGCTACAGAGCCAAGGGCACTTCCAGTCTAGGGAATATACCTTGGGAAAACTGAAGATCAATAAGACAGAGCCACCCCAAAATTTAGGGCTGCACTGCTTACAAGGACCTCAACTTGGGTACACCTTAAATATCCCAGGAAATATAAAAATGTTTCAAAAAATTGTGGTACTTATGTACGATGGAATATCCCTCAGCCAAGAAATCAATGTCATAAGACCAGTAGCAGCAAAATGGGTGGATTCAGGTACGATGATTCTAAGTGAAATAAGTCACACAGAAAAAGAAACTTATCATAAGGTATCACTTATGAAGATCCTGTAAACATGGCTACACTTGAACTGAGTTAGGAAAGAGAACAGTGCCTCACATTTAGAAAACACTCTTATGCCTGCTTAAGGGGGAAGGAGAGGTGGGGTGATGCATAAAACCAGAGTTTGATATAAGCACAGGTACCGTTCCAAAAACCAACTATGGAATAGACAAGACCTACACCTTCCTCAGTGAAAGGGACTCAAAACCCCATATTACCCGCAGAGGAATATATCTGACTAGTAAGAATCTTAAAACCTATGTATTGATATGTCTCCGTAAGGGAATCAAGTGTGTCTAGACTAGCATAAACATGGCAGCGAAAATCAGCTCAAACCCACTATAAAAAGGAATTTCAAAAACAAAACAAAAAACCTGGGAAATTCTTTACAATTCCTTCAGGGTCTCTGATGAAACCTGGAATGACCCTATCTACAACGACTGCTGGATGTGGCATAAGGCTGGACACTTTGGACAGAGACGATTGGTGACATTTGGTGAGCAAATGCAGACCCTTTAAAGCACAAATGCCTGGCACCCATTGCAAGGGTCCCAACTCTCCAGGTTGAAGGGAATATTACTACAGGTGTAACATGTACGGGAAACCTACAGAACGGACACACTGTGAATACTAAAGGTTTCTAAAATTCAACGAATAGTCCCTCTCTTGGTGCTCCTGTTTGACTTTCCATCTGCTTTACTATCAACCTCCCAAATTGGAGAGACAGCCCCTTTAACCTCCTGGTTCGCACAGGTTGCCAATTTGGCAGAGGATGAAAGGGAACAGGGAGAACCAATGAGAGAGTAGTTGTTAGGCATTTGTACGGGCACATATCACTCTAATTTCCTGGAAGGAAGGAGAATTAACCAAAGTCTCAGCCACCCACTGGGAACCAACATAGGTCCTGAACCAAAGTTTTGGACATGCGGTCAGCTCACAAAAAACGAGTTGAAAAATGGAGCTCAGGGGCACAGCAATTCACAAACTGGCCGAGTAATAAAGGACAACTATCGTCCAAAAATCTGTTGAGGGAAGGCAACGAGGCGGACTTGAAAGCGAGGCAGAATAGCAGGAAACAGATTTTAGGAGGTACATTGGAATCGCCTTTAAAGCACAGGAAGAGGGGCACAACTACGAAAATGATGCACTTGGCCAAAAAGGGCGTATGTGTTTTCTCCTGAATATATTCAGGAGAAAACGCATACGCCCTTTTTGGCCAAGCAAGCAAGCGGGCAATGCAAATCTGCACTACAAAGAAGTATCACTTCCCACCGGTCAAAAGGGACATCCACAAAATGTGTAAAAACCAGAAAGGCAAGACAGGCCCTGGAGAACAGGGAGCCTTGTTATGCTGATGGGCGGGATGTAAATTGCCACTTGCCTCTCTGGAGGAGTATATTGTGTTCCCTAAAACAAGTAAAGAACAGAGCTAAAGAGCCAAGGGCACTTCCAGTATAGGGAATATACCTTGGGAATTCTGAAAATCAATAAGACAGAGCCACCCCAAAATTTAGGGCTGCACTGCTTACAAGGACCTCAACTTGGGTACACCTTAAATATCCCAGGAAATATAAAATTGGTTCAAAAATTGTGGTACTTACGTACGATGGAATATCCCTCAGCCATGAAATCAATGTCATAAACCAGTAGCAACAAAATGGGTGGATTCAGGTATGATGATTCTAAGTGAAATATGTCACAGAGAAATAGAAACTTATCATAAGATATCACTTATGCAGATCCTGTAAACATGGCTACACTTGAACTGAGTTAGGAAAGAGAACAGAGTCTCACATTTAGAAAACACTCTTATGCCTGCTTAAGGGGGAAAGAGAGGTGGAGTGATGCATAAAACCAGAGTTTGATATAAGCACAGTTACCGTTCCAAAAACCAACTATGGAATAGACAAGACCTACACCTTCCTCAGTGAAAGGGACTCAAAACCCCATATTTCCCGCAGAGGAATATATCAGACTAGTAAGAATCTTAAAACCTATGTATTGATATGTCTCCATAAGGGAATCAAGTGTGTCTAGACTGGCATAAACATGGCAGCGAGAATCAGCTCAAACCCACTATAAAAAGGAATTTCAAAAACAAAACAAAAAAACTGGGAAATTATTTACAATTCCTTCAGGGTCTCTGATGAAACCTGGAATGACCCTATCTACAACGACAGCTGGATGTGGCATAAGGCTGGACACTTGGGACTGAGAGGATTGGTGAGATTGGGTGAACAAATGCAGACCCTTTAAAGCAATAATGCATGGCACCCATTCCATGGATCCCAACTCTCCAGGTTGAAGGGAATATTACTACAGTTATAACATGTACGGGAAACCTAGAGAACGGACACACTGTGAATACAAAAGGTTTCTAAAACTCAATGAATAGTCCCTCTCCTGGTGCTCCGGTTTGAGTTTCCATCTGCTTTACTATCAACCTCCCAACTTGGAGAGACAGCCCCTTTAACCTCCTGGTTCGCACAGGTTGCCAATTTGGCAGAGGATGAAAGGGAAGAGGGAGAACCAATGAGAGAGTAGCTGTTAGGCATTTGGACGGGCACATATCACTGTAATTTCCCGCAGGAAGAAGAATTAACCAAAGTCTCAGCCCCCCACCGGGAACCAGTATAGTTCCTGAACCAAAATTTTGGACTTGCGGTCAGCTCACCAAAAACGAGTTGAAAAATGGAGCTCAGGGGCACAGCAATTCACAAACTGGCCGAGTAATAAAGGACAACTATCGTCCAAAAATCTGTTGAGGGAAGGCAATGAGGTGGACTTGAAAGCGAGGCAGAATAGCAGGAAACAGATTTCAAGAGGTACGTTGGAATCGCCTTTAAAGCACAGGAAGAGGGGCACAACTTCGACAATGATGCACTTGGCCAAAAAGCGCGTATGCGTTTTCTCCTGAATATATTCAGGTGAAAACGTATATGCCCTTTTTGGCCAAGCAAGCAAGCGGGCAATGCAAATCTGCACTACAAAGAAGTATCACTTCCCACCGGTTAAAAGGGACATCCACAAAATGTGTAAAAACCAGAAAGGCAAGACAGGCCCTGGAGAACAGGGAGCCTTGTTATGCTGATGGGCGGGATGTAAATTGCCAACTGCCTCTCTGGAGGAGTGCATTGTGTTCCCTAAAACAAGTAAACAACAGAGCTACAGAGCCAAGGGCACTTCCAGTCTAGGGAATATACCTTGGGAAAACTGAAGATCAATAAGACAGAGCCACCCCAAAATTTAGGGCTGCACTGCTTACAAGGACCTCAACTTGGGTACACCTTAAATATCCCAGGAAATATAAAAATGTTTCAAAAAATTGTGGTACTTATGTACGATGGAATATCCCTCAGCCAAGAAATCAATGTCATAAGACCAGTAGCAGCAAAATGGGTGGATTCAGGTACGATGATTCTAAGTGAAATAAGTCACACAGAAAAAGAAACTTATCATAAGGTATCACTTATGAAGATCCTGTAAACATGGCTACACTTGAACTGAGTTAGGAAAGAGAACAGTGCCTCACATTTAGAAAACACTCTTATGCCTGCTTAAGGGGGAAGGAGAGGTGGGGTGATGCATAAAACCAGAGTTTGATATAAGCACAGGTACCGTTCCAAAAACCAACTATGGAATAGACAAGACCTACACCTTCCTCAGTGAAAGGGACTCAAAACCCCATATTACCCGCAGAGGAATATATCTGACTAGTAAGAATCTTAAAACCTATGTATTGATATGTCTCCGTAAGGGAATCAAGTGTGTCTAGACTGGCATAAACATGGCAGCGACAATCAGCTCAAACCCACTATAAAAATGAATTTCAAAAATAAAACAAAACAACTGGGAAATTCTTTACAATTCCTTCAGGGTCTCTGATGAAACCTGGAATGACCCTATCTACAGCGACAGCTGGATGTGGCATAAGGCTGGACACTTGGGACTGAGAGGATTGGTGAGATTGGGTGAGCAAATGCAGACCCTTTAAAGCAATAATGCATGGCACACATTCCATGTGTCCCAACTCTCCAGGTTGAAGGGAATATTACTACAGCTATAACATGTACGGGAAACCTAGAGAACGGACACACTGTGAATACGAAAGGTTTCTAAAACTCAACGAATAGTCCCTCTCCTGGTGCTCCGGTTTGACTTTCCATCTGCTTTACTATCAACCTCCCAACTTGGAGAGACAGCCCCTTTAACCTCCTGCTTCACACAGTTTGCTAATTGTGCAGAGGATGAAAGGGATGAGGGAGAACCAATCAGAGAGTAGATGTAGGCATTTGGACGGGCACATGTCACTCTAATTTCCCGGCAGGAAGAAGAATTAACCAAAGCCTCAGCCACCCACAGGGTACCAATATAGCCACCCCTGGAACCAGTATAGGTCTTGAAGCAAAATTGTGGATTTGCGGCCAGCTCACAAAGATGGGATTTGAAAATTGGAGCTCAGGGGCACAGCAATTCACAAACCTGCAGACTTATAAAGTACTACTCTCTTCCAAAAATCTGTTGAGGGAAGGCAATGAAGCGGCCTTGAAAATGAGGCAGAATTGCACAAAACATATTTCAACAGGTAAATTGGAATCGCCTTTAAAGCACAGGAAAAGCATCCCAACTTGGACAGAGATGCACTTGGCCAAAAAGGGCGTATGCCTTTTCTCCTGAATATATTCAGAAGAAAACGCATACACCCTTTTTGGCCAATCAAGCAAGCGCGCAATACAAATCCACACTACAAAGAATTGTCACTTACCACTGGTCAAAAGGGACATCCGAATATCTGTAAAAACCAGAAAGGTTGGGCTTCCCTGGTGGCGCAGTGGTTGCGAGTCTGCCTGCCGATGCAGGGGACACGGGTTCGTGCCCCGGTCTGGGAGGATCCCACGTGCCGCGGAGAGGCTGGGCCCGTGAGCCATGGCCACTGGGCCTGCGCGTCCGGAGCCTGTGCCCCGCAATGGGAGAGGCCACAGCAGTGAGAGGCCCGCATAAAGCAAAAAAAAAAAAAAAAAAAAAAAACAAACCAGAAAGGCAAGAGAGAGATGGCAAGGGCATGAAACAATGTGATCCCAATGGTCATGGAGGATTGTGATGACAAGTGCATGGAGAATTGTGATGACAAGATTATGTACCACTTTGTTGACAAAGGCAAGGAGCATTATGATGACAAGGTTCATGGAGCACTGTAATGACAAGCATCACGGAGCATAGTGATTACAGGGGTCATGGAGCATTGGGATGACAAGCGCATGGATCATTGAGATGACAATGGTCATGGAGCATTTTAATGACAAGAGTCCCGGATCATTGTGTTGTCAGGGTTCATGGAGCATTGTGATGACAGTGGTCATGGAGCATTGTGATGACAGGGGTCGTGGCGCATTGTGATGAGAAGGTCATGGAGCATTGGGCTGAAAATGTCCATGGAGTACTGTGATGACAGGGGTCATGGAGCATTGTGATGACAAGGTACTGGAGCACTGTGATGAGAAGACCATGGAGCCTTGTGATGACAAGTCTCATGGAGCATTCTGATGAAAAGTGCCATGGAGCATTGTGATTACAGGGGTCTTGGAGCATTGTGATGACAAGGGCATGGAGCATTGGGATGAGAAGGCCATGGAGCGTTCTGATGACATGCATCATGGAGATTTGTGATGACAAGGGCATGGAGCATTGTGATTACAGCGGTCTTGGAGCACTGTGATGAAAAGGGCATGGATCATTGTGATGAAAAAGGCATGGAGCCTTGTCATGACAGGGTTCAAGGAGCAAACTGACAACAAGTGTCAGGGAGCATTGTGATGACAAGGGTATTGAGTATTGTGATGACAAAGGTCATGGAGCACTGTAATGAGAAGACCATGGATAATTGTGATGACGAGCGTCATGGGGCGTTGTGATGATAAGTGTTATGGAACATATTGATCACAAGGATTTGGAGCATTTTGATGACAGAGGTCATGGAGCATTTTGGTTTCATTGTGATGACAATAGCCTGAAGCATTATGATGATGGGCATGGTGCATTGTGATGACAGGGTTCATGGAGCATTGAGATGAAAAGGGGCATGGAGCATTGCGATTACAGGAGTCTTGGAGCATTGTGATGACAAAGGCATGGAACATCGTGAATGAGAAGGCCATGGAGCATTCTTTTGACATGCGTCATGGAGCTTTGTGATGACAAGGGCATGGAGCATTGTGATTACAGGGGTCTTGGAGCATTGTGATGACAAGGGTCATGGAGCCTTGTGATGACAAGGCTGTGGAACATTGTGATGGCAGGGGTCATGGAGCATTGTTATGACAGGGGTAATGGAGCATTGTGATGACAAGGGCATGGAGCATTGGTCTGAAAAGTTTCATGGATTATTGTGATGAGAGGGGGCAAGGAGCATTGTGATGACAAGGGCATGGAACACTGTGATACATGGGTCATGGAGGATTGTAATGAGAAGCGCATGGAGCATTGTGATAAGAATGGCATCGAGCATTGTGATGAAAAGCATCATGGAGCCTGTGATGACAAGGGAATGGAACAATGTGATGAGAGGGTTCATGGAGCATTGTGATGACAATGGCATGCAGCATTGTGATGACAAGGGTCATTGAGCTTTGTAATGACAAAGGTCATGGAGCATTTTGATGACAAGGGTGTGGTGCATTCTGTTGTGAAGGGCAGGGAGCATTGTGATGACAGGGGTTATGGAACATTGTGATGTCAGGGGAATGGAGCATTGTGATGATAAAGGCATGTAGCATTGTTGTGACAAGGGTCATGGAATATTGTGATGACAGGGGTGAGGGAGTATTGTGTTGACTAGTGATTGAACATTGTGATATCAGTGGTGAGAGAGCATTTTGATGAGAAGTGCATGGAGCAGTGTGATGACAAGGTGTATGGAGCATTGTGATGACAATTGCATGGCACATTGTGATGCCATGGGTCATGGAGTATTGTGCTAACAAAGGCATTGATCATTGGGAGGACAAGGGTCAACAAGCATTGTGATGAAATGTTCATGGAGCTCTGTGGTGACAAAGGTCACAGAGCATTGTGATGACGAGGGCATGGACCATTGTAATGACAAAGGTCATGAAGCATTGTGATGACTGGAGTCATGGAGCATTGTGATGACAGGGGCATGTTGCATTGGTTTGACAAGTTTCAGGGATTATTGTGATGACAGTGGGCATGGCGCATTGTGATGACAAGGGCATGGAGCATTGTGATGAGAAGGTCATGGAGTATTGTGAAGAAGGGTGTCAGGGAGCATTGTGATGACATATGTCGTGGTCCATTGCGATGACAATGGAATGGAGCATTGTGATGCCAAGTGTCATGGAGCATTGTGATGACAAAGGTAATGGAGCATTTTGATGACAAGCGCTTGGAGCATTGTGATGACAAGGGTCATGGAGCATTGTGATAACAAGGGCCATTGAGAATATTGATGACATGTTCATGAAGCATTGTGATGACAATCACATGGAGCTTGCTGTGACAGGGATCATGGAGCATTGCGATGACAAGTGCATAGAGAATTGTGATGACAAAGCATGTAACACTGTGATGAAAAGCATCATGGAGCACAGTGATGCCAAGAACGTGGAGAATTGTGATGACAGGGGACATGGAGCATTGTGATGACCAGGGCATGGAGTATTGTGATGGCAAGACCGTGGAGCATTGTGATGAGAAGACCATGGATAATTGTGATGATGAGCGTCATGGAGCACTGTAATGACAAGGGGTATGGAGCATTGTGATGACAGGGGTCATGGAGCATTGTGATGACAAGGTTCATGGAGCATTCTGATGACAAGCTTGTGGAGTATTTTGATGACAATGACATGGAACATTTTGATGAAAATGGCATGGGGCATTGTGATGAAAAAGACATGGAGCCTTTTCATGACAGTTTTCAGGGAGCATTCTGACGACAAGTGTCAGGGAGCATTGTGATGACAAAGGTCATGGAGAATTGTGACGACAAAGGCATGGAGTATTGTGATGACAAGCACATGGAGCTTGCTATGACGGGGTCATGGAGCATTGCGATGACAAGTGCATAGAGAATTGTGATGACAAAGCATGTAACACTGTGATGAGAAGTGTCATGGAGCATAGTGATGCCAAGATCGTGGAGAATTGTGATGACAGGGGACATGGAGCATTGTGATGACCAGGGCATGGAGCATTGCGATGGCAAGATCGTGGAGCATTGTGATGAGACGACCATGGATAATTGTAATGACGAGGGTCATGGAGCACTGTAATGAAAAGGGGTATAGAGCATTGTGATGACAGTGGTCATGGAGTATTGTGATGACCGGGGACATGGAGCATTGTGATGCCCAAGGCATGGAGCACTGTGATGGCAAGACCGTGGAGCATTGTGATGAGAAGACCATGGATAATTGTGATGAGGAGCGTCATGGAGCACTGTAATGACAAGTGGTATGGAGCCTTGTGATGACAGGGTTCATGGAGCATTGTTATGACAGTGGTCATGGAGCATTGTGATGACAAGGGTCATGGAGCATTTTGATGACAAGTGCGTGGAGCATTGTGATGAGAAGACCATGGACAATTGTGATTACGAGTGTCATGGAGCACTGTAATGACAAGCAGTATGGAGCATTGTGATGACAGGGGTCATGGAGCATTGTGATGACTGGGGACATGGAGCATTGTGATGACCAGGGCATGGAGCATTGTGATGGCAAGACCGTGGAGCACTGTGATGAGAAGACCATGGATAATTGTGATGACGAACATCATGAAGCACTGTAATGACAAGGGGCATGGAGCATTGTGATGACAGGTGTCATGGAGCATTGTGATGACAGGGGTCATGGATCATTGAGATGACAAGGGTCACGGAGCATTCTGATGACAAGCTTGTGGAGTATTGTGATGACAATGGCATGAAGCATTGTGATGAAAAGGGCATGGATCATTGTGATGAAAAAGGCATGGAGACTTGTCATGACAGGGTTCAATGAGCATACTGATGACAAGTGTCAGGGAGCATTGTGATGACAAGTGTATTGAGCATTGTGATGACAAAGGTCATGGAACATTGTGATGAGAAGTCCATGGATAATTGTGATGACCAGCGTCATGGGGCGTTGTGATGACAAGTGTTATGGAACATTGTGATCACAAGGGTTTGGAGCATTGTGATGAGAGAGGTCATGGAGAATTTTGATTTCATTGTGATGACAATAGCATGAAGCATTATGATGATGGGCATGGTGCATTGTGATGACAGGGTTCATGGAGCATTGAGATGAAAAGAGTCATGGATCATTGTAATAACAAGGGTCTTGGAGCATTGTGATGACAAGGGCATGGAGTATTGTGATGAGAAGGCCATGGAGCATTCTGATGACATGCGTCAGGGAGCATTGTGATGACATGGGCATGGAGCATTGTGATTACAGGGGTCTTGGAGCATTGTGATGACAAGGGCCATGGAGTCTTGTGATGACAAGGCCGTAGAACATTGTGATGGCAGGGGTCATGGAGCATTGTTATGACAGGTGTAAGGGAGCATTGTGATGACAAGGGCATGGAGCATTGGTCTGAAAAGTTTCATGGATTATTGTGATGAGAGTGAGCATGGAGCATTGTGATGACAAGGGCACGGAACACAGTGATACATGTGTCATGGAGGATTGCAATGACAAGGGCATGGAGCATTGTGATGACAAGCGTCATGGAGCTTTGTGATGACAACGGCATGGAGCATTGTGATTCCAAGGGTCATGGAGCTTTGTGATGACATAGGCCGTGGAGCATTTTGAGGACAAGGGCGTGGTGCATTGTGATGAGAAGGGCAGGGAGCATTGTGATGACAGGGTCATGGAGCAATTGGATGAAAAGGGTCATGGAACATTTTGATGACAGTGTTTATGGAACACTGTGATGTTAGGGGTCATGGAGCATTGTGATGTAAAGGGTCATGGAGCATTGTGATGTCAGGGGTCATGGAGCATTGTGATGATAAGAGCATGTAGCATTGTTGTGACAAGGGTCATGGAACATTGGGATGACAGGGTGGAGGGAGTATTGTGTTGACTAGTGATGGAACATTGTGATATCAGTGGTGAGAGAGCATTTTGATGAGAGGTGCATGGAGCATTGTGATGACAAGGCTGTGGAGCATTGTGATGAGAAACGCAGGGCACATTGTGATGACATGAGTCATGGAACATTGTGCTGACAATCGCATGGAGCATTGTGATGACAAGGTTTATGGAGCATTGTGATGACAAAGATGTGGAGCATTGTGATGACAAGCGCATGGCACATTTGATGCCATGTGTCATGGAGTAATGTGCTGACAAAGGCATGGAGCATTGTGATGACAAGGGTCACCGAGCATTGTGATGAAATGTTCATGGAGTGTTGTGGTCACAAAGGTTACAGAGCCTTGTGATGACGAGGGCATGGACCATTGTGATGACAAAGGTCATGAAGCATTGTGATGACTGGAGTCACGGAGCATTGTGATGACAGGGGTCATAGAGCATTGTGATGAAAGGGCATGGAGCATTGTGATGACAGTGGCACGTTGCATTGGTTTGACAAGTTTCATGGATTATTGTGATGACAGTGGGCATGGCGCATTGTGATGACAAGGGCATGGAGCATTGTGATGAGAAGGTCATGGAGTATTGTGAAGAAGGGTGTCAGGGAGCATTGTGATGACATATGTCATGGTCTATTGCAATGACAATGGAATGTAGCATTGTGATGCCAAGTGTCATGGAGGATTGTGATGACAAAGGTAATGGAGCATTTTGATGACAAGGGCTTGGAGCATTGTGATGACAAGGGTCATGGAGCATTGTGATAACAAGGGCCATTGAGAATTTTGATGACATGTTCATGAAGCATTGTGATGACAATCACATTGAGCTTGCTATGACAGGGGTCATGGAGCCTTGCGATGACAAGTGCATAGAGAATTGTGATGACAAAACATGTAACACTGTGATGAGAAGTATCATGGAGCATAGTGATGCCAAGAACGTGGAGAATTGTGATGACAGGGGACATGGAGCGTTGTGATGACCAGGGCATGGAGCATTGTGATGGCAAGACCGTGGAGCACTGTGATGAGAAGACCATGGATAATTGTGATGACGAGCATCATGGAGCACTGTAATGACAAGGGGTATGGAGCATTGTGATGACAGGGGTCATGGAGCATTGTGATGACTGGGGACATGGAGCATTGTGATGACCAGTGCATGGAGCCTTGTGATGGCAAGATCGTGGAGCACTGTGATGAGAAGATCATGGATAATTGTGATGACGAGTGTCATGGAACACTGTAATGACAAGGGGTATAGAGCATTGTGATGACAGTGGTCATGGAGCATTGTGATTACCGGGGACATGGAGCATTGTGATGCCCAAGGCATGGAGCACTGTGATGGCAAGACCGTGGAGCATTGTGATGAGAAGACCATGGATAATTGTGATGAGGAGCGTCATGGAGCACTGTAATGACCAGTGGTATGGAGCCTTGTGATGACAGGGGTCATGGAGCATTGTTATGACAGTGGTCATGGAGCATTGTGATGACAAGGGTCATGGAGCATTTTGATGACAAGGGCGTGGAGCACTGTGATGAGAAGACCATGGACAATTGTGATTACGAGTGTCATGGAGCACTGTAATGACAAGCGGTATGGAGCATTGTGATGACAGGGTCATGGAGCATTGTGATGACTGGGGACATGGAGCATTGTGATGACCAGGGCATGGAGCATTGTGATGGCAAGACCGTGGAGCACTGTGATGAGAAGACCATGGATAATTGTTATGACGAACATCATGGAGCACTGTAATGACAAGGGGCATGGAGCATTGTGATGACAGGTGTCATGGAGCATTGTGATGACAGGGGTCATGGATCATTGAGATGAAAAGTGTCACGGAGCATTCTGATGACAAGCTTGTGGAGTATTGTGATGACAATGGCATGGAGCATTGTGATGAAAAGGGCATGGATCATTGTGATGAAAAAGGCATGGAGACTTGTCATGACAGGTTTCAATGAGCAAACTGATGACAAGTATCAGGGAGCATTGTGATGACAAGTGCATTAAGAATTGTGATTACAAAGGTCATGGAGCATTGTGATGAGAAGTCCATGGATAATTGTGATGACGAGCGTCATGGAACACTGTAATGACAAGGGGTATGGAGCATTGTGATGACAGGGGTCATGGAGCATTCTGAAGACAATGATCAGGGAGCATTCTGATGACAAGCTTGTGGAGTATTGTGATGACAATGACATGGAGCGTTGTGATGAAAAGGGCATGGAGCATTCTGATGAAAAAGGCATGGAGCATTTTCATGACAGTGTTCAAGGAGTATTCTGACGACAAGTGTCAGGGAGCATTGTGATGACAAGTGTATTGAGAATTGTGATGACAAAGGTAATGGAGCATTGTGACGACAAGTGCATGGAGTATTGTCATGACAGTCATCATGGAGTGTTGTGATTTCAGGTGTTATGGAACATTGTGATCACAAGGGGTTGGAGCATTGTGATGACAGAGGTCATGGACCATTTTGATTTCAAGGAGCATGGAGCATTGTGATGACAAGGGCATGGAGCAATGTGATCCCAAGGTTCATGGAGGATTGTGATGAAAATGGTAATGGAGTATTGTGATGACAAGCTCATGGAGCAGTGTGATGACAAGGTCATGTAGGATTTTGATGACACAGGCATGGAGAATTGTGATGATAAGGGTCATGGAGCACTGTGATGATAAGCGTCACGGAGCATTGTGATTACAGGGGTCATGGAGCATTGGGATGACAAGGGCATGGATCATTGTGATGACAAGTGTCATGGAGCATTGGGCTGAAAATGTTCATGGAGCATTGTGATGACAAGGGAATGGAGCATTGTGATGACAAGAGTCCCGGATCATTGTGTTGTCAGGGGTCATGGAGTGTGGTGATGACAGTGGTCATGGAGGATTGTGATGATATGGGTCATGGAGCATTGTGATGAGAAGGTCATGAAGCATTGGGCTGAAAATGTTCATGGAGTATTGTGATGACACGGGTCATGGAGCATTGTAATGAGAAGGGAATTGAGCACTGTGATGACAAGGTCCTGGAGCATTGTGATGGGAAGTCCATGGAGCCTTGTGATGACAATTCTCATGGAACATTCTGATGAAAAGGGGCATGGAGCATTGTGATTACAGGGGTCTTGGAGCATTGTGATGACAAGGGCATGGAGTATTGTGATGAGAAGGCCATGGAGCATTCTGATGACATGCGTCATGGAGCTTTGTGCTGACAAGGGCATGGAGTATTGTGATGAAAATGGCATGGATCATTGTTATGAAAAAGGCATGGAGCCTTGTCATGACAGGGTTCTAGGAGCATACTGACGGCAAGTGTCACGGAGCATTGTGATGACAAGTGTAATGAGCATTGTGATGACAAAGTTCATGGAGCATTGTGATGAGAAGACCATGGATAATTTTGATGATGAGCGTCATGGGGTGTTGTGATGATAAGTTTTATGGAACATTGTTATCACAAGGGTTTGGAGCATTGTGATGACAGAGGTCATGGAGCATTTTGATTTCATTGTGATGACAATAGCCTGAAGCATTATGGTGATGGGCATGGTGCATTGTGATGACAGCGTTCATGGAGCATTGAGATGAAAAGGGGCATGGAGCATTGTGATTACAGGGGTCTTGGAGCATTGTGATGACAAGGGCAAGGAGCATTGTGATGAGAAGGCCATGGAGCATTCTGATGACATGTGTCATTGAGCTTTGTGATGACAAGGGCATGGAGCATTGTGATTACAGGGGTCTTGGAGCATTGTGATGACAAGGGTCATGGAGCCTTGTGATGACAATGGTGTGGAACATTGTGATGGCAGGGGTCATGGAGCATTGTTATGACAGGGGTAATGGAGCATTGTGATGAGAAGGGCATGGAGCATTGGTCTGAAAAGTTTCATGGATTATTGTGATGAGAGTGGGCATGGAGCATTGTGATGACAAGGTCACGGAACACTGTGATCCATGGGTCATGGAGGATTGTAATGACAAGGGCATGGAGCATTGTGATGAGAAGGGCATCGAACATTGTTTTGACAAGCGTCATGGAGCTTTGTGATGACAAGGGCATGGAACAATGTGATGCGATGGTGCATGGAACATTGTGATTCCAAGGGTTAAGGAGCTTTGTGATGACAAAAGTCATGGAGCATTTTGATGTCAAGGGCGTGGTGCATTGTGATGAGAAGGGCAGGGAGCATTTTGATGACAGGGTCATGCAGCAATTTGATGAAAAGTGTAATGGAACATTTTGATGACAGGGGTTATAGAACATTGTGATGTCAGGGGTCATGGAGCTTTGGGATGAAAAGGGTCATGGAGCATTTTGATGACAGGTGTTATGGAACATTGTGATGTCAGGGGTCATGGAACATTGTGATGATAAGGGGATGTAGCATTGTGATGACAGGGGTCATGCAACATTGTGATTACAGGGGTGAGGGAGTATTGTGATGACTAGTGATGGAACAATGTGATATCTCTGTTGAGAGAGCATTTTGATGAGAAGTGCATGGAGCATTGTGATTACAAGGTTTATGGAGCATTACGATGACAAGGTTGTAGACCGTTGTGATGAAAATTACGTGGCACATTGTGATGACAAGGGTCATGGAGCATTGTTCTGACAAAGGCATGGAGCATTGTGATGACAAGGGTCACGGAGCATTGTGATGAAACGTTCATGGAGTATTGTGGTTACAAAGGTCACAGAGCCTTGTGATGATGTGGGCATGGACCACTGTGATGACAAATGATATGAAGCATTGTGATGACTGGAGTCACAGAGCATTGTGATGACAAGGGTCATGGAGCATTGTGATGACAAGGGCATGGAGCATTGTGATGACAGGGGCATGGAGCATTGGTCTGACAAGTTTAATAGATTATTGTGATGACAGTGGGCATGGGGCATTGTGATGACAAGGGCATGGGGCATTGTGATGAGAAGGTCATGGAGTATTGTGAAGACAGGTGTCAGGGAGCATTGTGATGACATATGTCATGGTCCATTGCGATGACAATGGCATGGAGCATTGTGATGCCAAATGTAATGGAGGATTGTGATGACAAATATAATGGAGCATTGTGATGACTAGGGCTTGGAGCATTATGATGACAAGGGCCATTGAAAATTTTCATGACAAGGTCGTGAAGCATTGTGATGACAAGGTGCTGGAGCATTGTGATGAGAAAACCATGGAGCCTTGTGAGACAAGTCTCATGGAGCATACTGATGAAAAGGGGCATGGAGCATTTTGATTAGAGTGTCTTGGAAAATTGTGATGACAAGGGCATGGAGCATTGTGATGAGAAGGCCAAGGAGCAGTCTGATGACATGCGTCATTGAGCTTTGTGATGACAAGGGCATGGAGCATTGTAATTACAGGTGTCTTGGAGCATTGTGATGAAAAAGGCATGGATCATTGTGATGAAAAAGGCATGGAGCCTTGTCATGACAGGGTTCAAGGAGCATATAGAGAACAAGTGTCAGGGAGCATTTTGATGACAAGTGTATTGAGCATTGTGATGACAAAGGTCATGGAGCATTGTGAAGAGAAGACCATAGATAATTGTGATGACGAGCGTCATGGGGCATTGTGATGACAAGTGTTATGGAATATGGTGATCACAAGGGTTTGGAGCAGTGTTATGACAGAGGTCATGGAGCATTTTGATTTCATTGTGATGACAATAGCCTGAAGCATTATGATGATGGGCATGGTGCATTGTGATGACAGGGTTCATGGATCATTGAGATAAAAAGGGACATGGAGCATTGTGATTACAGGTGTCTTGGAGCATTGTGATGAGAAGGGTCATGGAGCCTTGTGATGACAAGGCCATGGAACATCGTGATGGCAGGGATCATGGAGCATTGTTATCACAGGGGTAATGGAGCATTGTGATGACAAGGGCATGGAACATTTGTCTGAAAAGTTTCATGGATTATTGTGATGAGAGTGGCCATGGAGCATTGTGATGACAAGGGCACGGAACACAGTGATCCATGGGTCATGGAGGATTGTAATGACAAGCGCATGGAGCATTGTGATGAGAAGGGCATCGAGCAGTGTGATGACAAGCACCATGGAGCTTTTTGATGACAATTGCATGGAACAATGTGATGAGAGGTTTCATGGAGTATTGTGATGACAATGGCATGGAGCATTGTGATGCCAAGGGTCATGGAGCTTTGTGATGAAAAATGTCATGGAGCATTTTGATGACAAGGGCGTGGTGCATTGTGATGAGAAGGGCAGGGAGCATTGTGATGACATTGTCATGGACCAATTTGATGAAAAGGGTCATGGAACATTTTGATGAGAGGCGTTATGTAACATTGTGATGTCAGGGGTCATGGAGCATTTTGATTTCATTGTGATGACAAGAGCATGAAGCATTATGATGATGGGCATGGTGCACTGTGATGACAGGGTTCATGGAGCATTGTGATGAAAGGTGGCATGGAGCTTTGGTCTGACAAGTTTCATGGATTATTTTGATGACAGTGGGCATGGCACATTGTGATGACAAGGGCATGGAGCATTGTGATGACAAGGTCATGGAGTATTGTGAAGACAGGTGTCAGGGAGCATTGTGATGACATATATCATGTTCCATTGTGATGACAATAGCACGGAGCATTGTGATGCCAAGTGTCATGGAGGATTGTTGTGACAAAGGTAAAGGAGCATTGTGATGATAAGCGCATGGAGCATTGAGATGACAAGGGCCATTGATAATTTTAATGTCCATGTCGTGAAACATTGTGATGACAAGCGCATGGAGCTTCCTATGACAGGGGTCATGGAGCATTGCGATGACAAGTGCATGGAGTATTGTTATGACAAGAGCATATAACATTGTGATGAGAAGTGCCATGGAGCATTGTGATGACAAGGACGTGGAGAATTGTGAGGACAAGGGACATTGAGCTTTGAGATGACCAGGGCATGGAGCATTGTGATGGCAAAACCGTGGAGCATTGTGATAAGAAGACCTTGGGTAATTGTGATGATGAGCATCATGGAGCACTGTAATGACAAGGGGCATGAAGCATTGTGATGACAGGTGTCAGGGAGCATTGTGATGACAGGGGTCATGGAGCATTGTGATGACAAGGGCATGGAGCATTGTGATGACAAGGGTACGGAACATTGTGATGAAAAGTGCCATTGAGAATTTTGATGATAAAGTCGTGAAGCATTGTGATGACAAACACTTGGAGCTTGCTATGACAGGGGTCATGGAACATTGCAATGACAAGTGCATGGAGAATTGTGATGAAACGAGCATGTAACTTTGTGATGAGAAGTGTCATGTAGCATTGTGATGACAAGTACGTGGAGAATTGTTATGACAAGGGACATGGAGCATTGTGATAACCAGGGAATGGAGCATTGTGATGACAGGGGTCATGGAGCATTATTATGACAAGGGCCATGGTGCATTCTGATATAAGATATCACTTATGAAGGGACTGTAAACCTGGCTACATATGAACTGAATTAGGAAAGAGAACAGAGTCTCAGATTTAGAAAACACTCTTATGCTTGCTTAAGGGGGAAGGAGAGGTAGGGAGACACACAAAACCAGAGTTTGATATTAACACAGGTACCGTTCCATAATCCAAATACAGAAGAGACAAGCCCGAATCCTTCTTCAGTGAATGGGACTCAACACCCCTATTCCCCACAGAGAAATATATCTGACAAGTAAGGATCTTAAAACCTATGTATTGATATGTCTCCATAAGGGAACCAAGTGTGTCTAGAATGACATAAACACGGCAGTGAGAATCAGCTCAAACCCACTATAAAAAGGAATTTCAAAACAAAACAAAGAAACAGTGAAATTCTTACACAATACCTTCAGGGGTTCTGATGAAACTTGGAATGACCCTATCTACAACAACAGCTGGATGTGGCTTAAGGCTGTTCACTTGGGACTGAGAGGATTGGTGAGATTGGGTGTGAAAATGCAGACGCTTTAAAGCAATAATGCCTGCCACAGATTCCATGGTTCCCAACTCTCCAGGTAGAAGGGAATATCACTACAGTTATAACATGTATGGGAAACCTAGAGAATGGACACCCTCTGATGGTGAAAGGTTGCTAAAACTCTACTAATTTTTTTCCCTCCATGTGCTGCAGCTTGACATTCCAACTGCTTTAATATCAATCTCCCAACTTGGAGAGTCAGCACCTATAACCTCCTGGTTCGCACAGTTGGCACATTGTGCAGAGGATATAAGGGAAGAGGGAGAACCAATGAGAGAGTAGCTGTAGGCATTTGGACGGCCACATGTCACTCTAATTTCCCGTCATGAAGAAGAATTAACCAAACTCTCAGCCTGCCCCACCCCCATAACTAGTATAGGTCCTGAAGCAAAATTGTGGTTTTGCGGTCAGCTCACAAAAACACAAGTTGAAAAATGGAGCTCAGGGGCACAGCAATTCACTAACTTGCAGAGTTATAGAGGACTACTCTCTTCCAAAAATCTGTTGAGGAGAAGCCATGAGGCGGACTTGAAAATGAGGGAGATTTGCACGAAACAGATTCCCAGAAGTACATTGGAATCGCCTTTAAACACAGGAAAAGCATCACAACTTCGACAATTATGGAATTGTCCATAAAGGGCGCATGCGTTTTCTCCTGAATATATTCAGGAGAAAACGCATACACCCATTTTGGCCAACCAAGCAACCGCACAATGCAAATCTGCACTACAAAGAAGTATCACTTCCACCAGTCAAAAGGGATATCCCTAAAATGTGTAAAAACCAGAAAGGCAAGAGGGGCTATGGAGAACAGGGAGCCTTGTTATGCTGATGGGTGGGATGTAGATTGCCAACAGCCACTCTGGAGGAGTGCATTGTGTTCCCTAAAAGAATTAAGCAACAGAGCTTCACAACCTAAGGCACTTCCAGTCATGGGAATATACCTTGGGAAAATTGAAAATCAATAAGACACAGCAAACCCAAAATATAGGGCAGCACTGCTTACAAGAACCTCGACTTCGGGACACATTAAATAACCCAGGAAAGACAAAAATGGTAAAGAAATTGTGGTACATACGTATGATGGAATATCCCTCAGCCATGAAGTCAATGTCATAAGGCCAGTAGCAGCATAATGACGGGATTCATGTACCATGATTCTAACTGAAAAAATCACACAGAAAAAGAAACTTATCATAAGATATCACTTATGAAGGGTGTATAAACATGGCTACACATGGAATGAATTAGGAAAGGGAAAAGAGTCTCATATATAGAAAACATTCTTATGCATGCTTAAGGGGAAAGCAGAGGTGGGGTGATGAATAAAACCAGAGTTTGATATTAGCACAGGTACGGTTCCATAATCCAAATACAGAATAGACAAGACCTACTACTTCCTCTGTGAATGGGACTCAAAACCCCATATTTCCCGCACAGGAATATATCTTACTAGTAAGAATTTTAAAACCTATGTATTGATATGTCTCCGTAAGGGAATCAAGTGTGTCTATACTGGCATAAACATGGCAGCGAGAATCAGCTCAAACCCACTATAAAACGGAATTTCAAGAACAAAACAAAAAAACTGGGAAATTCTTTACAATTCCTTCAGGGTCTCTGATGAAACCTGGAATGACCCTATCTACAATGACAGCTGGATGTGGCATAAGGAGGGACACTACGGACTGAGAGGATTGATGAGATTGGGTGAGCAAATGCAGACCCTTTAAAGCAATAATGCATGGCACCAATTCCATGGGTCCGAACTCTCCAGGTTGAAGGGAATATTACTACAGCTATAACATGTACGGGAAACCTAGAGAACGGACACACTGTGAATACGAAAGGTTTCTAAAACTCAACGAATAGTCCCTCTCCTGGTGCTCCGGTTTCACTTTCCATCTGCTTTACTATCAACCTCCCAACTTGGAGAGACAGCCCCTTTAACCTCCTGGTTCGCACAGGTTTCCAATTTGGCAGAGGATGAAAGGGAAGAGGGAGAACCAATGAGAGAGTAGCTGTTAGGCATTTGGACGGGCACATATCACTGTAATTTCCCGGCAGGAAGAAGAATTAACCAAAGTCTCAGCCCCCCACCGGGAACCAGCATAGGTCCTGAACCAAAATGTTGGACTTGCGGTCAGCTCACCAAAAACGAGTTGAAAAATGGAGCTCAGGGGCACAGCAATTCACAAACTGGCCGAGTAATAAAGGACAACTATCGTCCAAAAATCTGTTGAGGGAAGGCAACGAGGTGGACGTGAAAGCGAGGCAAAATAGCAGGAAACAGATTTCAAGAGGTACGTTGGAATCGCCTTTAAAGCACAGGAAGAGGGGCACAACTTCGACAATGATGCACTTGACCAATAAGAGCGTATGCGTTTTCTCCAGAATATATTCAGGAGAAATCGCATACGCCATTTTTGGCCAAGCAAGCAAGCAGGGAATGCAAATCTGCACTACAAAGAAGTATCACTTCCCACCGGTGAAAAGGGACATCCACAAAATATGTAAAAACTAGAAAGGCAAGACAGGCCCTGGAGAACAGGGAGATTTGTTATGCTGATGGGTGGGATGTAAATTGCCAACTGCCACTCTGGAGGGGTACACTGTGTTCCCTAAAACAAGTTAAGAAGAGAGCTACAGAGCCAAGGGCACTTCCAGTCTAGGGAATATACCTTGGGAAAACTGAAAATCAATAAGACAGAGCCACCCCAAAATTTAGCGCTGCACTGTTTACAAGGACCTCAACTTGGGTACACCTTAAATATCCCAGGAAATATAAAAATGGTTCAAAAAATTGTGGTACTTACGTACGATGGAATATCCCTCAGCCATGAAATCAATGTCATAAGACCAGTAGCAGCAAAATGGGTGGATTCAGGTACGATGATTCTAAGTGAAATAAGTCACAGAGAAAAAGAAACTTATCATAAGATATCACTTATGAAGATCCTGTAAACATGGCTACACTTGAACTGAGTTAGGAAAGAGAACAGTGTCTCACATTTAGAAAACACTCTTATGCCTGCTTAAGGGGGAAGGAGAGGTGGGGTGATGCACAAAAACAGAGTTTGATATAAGCACAGGCACCGTTCCGAAAACCAACTATGGAATAGACAAGACCTACACCTTCCTCAGTGAAAAGGACTCAAAACCCCATATTTCCGGTAGAGGAATATATCTGACTAGTAATAATCTTAAAAACTATGTATTGATATGTCTCCGTAAGGGAATCAACTGTGTCTACACTGGCATAAACATGGCAGCGAGAATCAGCTCAAACCCACTATAAAAAGGAATTTCAAAAACAAAACAAAAAAACTGGGAAATTCTTTACAATTCCTTCAAGGTCTCTGATGAAACCTGGAATGACCCTATCTACAATGACATCTGGATGTGGCATAAGGCTGGACACTTGGGACTGAGAGGATTGGTGAGATTGGGAGAGCAAATGCAGACCTTTTAAAGCAATAATGCATGGCACCCATTCCATGGGTCCCAACTCTCCAGGTTGAAGTGAATATTACTACAGTTATAACAGGTACGGGAAACCTAGAGAACGGACACA
Source organism: Hyperoodon ampullatus (assembly GCF_949752795.1). Classification (NCBI taxonomy): domain Eukaryota; kingdom Metazoa; phylum Chordata; class Mammalia; order Artiodactyla; family Ziphiidae; genus Hyperoodon; species Hyperoodon ampullatus. Next base: position 14,228 of record NW_027640675.1, on the reverse strand, counting down.
CTGTGAATACGAAAGGTTTCTAAAACTCAACAAATAGTCCCTCTCCTGGTGCTCCGGTTTGACTTTCCATCTGCTTTACTATCAACCTCCCAAAGTGGAGAGACAGCCCCTTTAACCTCCTGGTTCGCACAGGTTGCCAATTTGGCAGAGGATGAAAGGGAAGAGGGAGAACCAATGAGAGAGTAGCTGTTAGGCATTTGGACGGGCATATATCACTCTAATTTCCCGTCAGGAAGAAGAATTAACCAAAGTCTCAGCCACCCACCGGGAACCAGTATATGTCCTGAACCAAAATTTTGGAATTGCGGTCAGCTCACAAATAACGGGTTGAAAAATGGAGCTCAGGGGCACAGCAATTCACAAACTGGCCGAGTAATAAAGGACAACTATCGTCCAAAAATCTGTTGATGGAAGGCAACGAGGCGGACTTGAAAGCGAGGCAGAATAGCAGGAAACAGATTTCAAGAGGTATATTGGAATCGCCTTTAAAGCACAGGAAGAGGGGCACAACTTCGACAATGATGCACTTGGCCAAAAAGGGCGTATGCGTTTTCTCCTGAATATATTCAGGAGAAATCGCATACGCCCTTTTTGGCCAAGCAAGCAGGCGGGCAATGCAAATCTGCACTACAAAGAAGTATCACTTCCCACCGGTCAAAAGGGACATCCACAAAATGTGTAAAAACCAGAAAGGCAAGACAGGCCCTGGAGAACAGGGAGCCTTGTTATGCTGATGGGCGGGATGTAAATTGCCAACTGCCTCTCTGGAGGAGTGCATTGTGCTCCCTAAAACAAGTAAACAACAGAGCTACAGAGCCAAGGGCACTTCCAGTCTAGGGAATATACCTTGGGAAAACTGAAAATCAATAAGACAGAGCCACCCCAAAATTTAGGGCTGCACTGCTTACAAGGACCTCAACTTGGGTACACCTTAAATATTCCAGGAAATATAACAACGGTTCAAAAAACTGTGGTACTTACGTACGATGGAATATCCCTCAGCTATGAAATCAATGTCATAAGACCAGTAGCAGCAAAATGGGTGGATTCAGGTACGATGATTCTAAGTGAAATAAGTCACAGAGAAAAAGAAACTTATCATAAGATATCACTTATGAAGATCCTGTAAACATGGCTACACTTGAACTGAGTTAGGAAAGAGAACAGTGTCTCACATTTAGAAAACACTCTTATGCCTGCTTAAGGGGGAAGGAGAGGTGGGGTGATGCATAAAACCAGAGTTTGATATAAGCACAGGTACCGTTCCAAAAACCAACTATGGAATAGACAAGACCTACACCTTCCTCAGTCAAAGGGACTGAAAACCCCATATATCCCACAGAGGAATATATCTGACTAGTAAGAATCTTAAAACCTATGTTTTGATATGTCTCCGTAAGGGAATAAAGTGTGTCTAGACTGGCATAAACATGGCAGTGAGAATCAGCTCAAACCCACTATAAAAAGGAATTTCAAAAACAAAACAAAAAATCTGGGAAATTCTTTACAATTCCTTCAGGGTCTCTGATGAAACCTGGAATGACCCTATCTACAACGACAGCTGGATGTGGCATAAGGCTGGACCCTTGGGACAGAGAGGATTGGTGAGATTGGGTGAGCAAATGCAGACCCTTTAAAGCACAAATGCCTGGCACCCATTCCATGGGTCCCAACTCTCCAGGTTGAAGGGAATATTACTACAGCTATAACATGTACAGGAAACCTAGAGAACGGACACAATGTGAATACGAAAGGTTTCTAAAACTCAACGAATAGTCCCTTTCCTGGTGCTCCGGTTTGACTTTCCATCTGCTTTACTATCAATCTCCCAACTTAGAGAGACAGCCCCTTTAACCTCCTCGTTCGGACAGGTTTCCAATTTGGCAGAGGATGAAAGGGAAGAGGGAGAACCAATGAGAGATTAGCTGTTAGGCATTTGGACGGGAACATATCACTGTAATTTCCCTCAGGAAGAAGTATTAACCAAAGTCTCAGCCACCCACCGGGATGCAGCATAGGTCCTGAAAAAAAATTTTGTACATGCGGTCAGCTCACAAAAAAACGAGTTGAAAAATGGAGCTCAAGGGCACAGCAATTCACAAACTTGCAGAGAAATAAAGGACAACTATCATCCAATAATCTGTTGAGGGAAGGCATCGAGGTGGACGTGAAAGCGAGGCAGAATAGCAGGAAACAGATTTCAAGAGGTACGTTGGAATCACCTTTAAAGCACAGGAAGATGTGGCACAACTTCGACAATGATGCACTTGGCCAAAAAGGGCGTATGCGTTTTCTCCTGAATATATTCAGGAGAAAACGCATACGCCCTTTTTGGCCAAGCAAGCAAGAGGGCACTTCAAATCTGCACTACAAAGAAGTATCACTTCCCACCGGTCAGAAGGGACATCCACAAAATGTGTAAAAACCAGAAAGGCAAGACAGGCCCTGGAGAACAGGGAGCCTTGTAATGCTGATGGTCGGGATGTAAATTGCCAACTGCCTCTCTGGAGGAGTACATTGTTTTCCCTAAAACAAGTAAAGAACAGAGCGACAGAACCAAGGGCACTTCCCGTGTAGGGAATATACCTTGGGAAAACTGAAAATCAATAAGACAGGTCCACCCTAAAATTTAGGGCTACACTGCTTACAAGGACCTCAACTTGGGTACACCTTAAATATCCCAGGAAATATAAAAATGGTTCAAAATATTGTGGTACTTACGTACGATGGAATATCCCTCAGCCATGAAATCAATGTCATAAGACCAGTAGCAGCAAAATGGGTGGATTCAGGTACGATGATTCTAAGTGAAATAAGTCACAGAGAAAAAGAAACTTATCATAAGATATCACTTATGAAGATCCTGTAAACATGGCTACACTTGAACTGAGTTAGGAAAGAGAACAGTGTCTCACATTTAGAAAACACTCTTCTGCCTGCTTAAGGGGGAAGGAGAGGTGGGGTGATGCATAAAACCAGAGTTTGATATAAGCACAGGTACCGTTCCAAAAACCAACTATGGAATAGACAAGACCTACACCTTCCTCAGTCAAAGGGACTGAAAACCCCATATATCCCACAGAGGAATATATCTGACTAGTAAGAATCTTAAAACCTATGTTTTGATATGTCTCCGTAAGGGAATAAAGTGTGTCTAGACTGGCATAAACATGGCAGTGAGAATCAGCTCAAACCCACTATAAAAAGGAATTTCAAAAACAAACAAAAAAAACTGGGAAATTCTTTACAATTCCTTCAGGGTCTCTGATGAAACCTGGAATGACCCTATCTACAATGACAGCTGGATGTGGCATAAGGAGGGACACTAGGGACTGAGACGATTGGGGAGATTGGGTGAGCAAATGCAGAACCATTAAAGCAATAATGCATGGCACCCATTCCATGGGTCCCAACTCTCCAGGTTGAAGGTAATATTACTACAGTTATTACATGTACGGGAAACCTAGAGAATGGACACACTGTGAATACCAAAGGTTTCTAAAACTCAATGAATAGTCCCTCTCCTGGTGCTCTGGTTTGACTTTCCATCTGCTTTACTATCAACCTCCCAACTTGGAGAGACAGCCCCTTTAACCTCCTGGTTCGCACAGGTTGCCAATTTGGCAGAGGATGAAAGGGAAGAGGGAGAACCAATGAGAGAGTAGTTGTTAGGCATTTGGACGGGCACATATCACTGTAATTTCCCGGCAGGAAGAAGAATTAACCAAAGTTTCAGCCCCCCACCGGGAACCAGCATAAGTCCTGAACCAAAATTTTGGACTTGCGGTCAGCTCACCAAAAACGAATTGAAAAATGGAGCTCAGGGGCACAGCAATTCACAAACTGGCCGAGTAATAAAGGACAACTATCGTCCAAAAATCTGTTGAGGGAAGGCAACGAGGCGGACTTGAAAGCGAGGCAGAATAGCCGGAAACAGATTTCAAGAGATACGTAAGAATCGCCTTTAAAGCACAGGAAGTGGGGCACAAGTTCGACAATGATGCACTTGGCCAAAAATGGCGTATGCGTTTTCTCCTGAATGTATTCAGGAGAAAACGCATACGCCTTTTTTGGCCAAGCAAGCAAGCGGGCAATGCAAATCTGCACTACAAAGAAGTATCACCTCCCACCGGTCAAAAGTGACATCCACAATATGTGTAAAAACCAGAAAGGCAAGACAGGCTCTGGAGAACAGGGAGCCTTGTTATGCTGATGGGCGGGATGTAAATTGCCAACTGCCTCTCTGGAGGAGTGCATTGTGTTCCCTAAAACAAGTAAACAACAGAGCTACAGAGCCAAGGGCACTTCCAGTCTAGGGAATATACCTTGAGAAAACTGAAAATCAATAAGACAGAGCAACCCCAAAACTTAGGGCTGCACTGCTTACAAGGACCACAACTTATGTACACCTTAAATATCCCAGGAAATATAAAAATGGTTCAAAAAATTGTTGTACTTACGTATGATGGAATATCCCTCAGCCATGAAATCAATGTCATAAGACCAGTAGCAGCAAAATGGGTGGATTCAGGTACGATGATTCTAAGTGAAATAAGTCACAGAGAAAAAGAAACTTATCATAAGATATCACTTATGAAGATCCTGTAAACATGGCTACACTTGAACTGAGTTAGGAAAGAGAACAGTGTCTCACATTTAGAAAACACTCTTATGCCTGCTTAAGGGGGAAGGAGAGGTGGGGTGATGCATAAAACCAGAGTTTGATATAAGCACAGGTACCGTTCCAAAAACCAACTATGGAATAGACAAGACCTACACCTTCCTCAGTGAAAGGGACTCAAAACACCATATTTCCCACAGAGGAATATATCTGACTAGTAAGAATCTTAAAACCTATGTATTGATATGTCTCCGTAAGGGAATCAAGTGTGTCTAGACTGGCATAAACATGGCAGCGAGAATCAGCTCTAACCCACTATAAAAAGGAATTTCAAAAACAAAACAAAAAAACTGCAAAATACTTTACAATTCCTTCAGGGTCTCTAATGAAACCTGGAATGACCCTATCTACAACGACAGCTGGATGTGGCATAAGGCTGGACACTTGGGACTGAGAGGTTTGGTGAGATTGGGTGAGCAAATGCAGACCCTTTAAAGCACAAATGCCTGGCACCCATTCCATGGGTCCCAACTCTCCAGGTTGAAGGGAATATTACTACAGCTATAACATGTACGAGAAACCTAGAGAACGGACACACTGTGAATATGAAAGGTTTCTAAAACTCAACGAATAGTCCCTCTCCTGGTGCTCCGGTTTGACTTCCATCTGCTTTACTATCAACCTCCCAACTTGGAGAGACAGCCCCTTTAACCTCCTGGTTCACACAGGTTGCCAATTTGGCAGATTATGAAAGGGAAGAGGGAGAACCAATGAGAGAGTAGCTGTTAGGCATTTGGACGGGCACATATCACTGTAATTTCCCGGCAGGAAGAAGAATTAACCAAAGTCTCAGCCACCCACCGGGAACCAGTATAGGTCCTGAACCAAAATTTTGGACTTGCGGTCAGCTCACCAATAACGAGTTGAAAAATGGAGCTCAGGGGCACAGCAATTCACAAACTGGCCGAGTAATAAAGGACAACTATCGTCCAAAAATCTGTTAACGGAAGACAACGAGGCGGACTTGAATGCGAGGCAGAATCGCAGGAAACAGATTTCAAGAAGTACGTTGGAATCGCCTTTAAAGCACAAGAAGAGGGGCACAACTTCGACAATGATGCACTTGGCCAAAAAGGGCGTATGCGTTTTCTCCTGAATATATTCAGGAGAAAACGCATACGCCCTTTTTGGCCAAGCATGCAAGCGGGCAATGCAAATCTGCACTACAAAGAAGTATCACTTCCCACCGGTCAAAAGGGACATCCACAAAATGTGTAAAAAACAGAGAGGCAAGACAGGCCCTGGAGAACAGGGAGCCTTGTTATGCTGATGGGCGGGATGTAAATTGCCAACTGCCTCTCTGGAGGAGTGCATTGTGTTCCCTAAAACAAGTAAACAACAGAGCTACAGAGCCAAGGGCACTTCCAGTCCAGGGAATATACCTTGGGAAAACTGAAAATCAATAAGTCAGAGCCACCCCAAAATTTAGGGCTGCAGTGCTTACAAGGACCTCAACTTGGGTACACCTTAAATATCCCAGGAAATATAAAAATGGTTCAAAAAATTGTGGTACTTACGTACGATGGAATATCCCTCAGCCATGAAATCAATGTCATAAGACCAGTAGCAGCAAAATGGGTGGATTCAGGTACGATGGTTCTAAGTGAAATAAGTCACACAGAAAAAGAAACTTATCATAAGATATCACTTATGAAGATCCTGTAAACATGGCTACACTTGAACTGAGTTAGGAAAGTGAACAGTGTCTCACATTTAGAAAACACTCTTATGCCTGCTTAAGGGGGAAGGAGAGGTGGGGTGATGCATAAACCAGAGTTTGATATAAGCACAGCTACCGTTCAAAAATCCAACTATGGAATAGACAAGACCTACACATTCCTCAGTGAAAGGGACTCAAAACCCCATATTTCCCGCAGAGGAATATATCTGACTAGTAAGAAACTTAAAACCTATGTATTCAAATGTCTCCATAAGGGAATCAAGTGTGTCTAGACTGGCATAAACATGGCAGCGAGAATGAGCTCAAACCCACTATAAAAAGGAATTTCAAAAACAAAACAAAAAAACTGGGAAATTCTTTACAATTCCTTCAGGGTCTCTGATGAAACCTGGAATGACCCTATCTACAACGACAGCTGGATGTGGCATAAGGAGGGACACTTGGGACTGAGACGATTGGTGAGATTGGGTGAGCAAATGCAGACCCTTTAAAGCAATAATGCATGGCACCAATTCCATGGGTCCGAACTCTCCAGGTTGAAGGGAATATTACTACAGCTATAACATGTACGGGAAACCTAGAGAACGGACACACTGTGAATACGAAAGGTTTCTAAAACTCAACGAATAGTCCCTCTCCTGGTGCTCCGGTTTGACTTTCCATCTGCTTTACTATCAACCTCCCAACTTGGAGAGACAGCCCCTTTAACCTCCTGGTTCGCACAGGTTTCCAATTTGGCAGAGGATGAAAGGGAAGAGGGAGAACCAATGAGAGAGTAGCTGTTAGGCATTTGGACGGGCACATATCACTCTAACTTCCCGGTAGGAAGAAGAATTAACCAAAGTCTCAGCCCCCCACCGGGAACCAGCATATGTCCTCAACCAAAATTTTGGACTTGCTGTCAGCTAACAAAAAACGAGTTGAAAAATGGAGCTCAGGGGCACAGCAATTCACAAACTGGCCAAGTAATAAAGGACAAGTATCGTCCAAAAATCTGTTGAGGGAAGGCTACGAGGCGGACTTGAAAGCGAGGCAGAATAGCAGGAAACAGATTTCAAGAGGTACGTTGGAATCGCCTTTAAAGCACAGGAAGAGGGGCACAACTTCGACAATGATGCACTTGGCCAAAAAGGGCGTACGCATTTTCTCCTGAATATATTCAGGAGAAAACGCATACGCCCTTTTTGGCCAAGCAAGCAAGCCAGCAATGCAAATCTGCACTACAAAGAAGTATCACTTCCCACCGGTCAAAACGGACATCCACAAAATGTGTAAAAACCACAGAGGCAAGAAAGGCCCTGGAGAACAGGGAGCCTTGTTATGCTGATGGGCAGGATGTAAATTGCCAACTGCCTCTCTGGAGGAGTGCATTGTGTTCCCTAAAACAAGTAAACAACAGAGCTACAGAGCCAAGGGTACTTCCAGTCTAGGGAATATACCTTGGGAAAACTGAATATCAATAAGACAGAGCCATCCAAAAATTTAGGGCTGCACTGCTTACAAGGACCTCAACCTGGGTCCACCTTAAATATCCCAGGAAATATAAAAATGGTTCAAAAAATTGTGGTACTTATGTATGATGGAATATCCCTCAGGCATGAAATCAATGTCATAAGACCAGTAGCAGCAAAATGGGTGGATTCAGGTACGATGATTCTAAGTGAAATAAGTCACACAGAAAAAGAAACTTATCATAAGATATCACTTATGAAGATCCTGTAAACATGGCTACACTTGAACTGAGTTAGGAAAGAGAACAGTGTCTCACATTTAGAAAACACACTTATGCCTGCTTAAGGAGGAAGGAGAGGTGGGGTGATGCATAAAACCAGAGTTTGATATAAGCACAGGTACCGTCCCAAAAACCAACAATGGAATAGACAAGACCTACACCTTCCTCAGTGAAAGGAATTCAAAACACCATATTTCCCGCAGAGGAATATATATGACTAGTAAGAATCTTAAAACCTATGTATTGATATGTCTCTGTAAGGGAATCAAGTGTGTGTACACTGGCATATACATGGCAGCGAGAACAGCTCAAACCCACTATAAAAAGGAATTTCAAAAACAAAACAAAAAAACTGGGAAATTCTTTACAATTCCTTCAGGGTCTCTGATGAAACCTGGAATGACCCTATCTACAATGACAGCTGGATGTGGCATAAGGAGGGACACTTGGGACTGAGACGATTGGTGAGATTGGGTGAGCAAATGCAGACCCTTTAAAGCACAAATGCCTGGCACCCATTCCATGGGTCCCAACTCTCCAGGTTGAAGGGAATATTACTACAGCTATAACATGTACAAGAAACCTAGAGAACGGACACACTGTGAATACGAAAGGTTTCTAAAACTCAATGAATAGTCCCTCTCCTGGTGCTCTGGTTTTACTTCCATCTGCTTTACTATCAACCTCCCAACTTAGAGAGACAGCCCCTTTAACCTGCTGGTTCGCACAGGTGGCCAATTTGGCAGAGGATGAAAGGGAAGAGGGAGAACCAATGAGAGAGTAGCTGTTAGGCATTTGGACGGGCACATATCACTGTAATTTCCCGGCAGGAAGAAGAATTAACCAAAGTCTCAGCCACCCACCGGGAACCAGTATAGGTCCTGCACCAAAATTTTGGACTTGCGGTCAGCTCACCAAAAACGAGTTGAAAAATGGAGCTCAGGGGCACAGCAATTCACAAACTGGCCGCGTAATAAAGGACAACTATCGCCAAAAATCTGTTGAGGGAAGGCAACGATGCAGACTTGAAAGCGAGGCAGAATAGCAGGAAACAGATTTCAAGAGGTACGTTGGAATCGCCTTTAAAGCACAGGAAGAGGGGCACAACTTCGACAATGATGCACTTGGCCAAAAAGGGCGTATGCGTTTTCTCCTGAATATATTCAGGAGAAAACGCATACGCCCTTTTTGGCCAAGCAAGCAAGCGGGCAATGCAATTCTGCACTACAAAGAAGTATCACTTCCCACCGGTCAAAAGGGACATCCACAAAATGTGTAAAAAACAGAGAGGCAAGACCGTCCCTGGAGAACAGGGAGCCTTGTTATGCTGATGGGCGGGATGTAAATTGCCAACTGCCTCTCTGGAGGAGTGCATTGTGTTCCCTAAAACAAGTAAACAACAGAGCTACAGAGCCAAGGGCACTTCCAGTCCAGGGAATATACCTTGGGAAAACTGAAAATCAATAAGTCAGAGCCACCCCAAAATTTAGGGCTGCACTGCTTACAAGGACCTCAACTTGAGTACACCTTAAATATCCCAGGAAATATAAAAATGGTTCAAAAAATTGTGGTACTTACGTACGATGGAATATCCCTCAGCCATGAAATCAATGTCATAAGACCAGTAGCAGCAAAATGGGTGGATTCAGGTACGATGGTTCTAAGTGAAATAAGTCACACAGAAAAAGAAACTTATCATAAGATATCACTTATGAAGATCCTGTAAACATGGCTACACTTGAACTGAGTTAGGAAAGTGAACAGTGTCTCACATTTAGAAAACACTCTTATGCCTGCTTAAGGGGGAAGGAGAGGTGGTGTGATGCATAAAACCAGAGTTTGATATAAGCACATGTACCGTTCAAAAATCCAACTATGGAATACACAAGACCTACACATTCCTCAGTGAAAGGGACACAAAACCCCATATTTCCCGCAGAGGAATATATCTGACTAGTAAGAAACTTAAAACCTATGTATTGATATGTCTCCATAAGGGAATCAAGTGTGTCTAGACTGGCATAAACATGGCAGCGAGAATGAGCTCAAACCCACTATAAAAGGGAATTTCAAAAACAAAACAAAAAAACTGGGAAATTCTTTAAAATTCCTTCAGGGTCTCTGATGAAACCTGGAATGAACATAACTACAACTACATCTCGATATGGCATAAGGCTGGACACTTGGGACTGAGAGGATTGGTGAGATTGGGTGAGCAAATTCAGACCCTTTAAAGCAATAATGCATGGCACCCATTCCATGGGTCCCAACTCTCCAGGTTGAAGGGAATATTACTACAGTTATAACATGTACGGGAAACCTAGAGAACGGACACACTGTGAATACGAAAGGTTTCTAAAACTCAACGAATAGTCCCTCTCCTGGTGCTCCTGTTTGACTTTCCATCTTCTTTACTATCAACCTCCCAACTTGGAGAGACAGCCCCTTTAACCTCTTGGTTCGCACAGGTTGCCAATTTGGCAGAGGATGAAAGGGAAGAGGGAGAACCAATGAGAGAGTAGCTGTTAGGCATTTGGACGGGCACATATCACTGTAATTTCCCGGCAGGAAGAAGAATTAACCAAAGGCTCAGCCACCCACCGGGAACCAGTATAGGTCCTGAACCAAAATTTTGGCCTTGCGGTCAGCTCACCAAAAATGAGTTGAAAAATGGAGCTCAGGGGCACAGCAATTCACAAACTGGCCAAGTAATAAAGGACAACTATCGTCCAAAAATCTGTTGAGGGAAGGCAACGAGGCGGACTTGAAAGCCAGGCAGAATAGCAGGAAAAAGATTTCAAGAGGTACGTTGGAATCGCCTTTAAACTACAGGAAGAGGGGCACAACTTCGACAATGATGCACTTGGCCAAAAAGGGCGTATGCGTTTTCTCCTGAACATATTCAGGAGAAAACGCATACGCCCTTTTTGGCCAAGCAAGCAAGCGGGCAATGCAATTCTGCACTACAAAGAAGTATCACTTCCCACCGGTCAAAAGGGACATCCACAAAATGTGTAAAAACCAGAAAGGCAAGACAGGCCCTGCAGAACAGGGAGCCTTGTTATGCTGATGGGCGGGATATAAATTGCCAACTGCCTCTCTGGAGAAGTGCATTGTGTTCCCTAAAACAAGTAAACAACAGAGCTACAGAGCCAAGGGCACTTCCAGTCTAGGGAATATACCTTGGGAAAACTGAAAATCAATAAGACAGAGCCACCCCAAAATTTAGGGCTGCAGTGCTTACAAGGACCTCAACTTGGGTACACCTTAAATATCCCAGGAAATATAAAAATGGTTCAAAAAATTGTGGTACTTACGTACGATGGAATATCCCTCAGGCATGAAATCAATGTCATAAGAACAGTAGCAGCAAAATGGGTGGATTCAGGTACGATGGCTCTAAGTGAAATATGTCACACAGAAAAAGAAACATATCATAAGATTTCACTTATGAAGATCCTGTAAACATGGCTACACTTGAACTGAGTTAGGAAAGAGAACAGTGTCTCACATTTAGAAAACACTCTTATGCCTGCTTAAGGTGGAAGTAGAGGTGGGGTGATGCATAATACCAGAGCTTGATATAAGCACAGGTACCGTTCCAAAAACCAACAATGGAATAGACAAGACCTACACCTTCTTCAGTGAAAGGGACTCAAAACCCCATATTTCCCGCAGAGGAATATATCTGACTAGTAAGAATCTTAAAACCTATGTATTGATATGTCTCCGTAAGGGAATCAAGTGTGCCTAGACTGGCATAAACATGGCAGCGAGAATCAGCTCAAACCCATTATAAAAAGGAATTTCAAAAACAAAACAAAAAAACTGGGAAATTCTTTACAATTCTTTCAGGGTCTTTGATGAAACCTGGAATGACGCTATCTACAATGACAGCTGGATGTGGCATAAGGCTGGAAACTTGGGACTGAGAGGATTGCTGAGATTGGGTGAGCAAAAGCAGACCCTTTAAAGCAATAATACATGGCACCCATTCCATGGGTCCCAACTGTCCAGTTTGAAGGGAATATTACTACAGTTATAACATGTACGGGAAACCTAGAGAACGGACACACTGTGAATACGAAAGGTTTCTAAAACTCAACGAATAGGCCCTCTCCTGGTGCTCCTGTTTGACTTTCCATCTGCTTTACTATCAACCTCCCAACTTGGAGAGACAGCCCCTTTAACCTCTTGGTTCGCACAGGTTGCCAATTTGGCAGAGGATGAAAGGGAAGAGGGAGAACCAATGAGAGAGTAGCTGTTAGGCATTTGGACGGGCACATATCACTGTAATTTCCCGGCAGGAAGAAGAATTAACCAATGGCTCAGCCACCCACCGGGAAGCAGTATAGGTCCTGAACCAAAATTTTGGACTTGCGGTCAGCTCACCAAAAACGAGTTGAAAAATGGAGCTCAGGGGCACAGCAATTCACAAACTGGCCGAGTAATAAAGGACAACTATTGTCCAAAAATCTGTTGAGGGAAGGCAACGAGGCGGACTTGAAAGCCAGGCAGAATAGCAGGAAAAGGATTTCAAGAGGTACGTTGGAATCGCCTTTAAACTACAGGAAGAGGGGCACAACTTCGACAATGATGCACTTGGCCAAAAAGGGCGTATGCGTTTTCTCCTGAATATATTCAGGAGAAAACGCATACGCCCTTTTTGGCCAAGCAAGCAAGCGGGCAATGCAATTCTGCACTATAAAGAAGTATCACTTCCAACCGGTCAAAAGGGACATCCACAAAATGTGTAAAAACCAGAAAGGCAAGACAGGCCCTGGAGAACAGGGAGCCTTGTTATGCTGATGGGTGGGATGTAAATTGCCAACTGCCTCTCTGGAGCACTGCATTGTGTTCCCTAAAACAAGTAAACAACAGAGCTACAGAGCCAAGGGCACTTCCAGTCTAGGGAATATACCTTGGGAAAAGTGAAAATCAATAAGACAGAGCCACCCCAAAATTTAGGGCTGCACTGCTTACAAGGACCTCAACTTGGGTACACCTTAAATATCCCAGGAAATATAAAAATGGTTCAAAAATTGTGGTACTTACGTACGATGGAATATCCTCAGCCATGAAATCAATGTCATAAGACCAGTAGCAGCAAAATGGGTGGATTCAGGTACGATGATTCTAAGTGAACTAAGTCACAGAGAAAAAGAAACTTATCATAAGATATCACTTATGAAGATCCTGGAAACATGGCTACACTTGAACTGAGTTAGGAAATAGAACAGTGTCTCACATTTAGAAAACACTCTTATGCCTGCTTAAGGGGGAAGGAGAGGTGGGGTGATGCATAAAACCAGAGTTTGATATAAGCACAGGTACCGTTCCAAAAACCAACTATGGAATAGGCAAGACCTACACCTTCCTCAGTGAAAGGGACTCAAAACTCCATATTTCCCACAGAGGAATATATCTGACTAGTAAGAATCTTAAAACCTATGTATTGATATGTCTCCATAAGGGAATCAAGTGTGTCTAGACTGGCATAAACATGGCAGCGAGAATGAGCTCAAACCCACTATAAAAAGGAATTTCAAAAACAAAACAAAAAAACTGGGAAATTCTTTACAATTCCTTCAGGGTCTCTGATGAAACCTGGAATGACCCTATCTACAATGACAGCTGGATGTGGCATAAGGAGGGACACTTGGGACTGAGACGATTGGTGAGATTGGGTGAGCAAATTCAGACCCTTTAAAGCACAAATGCCTGGCACCCATTCCATGGGTCCCAACTCTCCAGGTTGAAGGGAATATTACTACAGCTATAACATGTACAAGAAACCTAGAGAACGGACACACTGTGAATACGAAAGGTTTCTAAAACTCAATGAATAGTCCCTCTCCTGGTGCTCTGGTTTTACTTCCATCTGCTTTACTATCAACCTCCCAACTTAGAGAGACAGCCCCTTTAACCTGCTGGTTCGCACAGGTGGCCAATTTGGCAGAGGATGAAAGGGAAGAGGGAGAACCAATGAGAGAGTAGCTGTTAGGCATTTGGACGGGCACATATCACTGTAATTTCCCGGCAGGAAGAAGAATTAACCAAAGTCTCAGCCACCCACCGGGAACCAGTATAGGTCCTGCACCAAAATTTTGGACTTGCGGTCAGCTCACCAAAAA